>NC_142502.1:22101250-22475625 GCF_057876585.1 Rhinolophus sinicus
GTAATGCGTTCTTTAGAGCAAAAATTAATATAAGACCCGGCATTATACTATATTATATTACATTACATTATATTATATTTTATATTATAATATTAATTATAAGACCCGGTCTTATTTTACTACAAGGCCGAGTCTTATATTAATTTTTGCTCAAAAAATCACCTTAGAGCTGATGGTCCAGCTAGGTCTTATTTTCGAGAAAACACAATATGATGTTTTCACAGAGGTCTCTAGGAGCTCATATGCAAGCACCTCTCTTGGGTGCATACCTAGGAGTAAAATTCTGAATCATAGGGTACACAAATGTTCAAATTTAGAAGGACATAAGTAATGCCAACTTTTTTCTTGGACGGTTTTACCAAATTAAACCCCTACTTTCCAAAACTTATCAAATCACCATTAATTAAACTTATTATTCTTTTACTGTATAGATGCTTTGATTAACGTAAGATTTTCAGAATTGGTTCATTAGCAACATTGAAATACTGTAGTACCTTTGACAATTTAATTTTTATGATGAAATATTTGTATTTTTTCATGTTCTGTAAACTTTCTGTTTGTTTGTTTGTCTTGCCAAAATTAAGAGCTTCCAAATTTAGCTTGTTTCAGGGACTTGTCTTTGACATTGTAACTTTAGAAGTAGCACTTGTTCTCATTGGCATACAGATTAGTCAAAACAGATGTTCCATATGAAAAAAAGTTTCACTATGTTTTTTCAATAAAAATGCATCTCTTAATATGCATTTGATGAATATCCAAACAAGAAATTCTACAATACATCTTTTAAAATAAGCAATTAAAAATAGTTAAATAAAATTAAAATTATGGGAATTTAATATAATTATGTTGGGTGAGTTGTATACTATATCTCAATTAACTTGTAATCTACTATAATGAAAAGTAAAAAGTATAAATTATGTAAGAAACAAAAGGTATAATAAGTATATTCTTTCAGAAAATATATGCATGTATGTGTTCCACTCTGACATTTAAATTCTGAGAAAAATGAGTATACCTACATTATTTTAATTAAATATTATGATCATTTTTTTTCTGTGTATTTAATGAAGGAAACAATATGCTAATGAAAAAAATCATTTCAACAGTAGCATTATAATTTTATTTGTTACTAGGAAGTAGAAAATATTTTAACATGTAATAATTAAAGTAAATTTATGAATCCTTATAATTATACATATTTCAAGATAGTATTTGATAAGGCATATCGTATCCGAAATGAATAATTCTTTATCTGCAACTTTTATCCATTATAATTTGAAAAATGTAGTGTCCTGAATAGTATTCTAGTTACATTTAAAATATCAGAGTAAGCACTCTGTATTACATTGATATTTGTAGATTCTTTTTTTCTAATGATGCATTTTAGGGATAGGGATTGAAAATAACTTTTTAAAGTTGTTTACATTAAATATGTGAACAAAAGCCATTTTAAAGAGTTTCTTATTTTTTCTGAAGCCCACTGCTTTACTCTAACCATATATTTTCTCAAGAGCTATACATTCTTTGAAAATAGTAGGGGTTCAGCAAAGATGAGGTCATTAAGTGAAAATTGTCATAAATCCCCACCACCAATAATCTATTGTGTATTAGTTTTAAGAACATTCTACAAGGACCATTTTTCACCCTCCGCTTCTTTCTTAACATAAATATGTATAAGACAGGGAAAAGCAAAACCTTCCATAGTGAAATTAAGGTAGTTTAGTGAAGACATTTATGACAAAAATAGAAATTTGCAATGTCTGATGGGATGAATGAGTGGAATTTTTTTTTTTTTTTTTTTTTTTTTGTACATAGTTATAAGAAAAGGAATTTAAGGACAAAAATAAACAAAAATGTATGCCATGCTAAGAAAGAGTAACTATTGTAGTAAGGAGCTATGTATTGACTCCATTGAAAATGTCTGCACTATTGTTCTTGGAAATAACCCTAATTTGAAGACCCCCATTCAATAATACCACTGGGGGGATATCAACTTCTTTATATCAAAAGTGAAATAAGCATTCAATACTTCCAGTCAAGCCTGAATCACTGCTTTACATAAACTTTAAAAAGGCAAAATTGGAAAACCAAACTAGAAATCAACTGGAATGGGTGCAATATTGTTCACTGGATCATTTCTTCTACCCAGGGAGACCTGATACTTCAGTTGGGCTTCTGTCTGAAAAGTCTGTTACACTGACTGTCCTGCACATACCTCCCTTCCTCCTTTTTTCCCTCCCTCTCTCCCTTCCTCCTTTTCTCCATTCCTTTATCCATTTCTTTGCTTCTTTGATTCTCATTCTCATTCTCTCTCTCTCTCTCTCTCTCTCTCTCTCTCTCTCTCTCTCTCTCTCTCTCTCTCTCTGTCCCCCGCTCCCTCCCCTTCCTTCCTTCTTTCCTTCCTTCCTCCCTCCCTCCCTCCCTCCTTTTCTTCTTTCTTTCCTTCCTTCCTTCTTTCTTTCTCTCTCCCTCTCCTCGCCTTCCTCTTTTCTTTAAATTATCAAAGAAAACTGACCAAATCTTATGATAAATTTTATGATTGTTCTACTCCTAACCCAACCCCCTCCACTTCATATGACTTTTTGAGAATGTGTGCTTTAAGGTCAAATAATAAATATGTAAAAATGCCCAGAGTCACATAGTTCTAATGGCAGGGAGGATGTTCTCATCCCTAACACCAATAACCCAGAGTCTGAGGTGATCTGCATTTGTAATTGTAGTTTTATCCCCAGGTCTAAAATAATGATTTATAAAAATTACCAACCTGGGACTGTTTTTGTATGGGGAAAAAGGAGGGGGAAATTTCATAGAATTCAATATTGAATTTGCAAAATTATAGCTTGTAATTAGCTTCATAGAAAGATGATCTGTGTATTGAATTAGTACATTGATGCTCCTTAAGGGACTAGATAGAATGAAAATGTCTGAGTTTTTTATGTCTCAGTTTAAGATAGAGTATATGAATGAGTTACATTTATTTTCATTCAACATTCATTCTGCAGTCATTTATTAAGTGTTTATGAGTGTTCCAATGTCTGTCTTCAAAGAATTAAAAGTTAAGTAGGAGAGCTAGACAAGCAAACAAAGAAATGCAATATAAGGTGGTAGATGCTGCAAAGACATAAAGTAGTAAAACAAAAGAAAAACTTCTAGCATGTCAATAAGTATTAGAAAAAATTTTTGACCCTTCCTGACTTTAGAGGAGTAAAGAGAACTCTATACTTTTGGTACATGAACTGACTTCCTTAATTCTAACAAAGGGAAGACATGAGTTCCCATTCCACACCCCAAAAGTTTAAATCTTAAAGCAAAATGTAATTGGCGTCTATTTTTTGATCTTTTATAAACTATTTGTAGAGAAGGTTTTTGCTTCTTGATGCAAAGCCATGGGCAACTGCAATTCATCACAACTGCTCTCCCTGCTGCCTGGATTCTTTGAATAAGGCATTGTGTGAAATTCCAACCTCATTAAATCTGCTGTTTAGCTGTGCTCTGTGCAGCCACTGCAAATCTGCTCTGGGTCAACCCTCCTGCTTGTGAAACCATTTAAGGCAAACAAGATGCCTGAACCATGAGGTGTAACATAATACCAAAGTCAGACAGCCACATTCTTTACTACTTAAGTAAATTTCTACATTCTTTGCTGATCAAACTAAATTCTTTTTTCATTTTTATTTGGTAGAATCATTCAGACAAAATGTTGCTTCCTCAAAATATTAAATAACATTAAAGAGTGATATAGTAAAAGAACAAAGAAACTTATTTCACTTCACTATAACATACAAAGGGATAAAAATCAGACTTTAGATTTCCCTTGGTAAAGTGCACCACTTAATTCTAGGACAGAATTGCCTGATGACACTGTTTGGAAAAATTAAGCACAATATTTTCTATTCTGTCTTACAATTTCAAAGCAGAAGTAACACCCTAGAATAATTTTATAATGTATTGTACTCTAAGTTACCCAAGAAGTCGTAAAGAATTTTTGTATGTGTGTGTGTGTGTGTGTGTGTGTGTGTGCATGTACACGTGTGTATTTGACCCTGCACATGTGAATGTGTGTTAGATAAGTAAATATGCCTACTAGAATTGAGACTATATTCTTATTTCACTTGATTTGACAGTTCTTATATAGCAGCAATCACTGTTTTTTGACCTTTCTTGGTAACAGTCTCAAATCAATCAGTGACCTAGATGGGAAAGATTTTATATCCCATTACCCAAGCCTTCAGTCATCCCACTTGTGTTGTGACCAAACTGGTTTTCAACTCCAAAATTGACTACTACTGAGGTATAAGATTTTCCAAACAGAGACAACAATATGGTCATTTTGGAACTGACTTCCAGATTTTTTTTACAAGTATTTACGAAATAACTTCAGTTACTCACAATGCTTCAAATATGTACCTATTTTAAGTTTAAAAAGTGATATGTCTGACCTACATTAATGACATATTAATAATCCACATCAAAGAAAAGCATGAATTCTCAGAAAATAGTTTTTCTTAACTCCTTAAAGCATGTGGATGCTTAAAAAGCCAATATTGGCAATGTTTGACAGGGCTTAATAAAATAATTGGAACAACAGATATGTATGTTTTTGTTTATTTACATTATCACATGAAAGCTGTGGCAAATTAGAATATGTCAAATGAAGAAAGGAGCAAATAAATCAAATATGACCACACACAACCATCTTAATACATTATGAAATATGTCACTATAAAATGTCAGTAAGTAAGACATTAAAAAAACAGGATATTTTAATATGCAAAAACAGGGGAAATGTCATTAGAAAATTAATAAAAATTGAAAGGATATTTAATTTTATGCAGATTTGGAATGAGGAAAAAATTTCCACACATTTTTATCTTTAATAAGTTTTTAGTTTGCATTCTATATTTTTATATGCCTAGAATACACATTTTAGAAAATTGACAAGTTTTAAGTAATAAAAAAATAAATAAATGTTACATAAGGAAAAGCTTAAAATTTAATAAAGAATTAGTTTTTCTCAGTGATGAAGATATCTGCACCCAACTTAGAATTCATGATTTGGAATAAGTGTTACTGAACTATAGATAATATAGTTGTCTGAAATATAGAAAAGAAAAATATAATATACAAGAAAATTTTAATGTAAACACCTTTATGAATAGATATATATTATTGAGAAGACATGCAAAATGTTCTATTTTGGGGAATAGTGAATGAAATCTGAATGGCATTTTTAAAATTATACGATGAATTTTTCTACTTCAAAATATATCTATGTAGTAATAAGTTTTAAAGAATTGCATTCTCTTTCTTTCTGTCATTTTATAAAAATCTGAAGACTAGCCAGCCAACGTTTTGCTTAAAAAACCAAAGCGAAACGATTTGGATGTGTTCCATTACTTTTCTATTCCAATTAAAACCAGTCGACTAATCATACACGTAGAAACAGTATTCAACAAACATTCACTTAATGTCCTTCTACGTGAGGCAGTGTTCCAGGTACTAGAGATAATAGATCATTATAACTCTGTCATTGTCTGACAGTAGCTCATGATCTGGTTTTTAATTTTTAATAGCAAATCAGCAATTGTCTTTCAAATGAGTAAGTGAACAACAGAGTTTCACTGGATAAAACAGTTTTAAAGACAATAAAAGGATTGACTTTATACAGCAGAAATAGAACATTACCTATGAAGGATGTTCTTGACCCAAAAAAAAAAAAAAAAGAAAAAAAGAAAAAAAAAAATTCTAAACATTTAAGAAAAGGCAGTATGGAGATGTCAAGATCGGTAATTTAGGTTAAGTAGGGATGAGAGATTGGTAATTGTTTTGTTTTGTGTGTTTTTTCCAACTTCAAACCCATAAATGTCAACTCTCAACTTTATAATGCTTAAGGTGACAAGATTCAAAGATGCAATTCAAATTTCTAGAACATAATAGAAAATAGATTTAAAATAAACCTCAGACTGTAGACATCTTTATATGACCCATTGGTAATAATTATAGTTCATTTCTGGCACAGACGATATTACAGAAAAATAAGGGAATAGATGATAGAGCAATGGATAAGTAGATACATTCATACATACACGAAACATAGCAGCTCTCAGTTCCTAAGTTTTAAGCAACCTCTACAGGTTTCACATAAAAGCCGTGGTGACCACATTCTATAAACAAAGAGAATTAATAAAGGGTTTGGCTTTAGCTTGAAAGTTCTCCTGCCATTAAGTAATTTTCCTATGCCATATACTTAGCCCTTGTTATGACCTAATTATGCATAATTCTTTTGGAATAGGATCATTACAACTATGTTTATTAAAAGCTCAACAACCATTTAAAGATACTCACCAAAGACATACATGTGGCTAAGCTGGGTCTGCATCCAATTTTATAACCAAAGGAAAAAGTCAGAGTGAAAATTTCTTTTGAAAACAGCATTTTGGTTTATTCTAGATTGAACCAAAGTTGACACAAACATTGCATTTTTCAAATATTTAAAGAAAAACAAATAGTTGACTTTTAAGGCATAATGCCCAGAAATTCTATTAGCTAATACAATACAGGGAATCAATCATTCAAGGGAGAGTCACAGTTTTATTGGATCCTTAGCTCCATCAAATATACCTCAGGAGGAAAAAGGGTCTCCAAGGGACAAATAGCCTCCCTCACATGGGTCTGGATGACTATTTGGCAATTCAGCATTAAAAAAATCCTATTTTGAAAGTTTGAAACACATTTGAAAAGTAAGTACATGTGGCTTTGATAATAACTTGAGGACTATTTATCCTAGTATCATGGTTATTATTTACCAGTATGACTAGTTCAATGTGTAGGCAAATAAGCTAAATGAAGGGGAAAACTATGCAATAGCTACAGTATATAAAACTTTAATCTTAGTAATCAATTTTATAAGTGTATACTATTGAACATTAGTGGGACATCCCATGAAAAATCATAAGCTTTGTAATTCTGTCCGTCACTAAAGATTAATGAGTGAATAAATGAGTGATGTTTTAATCATTTATGTTAGTTTACAAATAAGACCCTTATATACAAGCATCTAACCTGTCACCCACTAGTATTAAGTTATATCAATACAAAGTCACTGGCACTTGTAAAGGAAAAGTATATGTGTTTTATCTGTATTGTACTTGTCATTTTCAAGTCTACTATGTTTTCATTTCTGATTTAATTCTGAATTGTCATGAATAGTAGAGGTTAATACTAACAGCTAAAGATTATGGGCTAAAACTGAAGACATAATATTTGAGAAATCTACACACTTGATTCTCTTCACTCATGAATGTATATAAAATTTTGATGAAAGAAAAATAAATATGCTATAATTGACAGTGAAACTGAGCACAAGGATAATTCACAGCTTAATAGTTTTAAAATGTTTTTAGCAGAGGGATATTTGTTTCAATAAAAATATAATATAAATGTAAAATAAATATTTTGTTGAATATGTTTATTTTATGTGATCAAATTATAATAGTTTCATTTTCTATGTCAACTAATGAAAATTTCAGTTAAAGACATAAGAGAACTTTTGAATTTGTGTCCTCCCCTTCCACAAACTTACTAAAATAGTGAGAGAGAAAAAAATGTCTAAAGGTTACAACAATTGGGGAGGAAATGTTAAGTACAAATTTTGAAAGTAGAAATGCCAAGTTAAAAAACAAACTATAATTGATTTATCAGACCTATGAAAGTATTGTCAACACTGGAGAAATCAAGAGTAACTCATTTTGAGCCATAAAAACTTCAAAATGCTAAGGAAAATTTGAAACCAGTTATCACTGAATGTAAGGATACAGTTGAGGTTCAAAAGTGCTGTGATTGAAAGACTGTGTGAAAAGTTTTGTGTATTGGATTGCTAGAGTTGTCATAACAAAACTCCACAAACTGGGTAGGTTAACCATCCGACATGTATTGTCTCATTATTCTAGAAGCAGCAAGTCTGAGATCAAGGTGTAAGCAGGGTAAGTCTTTTCTGCTGTCTGGAAGGGAGAAGCTGTTCCTTTCTTCTCCCCCAGCTTCTGGTGATTTGCTAGCGATTTTAAGTGTTCCTTGGCTTGTAGACGCATCACCATGATATCCGCCTTAGTATTCACGTGGTGTCCTCCCCGTGTGCATGTCTGTGTCCAAATTTCCAATTTTTATTAGGACACCAGTAATATGAAGTTAGGTGCCCCGCTCTAATGATGTCATTTTAACTTGATTATCTCTGTAAAGACCTTGGCTCCATATAGGGTCACATCCAGAGGTACTGGCAGTTTGGATTGTAGAACATGAATGTGTGGTGACGCAGTTCAACCTATAACATTGTGCATTCCATTTTTTCCTCCTTCCCTCCATGCACCTGAGATATTGTCTGTCCCACTTCAGTGAAACAGAGAAGTCTTATACCCTGGATAA
Source organism: Rhinolophus sinicus (assembly GCF_057876585.1). NCBI lineage: Eukaryota > Metazoa > Chordata > Mammalia > Chiroptera > Rhinolophidae > Rhinolophus > Rhinolophus sinicus. The sequence continues at coordinate 22,109,669 of NC_142502.1, forward strand.
CAATTCATCAACCTAATATACCGTTCTAATCCACCATATTGTGAATCTCTGTGCAGCAGTTTTAGTGCTATAAGATTTCACCTCACCATACAACTTATTTAAAGGGACTTTCCTTATTTTAAGTGGGAAGCAGTATAATAGCCATAAAATCTGATTCAAACGTATAAGTTGAGATAATGTCTCACATTACAATCTTAGAATAATTTTCTTTCTTTTTTTTATTTGTTAAATTTATTGGGGTGACATTGGTAAGTAAAATTATATAGGTTTCAAGTGTACATTTCTATAACACATCACCATATATTTGACCCCCTCCCTAACCCCTTATATCTGGTAACCACTGTTGTCTGTGTCTATGAGTTTTTCTTTATTGTCTTGTTCCTTTGTTGCTTTCAGTTTTATATCCCACATGTCTGTGAAATCATATGGTTCTTGACTTTTTCTGTCTGAATTATTTTGCTTAGTATAATAATCTCAAGTTCCATGTTTTCACAAATGACACTATTTCATCTTTTCTTATGGCAGAATAGTATTCTATTGTATATATATATACCACATCTTCTTTATTCATTCATTTAGCGAAGGACACTTTGGTTGTTTCCATGTCTTGGCCACTATGAATGAAGCTGCAATGAACATCAGGGTACATGTATCTTTAGGAATAAATATTATCAGATTTTTGGAGTAGATACCCAGAAGAGGGATTGTTGGGTCAAATGGTAATTATATTCTTAACTTTTTGAGGAACCTCCATACTGTTTTCCATAGTGGCTGCACCAATTTACATTCCCACCAACAGTGTATGAGGGTTCCTTTTCTCCACAGCCTCTCCAACACTTGTTATTATTTGTCTTGTTGATAATAGCCATTCCAACAGGTGTGAGGTGGTAGCTCATTGTGGGTTTGATTTACATTTACCTAGAGCTAGTGAAGTTAAGCATTTTTTCATATATCTGCTGGTTGTTTGTATGTTTTTTTGCAGAAATGTCTGTTCAGGTCCTTTTTCCATTTTTTTATTGGATCGTTTGCTTTTTTGTTGTTAAGTTATACAAGTTCATTATGTATTTTGGCTATTAGTTCCTTATTAGAGGTGTTGTATGCAAATATCTTCTCCCATTCAGTTGGTTGCCTCTTTGTTTTGTTGATGGTTTCCTTTGCTGTGCAGAAGCTTTCTAGTTTGGTATAGTCCCATTCATTTATTTTTGCTTTTACTCCCCTTCCTTTTGAGTTCAAATTCATAAAATCCACTTGGAACCCAAGGTCCATAAGTTTAGTACTTATGTGTTCTTCTATGCAATTTATTGTTTTAGGTTTTATGTTTAGGTCTTTGGTCCATTTTGAGTTAATTTTGGTATATGGTGACAGATAGCACTCTAGGTTCATTCTTTTGCAGGTGCTTTTTCAACTTCCCAGCACCATTTATTGAAGAGGCTTTCTTTTTTCCATTATGTGTTTGGTTCCTTTGTCAAAAATTATCTGCCCATATATATGTGGGTTTATTTCTGAGTTCCAATTCTATTCCATTGGTCTGTGTGTCTGTTTTCCTGCATTTTTTTTTTTTTTTTTTTTAATAATGTCCTACAGTTTTCAGTGTATAGGTCCTTCACATTCTTTGTTAGGTTTATTCCTAGCTATTTTATTCTTTTTTTGCAATTGCAAAAGAAATTGTGTCTTTTTCATTCTTTTTTTACTGAAATTTTATTGTTAATATATAGGACACAATAATATTTTGTACATTGATTTTATGGCCAGCAACTTTACTGTGATTTTTTGTGTTGTTTTTTTGTTGTTGTTGTTTCTGTTTTTATTTTTGTGTTTTTATTTTGTTGGGTTTTTTTGTATTATTTCTCATAGTTTTTTGGTGGAGTCTTTAGGAATTTCTATATAAAAAAAATCATGTCATCAGCAAAAAGTGACAATTTAACTTCTTCATTCCCAATTTGGATGCCTTTTATTTCTTTCTGGTGCTCGATTGCTCTGGGTAGAACTTCCAATACTATGTTGAAAACAATGGTGATGGGGGTATCCTTGTCTTGTTCCTGATTTTAGGGGGAAATCTTTCAGTTTTTTACAATTAAGTATGACATTAGCTGAGGGTTTGTCATATATGGTCTTATTATGTTGAGATATTTTCCTTCTGTATCCTTTCTGTTAAGTATTTTAGTCAGAAATGGATGCTATATCTGTCAAATGCTTTATCTGCGTCTATTGATATAATCACGGTTTTTATCATTTAATTTGTTTATAGAATAATTTTCAATGAGTAACAACTTAAATTTTATTAAATAGCACCACAAGTTCCTATTTTGATTGATGCAAATTATTAAACTTTGGCATGCAACACATCTGTGTGTCAGTTATGTGTTATTTCAGCTTTTAAGGTAGTTAAAAATAAACATGCAAAGTTAAATACAAAGGAAACCACTAAAAAGCATCTCAGTAAAACCATTAGGAATCTATAGGAATTTGAAAACTCCTGATTTACATAAATTTAGAATCATTTTTGTTTGTTTCTATTGAGATTCCTCATTAATGCTTAAAAAATTTATTGCACAAAAGCCTTCGTGGTTCACAGACCCATTTGAGAATTTTATCAAAACTTTGGTCCATCTTTCTAGGAAAATATAATTATGCCTTTTACCTACAGACACTCAAATTTTGCATGCAGCTCTCATTAAGTTGAACAACAAAATAATTGAATTCCCTAAAGTTTTTTAATGAAAATTTAAACCAATATTCTGCCACTTACAAACTATATGATAGTCTAATGTTTAGATTTCTGTTTCATATATCTGTAAAATTAGAAAGGTAATTGTGCCTACATTATAAGTTTTTATGAAAAAGAAGTGGTGCGATATGTAGCATGTTGGGAACATAATATTTTCTGTCTCTATGTTTTTTCCTTGTATACCTAGAATGTGGGTTCCTTTTATTCTTAACATTGTAATCAACTCAACATTTTCTTAGGTTCTGTTGCTATTATTCATTATTTGGTATCACCTTCATGTTGAGAATTTTTATAAAATGTTACCAGTAATACTTTCTCCTAAATCTGATGGTGGAGCCAAATTAAAAAATAATTAAAATACGATCTTAATGCATAATATCTGTAGTAATCATATTTTACACCTAGAAGGCTTGTGTAAATGGGAATTTTCTGCAATCTTTTAGTAAAGGGTGATTTCAGTTCTGAAGATCTGGAGTGAGAACCTATATCCTGGGTGGGAATCTATATTGTTCCCTTTGAATACATTGTTGCCCTATCTTTTCTCTATGTTTGAATCTTTTCTACAGCATTCTTCTCAGTAATTCATGTAGCTTTGCTATTCATTCAGACAGAAAAACTGTTTCCTGAAGCTGATGATCCCATATGAATACAAATCAGAGCAAATTCACAAAGACAGAGATTTTGAGGGGTGAGGCAGTAGAGCATAACAGAGAAGCCTGGACATTAGAATTGGACAAATTTAAAATTAAATCATTGATAACTAATCCAATGGTTATTTGTGAAGATTAAATGAGATGGTGAAGCTGAGGTACCTATCAAAGTAAGAGCCTTCACATAGTTGGTTCTCAATAAAATTTCCTTTCCATTAAAATTACATTGTGAATCAAATCATTAAAAATATAAGGTGGTTTTCATGTCTACAGGAATTATATGATAAATGTACTTAACATTTCCCTCAACATCCCTTATAAGATAACCCAAATACATTTAACTGGGTATGTCATACTCAATTCTTTCTTCAACATTTTTCATATTATAGGTTGTAGTATGACCTACCATCTTTTGTAACATAGATTACTTTTCTTGATATGGCCCTGTATATCAATGTATTTCTCACAAAACAGTTCACTAGACTCAAAAGAAATATCACAAATGAGCACTATCCCGTGAAAATTCTAGAAACTAAATGACTATGAGTACAGCTTACTCGGAAATATTTAGGCAGCAAAATCATATTTTTGATTTCCATTGTGTTAATTGTCAACTAGAAACACGCAGGCCTTCTCAGAAATTCAATGATCAATCATATTCAGAGAAATCAATATGTTTCACATAAATATAACCTCTAAGAAACCCTTATGGTAGATGTTTTCTTTTAAGAATACTACATTTTTACTTGTCTGATCCTCTCCAGCTCAGTCTCACTTTGTAACAGTATGCTTTTATAAGATAGCTCCCCATTGTAGTAACCTCATCTGTGTCCAAGAAGTAGAGTGGAGTTCATTCATTTTGTAGTCAATACCAATAAAGCAATAAAAATGTTTTCTTTTAAGACTACTGAAAAACTTCAACAGACCCATTGTCCTGAAAACTTTATTCACTACCTTCTAATATTAATTTTCTATGCTAAAGCTTGAGACTATATGCCTGTGCAACAAATGACTTTTGAGAGAAATATATGTAAATTATTTGAGTCAACAGATTGAGAAGGATTGTATTACAAGTTGATGAATAGCTTTTACATGAAAACAACTAGCTAAAATATACAAATCTCAAGGAATAAAATGCTTATGTTACTATATTATACCAAAAAAAAAAAATTCAATTCAACCAAAATTTGGATAATCTTGTGTTATAAATTATAACATTTTTGTGATCTATGCTCCTTTTTGATGTCATTAAATGTTTCTACTCATGATCCTGTCTTCACAGGAATGCTATTAAAATGAGTTTGAGGTTTTTTTGCTTTTCTTTTTAACGATGGGAAGAAAGTGTTTGAAAAACCTTGAAAACTTTCTTAAATGTTAAGAATTTGTTACTGTCCAATTTGAATCAAGAAGAAATTGCACTATTTTTGACATATTATATGAATGTTTCCCACCTCAATTTCTTTAAAATGGAAACAACAGAATCAGTGTCCACATCTTCAAATGTCATTAACACCTGTTGTTTTGGGGTGAATAGTGTCTACCAGAAAAGATATGTCCTAACCTCCAGTACCTCAAATATGACCTTACTTGAAAATAGGGTCTTTATATAGTTAATCAATTTAAAATAAGGTTATTAGGGTGGCCCTAATCTAATTTAACTGGTGTCCTCATAAGAAGGGGAAGTTTGTTATAAAATAAATAAGTCATGTGGATATAATGTACAGCGCAGAAAATTTTACCCAGAATCTCAGAGGGAGTATGGCTATGCCCCAGAGAGTTCAGATTTCAAGCCTCCCATTCTGTAAGAAAATAAATCTCTGTGGTTTTAAACTATCTGGTTTATGGTTCTTTGTTTCATTAGTCCTGGGAAACAAACACACTTATATTATAAAATCACATTTAGCACTGAATAAAGTTGTAGCATACATTCCAGCTCTAAAATGGAATCATATAATCATATAATTAATTCTATCAACAGAAACATAAATTAACCACTGGAAAAAAATACATTGATAATAATAGCAGTGAGTGATATGAAGAAAATAAGTTGTCTGAAACATATTTTTTTTCAAAAGGAGGGTACTAATGAATATAGGTCATCTGAAAACATTCTTAATAAAAATATATTTTATCTAATCAATAATACAAATCAATGTGTCATTAAATCTATTCTTTTGATAAAGCAAATATTATTTCATTGCAAACTGGAAGATGAATAAAAATTAACTAGTCCTCTTTTGGAAATGAAGCCACCACAATATAATGCTTAAATAGAATTTGCATTACTAAGGTTTGTATAATTCATAACCAATTTTTTTTAATTAAAGATTCTTAGTAGTATATTCTACCTTGATAGGCCCTACAGATCATTTAGAAAAGAATACAAAGGCCCTTTTAAGTGTTCTTTGATGTGTAATAGGTAATATCAGACTCCCTATGTTTTTTGTAGAAAATTGTTTGCACGCATATAGTACTTCCCAGCTAAATTGCACTCTTGAGGCTATGATGAAAGCTACATATTTCAAAGTTTTCAGAGATATTGGCACTTCCTAATCTTTCATTTTTAAAATAGAGCCATTTTGTCCTTAGAATTCTATGATTTATTATTCTTACTTATATTTACAAACAATCAATGGCACCTGAGCATTGTAACAAAGTGTCATTTCAACCATAGCAAGGAACATAAGAAGAGGTAGGGGAGGCAACATAGGCTAAGTCATACCTATTCTAGCTTGCCAGGAACACATAAAATCGTACACACATGAGCACAATGACAATAAGAAGAGATTGGTGTTAATTTAAGGTTCGTTGTTCACTTTCATTGAGATCATTTATTACCTATTTTTCATTCCAACATAGCATCCTTTACACAAACGTACACCATATGCTTTTATGCTTCTTCAAAGTTGTTTCCATAATAGCAAAGACAAAAGTCTAACTGCAAATACAGAAAAGGATGATAATAGTTAACATCTACCTAGCCTTTATTATGTGTCAGGCACTGTTCTAAGCTCTTCACATGAATTAAATCAATTAATATTCATAATAACCCTGAGACCATACCAAATACAAAGCAGGGGGGAAAAAGCCATATGATCTCTCTTTGTGGTGCTCCCTTATCTAAGCATATTTCATATTCATTCATGTGCTGACAAAGCAATTCAGACAAAAATGCAGACACAGAGAAAATATGTAATTCCTTATCTGTAAGGAAATCTGCAGCTGGAAATATGTTTCATGAGTGTCAAAGAAATGCTGCATCAATGTAGAAATGAAGTGCATGTCTCAATATGGCCAAATGCATTGTGTTGCTTTCTGGAAAATCATGAACATGAAAGAGCAATGTGTTAGATATCTGGATGTCTGAATTTTGACTTTGCCTCTGAATTTTTCTACTTGTATATATGTCTAATGGAAAAGTCATAATACCTTGGATGAACCTTTATTTTCCCACTTTATAAATGAGGAGGAAAGTTAAAATTTCTTTGATTTTTAAAATGTAATAAATGTACTCATTTGACATTTATTGTGTACATACTGTGGTAGATGCTTCAGATACAAAGGTGAATGAAATATCTTCACAGTGCTCATATTCTAATTTTCAACTCAGTATCATAAGTTCTATAACAGTGAAGTCAGGTTATTATTAGAAGCCAAAGGAGAACATTTAACAGAGACTAGGTGAATTTTGATAGACTTTCTGAAGGAGATGCCAAGAATTTGAGTCTTGAAATTACTTAGAACTTAACTATGTTATAGATGGAAAAATATTTCAGACAAAACGATCATTTGTATTGTAAGGTATGGAGAAAGGAGATAACTGGGTTTATTTGGAGGATTCACATAATCAACTGTGGTTTATGTTTAAGGACTGACCAAGAAATAGAAAAAATAATGATTGAGAAAGTTAGTAAGAATGAGATAATAAAGAACTTGACATACTGTGCCCAATAATTTGCCACATAATATTTCCAATGTGTATTTCCACTAATATTTCCCAATATGTATTTTCTAGAAGTAAACTTAGAAATGCTACATAATACACTATATTTATAGGCAGAAAATATAAATTAGTATATTAATGGCTTCCAAAAATTCTGGAATGTGTTGCATTTTAACAAATCTCCCAAAAGTAATTCTCAAATGCATGTGAACATGAAAAAAAATTAAGATGAATGCTTATTGCAAAAGATCATGCATGCAAATTAAAAATGTATACTTTGATGAATAGTGTAACCAATAAAAGTGCATGTTTGTGTGTGTGTGTGTGAGAGAGAGAGAGAGAGAGAACAATACTTAGCAGCTCCCTTTCTGCCCACTTCTAATGATTATCCTACCGTACTCCAAAATGATTATTCTTATTCTTATTTCAAATGTCATATTTCTTTTTTTTTCTGTTTTAGAAATTTATATAAATAAAATTTTGCAACTGATTTGTTTGCGGCCATTTTCCTTTGACTGAAAATTATACTTGTCATTTCATTCATGCATGCCGTTGTGAATATAGTCAATTCATTTTCATTACTGTATAGTACTCATTTTATGAAACTACCATAATTTATCCATTCACATTGTTTTTAAATTTTTTATTGGGGAATATTAGGGAACAGTGTGTTTTGCCAGGGCCCATCAGCCCCAAGTCATTGTCCTTCAATCTAGTTGTGGAGGGTGCAGCTCACTGGCCCATGTGGGACTCGATCCGGCAACCCCGCTGTCCAGAGCTCATGCTCCAACCAACTGAGCCATCTGGCCACCCAAAAATATGGAACGCTTCATGAATTTTCATGTCATCCTTGCTCAGGGGCCATGCTAATCTTCTCTGTATCGTTCCAATTTTAGTATATGTGCTGCCGAAGTGAGCACTATCCATCCAATTCTTGGGGCCAGTTTGGGGCTCTTTAAATAATTCTACTATAATATTTACCATGTGTGCTTTGTGGCACACATGTACACAATTTTGTTGGGTATAAATTTTGGAGTCAAATTGTTTCATTAAATGATATGAAATGTCCAACATTAGTAAATATTAACAAAGTATTTTGCCAATTTATACTTCTATCAGGAGTATGTTAGAGTTGATATTGCTTCACATTTCTGCCAACAAGTAATACTGTCACTATTTTTAATTTCAATCATTCTTGTTGTTTTGTGGTGTCTCAGGTGATTAATTTGCATTTCCCTGACTAATGTGGAAGTTGAGTACAATTTCATGTAATTTGGGTTTTTGTATTTTTTTTTTTTTGAAAATGCCTCTTTTTATCTCTTGTTCATTTATAATTGAGTTGATGATTTGTTTGATTGGTAGTTTGATTATTTATTTCTACACCGTTTTTATAGATCTGTAGTTGTCCTTTAAATATTCTGAAGACTTGTGCTTTGTCATATTACAAATATTATTGTATATGAGGAGGAAAGTTCAGTATACAACTTAGTTTATACTTTCTCTCATTTTATAACTGTAAATCTCCATGTTTATAGCAGGTAGGAAGGAGTCAAGATATTTTGTAATTGGTATACCCAATTAATGCAGCACTATTTTACTGAAAAGATTATTTCCTTTCTTCTATGCAGTCCAATTTGTTTATAAATCAACTTGTCCACATATGATTAGTCTATTTTTTCTATATTCTGTCAGTCTATTTTTCCATGTCTATGCCAATACTATAATATACTGTTTAAGCTCTGTATGAATAACTGAATGCCAGGTATATTAATTTTTATTTGTTTATGAAGCTTATAATAATTAAGGTGAAGGTAATATCAAAATTGATGAAAACGTTAGGCAAACATCTATTTGATTGCTTAGGGGAAACTACAAAGTTACATTTTAGAGAATTATATGAATGGGAGTAATCTAGATTAAACTACAAGAAATTATTTAACTCTCTAATAGGCCAGGGAATCAGTTTCATCACTAATGTAAATTCAAGTTACACAAAGCAAACCATTCTGCTTGTGAATGCCTCAATGAGGTGCCATTTTGAGATAAGACTGCAGACAGAAGAGCTCTAAAATAACTTTGGATATTGATAAAAATATTTTTTTTCACTCTGTTCTTTTTCAGGATCAGCTAGGTTATGTGTGATCCCTTTGTATTACACACACACACACACACACACACACACACACACACGATATTGCTGAAATGAGAGTATTTAATGAGAATAGTTTGAGAAAAATTGATATATTTACAATATTAGATCCTCAAATTTATACTTATAGCATATCCCTTTTTTTTTTCCATCTGTAACATATTGTAGATTTATTTGTACAGGTATTGAACATCTTTTTTAGATCTATAATAGTATTTGATGCACTTGATACAATTTTATATTACTTAATTAAATATTATTGTATAATTTAAAATATCTCTTTTATGAATTTTTATAACTTGTATATAGAGCCATAATTGTTTTTGTATATTGGCCTTGAGCCAGTGATTTTGCTAAATGCATTAAGTAATTCTAATAATGTATGTGTTGGTTCTCTGGATTTTCTATATCTGAATGATATAATCTATGAACAATAAGAATTTTATGTATTATTTTTAATCCATATGCATTTTTTCTTTCTATTGCCTTACAGAACTAGATAGAACATTTCATGAACTATTTCTTCCTGTATCTTAGGATTTACTGCTGGCGTTGTATATTCTTATATGGGTCAAATGTATAGTGACATGTATTCATCATTATAGTATCATACAGGATATTTTCACTGCTCTAAAAATATTCTGTGCTTAACCTATTCATCCCTCCTCCTACCCCTCAATCCCAGGAAACCTCTATTGTTTTTCCATAATTTTGTCTTTTCTAGAATGTCATATAGTTGGAATCATATGGTATGTAACCTTCTCAGATTGACTTTTTAACTTGGTAATATGCATTTAACTTTCCTCCATGTATTTTCATAGTTTGCTAGCTTATTTCTTTTTAGTGTTGAATAATATTCCATTGTCTGTACATACCACAATGTTTTTATCTATCTTTTTTAAATATCTGTAAGTATTTGCAACAATACATTTTGGTTTATTGCTCAACATTTTATATTGATAAATATATTTGAAATAACATTATTTTATGCCTATGTAGCCTAAAAAACTAATAATGGTAATTTAATATACAGTTTTAAAGGAAAATAAGCTCTACAAACATGTAAATATAACATTCAATGCTTATCACTCCAGACTCAAAATACTGATATCCTAAAGACTCTAACTCACTAAAATAATAAATGCTTTAAACTGGATTATACTTTATTAAAACTAAAAAGAACAGAAAAATAACTGAGAAATTACATATAACCTTGTTAGCAATGACAATTTTTTGCTTATTGACTAATTTATTCAGTTAGTGTATCATTCTTTTTGTGTTAAGTGATTATCAGGTCACAGAAAGCAGAAAAAAACTGTTTGACAGAAATGTCTATTTCTTTTTAATACCCTTGAGATCATTATCTTACTATGACCTCAGTGTTTTTGTAACAATTTAGTCTTTATTTATACTAAAATATATGAAATGTGCATGCTAACTTTAAAGCTTAGAAATAGAACATAAATTGATGATGTCTTTTCCTAATGGCTGAAAAGTGCATAAAATTAACTTGACCGATATGAATATACTCTAATAATACTTTATCAGTTTGTGTGACTAATGCTCCTAAATAATTTATATTAATAACTTGATTCTTATCTACAAATAACCAATCCCGCTTACCAGAGCTAGTATCTTCATAGCAAAAAAATGTTGCCCATCTGTTGCAGATAAATATGCTTGGTGATGTAGGACTAAAGATATTTAAGAAAAAATGTTAAGTCTTCAAGGAACTACAATAACACTTACCATATAGGTGAACAGGAAAGAAGTGGATAGAAGGGAAACTTGTAGATTTAAAGACATTCAAAGAACATTTTATGTTAAAAAATAAAGGGAACTGTTATACTACCAAATCTAGGAGTACACATTAGCATAGTAAAGTTTTAAAGAGGTGCATGTTAGAACTTTAGATTAAATATATAAATACAGGATCTAATATTTTCCTACACCATAAAGGATTATCAAAGGCACAGTCTGAGTGTGAACCCCCCACACAAATATTCTTGGTGACTTCTCTTCATTGTCAACAGCCCTATACTGGATATTGTTATTCCTTAACCATACACCTTGCACAGAATTTACAACCTGCCAACTCTCACTTCTTACAACTCTTTACAGACATCTTCTTCTCATCCTCTGATACACACAAAGTGTGCTTGTTCAAAAAATCCCTGAGGCTGCAGTAGAGAAATTATAATAGGTCTTATTGTAATAGTTCACACACCTAGAAAAATTCGGAACAGATCTGCTTGTCCTCCCACTTTGAACTAGCTTTCATCGCATTCACCATCTGATTCAGGAGTGATCCCACTGTATATCTTATGCAGAATGTGATGCCTTCATTTTCTCTCTTTTACAATCAAGCATGTAAGAATGATTTAATAATTTTAGTAATTTCATTTAAAGATAGGTCAAAGTTAAAAAAAATAATAACAAAATAATTTTGCATGAGACATTCAGAGTAATTCACAGCTGGGTGCTATTCCACCATCCCTGCCTCCTCATTCTCCTCCTATCCTATGAAGCCAGATTTCTAGGCACATTTGACCTCTCAGTATTTACAGGACATTATATATATACATATATAATGTTTGTTTCTACACATATATATGCATATATATAGTTTTTTCTACACCTTTAAATGTACATATTTATTGTCTAAAATATACTTTCTCACCCTCAATTGTATACTAGGCAAATGTCTCTTTAAACAGAAACAACATAAATATTATCTCTACTCTAGAACTACTGTCTCAGATCCATTTCTTTCCATTTATCCATTAGAACTTACCACATTTATACCCACATTTCTATGGCACTTGGCATCCTCTCATCTTTCTTTGAGGTGATGCTGTGACACACTGAGTGAGAGTACTGGCTACAGAGTCAGATGCCCTCTGAGTCTGAGTCACAAGTCTATCTCTTGATGAGATGTGCAACCTTGAATCTGTTCCTCAAAGTCTCTATGTCTTAGTTTCCCCACCTTTAAAATGAGCATAGTGTTTGTTATAGTCATTAAACTGTGAATTGTGTTAACACATGTTCAATGATTTTAGCAATTATTTCAGGTTTTTATAAATATGCATTTCTCTCCTTTCTAATACATTTTGTAAAGAAGGGATATTTTTATCATATTTCTATCATCAATGGTTATTACCTAGATATGAGTATGTACTCTAATAAATGTATGAGTGAAAGTCAGAGGAGACCGTAGAGGGTTTATAGTGAATATTAGTTTTCTATTTATATATATATATATTATTTTAAATTATAGGAATTCGCCTTTTTAGTATATGAAAAATAGTTGAATATCAATAATTTCATACAGTTCAACCATATATCTTATACAAAATGTATATAAACTAGATAAGTAGAGATAGTTAAATTTTTATAATTATTAATTATGACAATAACTGCCTGGCCTTTTTTGCTCCATTGCCACCAAAATAATCACAATTATCATCAACCAAAATTTAAGGCTGGCTCTGCCTATTTTTAAATCCTATGAGAACACAACTTCTTAAATTTGATGGCCAAGTGCCAGAAGATTAGAATCGTAGTTACATGTGAGAGCATCTAGAAACCACTTTGTTTTCATATTCTCCTCTTTGTAGTCTTAATTTGTTTAATGGAGTATTTACCCTAGATTCCTGATACCAGAATGCACTGTCCATCCCCCTGCTTCCTACCATAGGACCAATGGAACTGAGAGCTTGCAGTCCTACTCTTACCCAGTTTTCACGTCTCTACTTTGTTTAAGGTTGGAGCTCGCTTCAGACAATTGTGTGTATCTGCTTTGGATCTACTGGTTAACATAGCCAGAATACAAATTGTGATATCTGAAGTCAGGAATAATTTTTGAGGTTTCCAACTTCCCTTCCCATTGGCCCGCTTAGGATCTTGACACCTGCTTATATTGGGTTTCTTATTTTTATCTCACACCCTTATACTTGTTAGCATAATAAAGTTATAAACTATATTAATATGTGAGAATTTATACCACACATTATCGTAATTTGAGTTATGAGTGGAGAGGAAAATTCAAAACATATTAGAAAGTCTAGGCTAGTTTACATCAAAGGGCAAAGGGAGAACTATAAAAATAAACACAGAAGAGAAAGAGGCCCATGTGGGTAGGACAGTTTAAGAACAGAGAAGGAGAAAAAAGACTGAATGTCAAGGATAGAAGCCATGCCATGCAATGTAAGACTCAGAATTAGCATGTCTAGAGGAGTTTTCACATACAAATTGTATGTATCATAACATGTAATCCCACCTCACCCTTTCAGAAACTTCAATAAATATTTTAATTGATTTTCTTTTTTTTTTTTCAACGTTAGACTTCATTTAATCATGAAATGTTGCTGAGACAGAGTGTAATGTGGCTCAGATCCATAAAGTTTACATTAGATTTTGGGCTAACATACCTTTAAACATTACCAGATCAGGCTAGTAAAGCTCCCTCTTGTAGTTCTCTTGGATCCTCATTGCTCAGGGATGGTTTACTGCTAGCCAATCTGTAGGAGTTCCTTGGTCTGTGTAGGCAGAGCTGTGCCTATGTCAGTGATTGGCTATTCACTTGGCAAAGTATATAAAAATACAGTATTGTTCATGGATATATTATGTCATAATATTATCAATATAGACATTTTGAGAATATTTTCAAATTCAAGAAAGCGTTATTATGAATCATGCATGATATTCAGCCACCTATCTCTCTATATCTGTTTATCTATCTATGTATCTAATCTATGTATCTATCTATGTATCTATCTATGTATCTATCTATCTACCTATCTATGATCTGTCAGTCTATTATCTATTGTCTATGTAATGAAAGTCTGTTTAAGGTAGAGGGATATATTTAAAGATACAATTGTATTGCGGACACCCACTAGAAGAGAAAGAGCTGGAGGTCAGAAGAAAGCAAAAGGATGCGTTCTATAATCTTGTACTATTTCATGAACTAAGGCAGAACTTCTCAAAGTCTCTGATCAACATTTGGCATCAAAACAGGCAAAGCATAATCTTGAAATTATTCTCAGCAGGATACATGCTTGAGACATATCTTTAAAATAAAATAACTTTAGTTAAACACATTTTCTATAACCATAAAAGTTTATTTCATGAAGATAAAGGAAAAGCATTCAGCAACTATCTAGACACATATCATTTACATTCATAAAATTGAAAAGAAGTAAAATAGCCTCCTCATTATAAATTTGTAGAATCCGAGGCTTAGATAGATCAAGTCAACTTTTCAGGGTCATAAATTAGATTTGGGGTCTATAAACCAGAACATGTGAAGCCCTATGCAATGACCTTTATACTACACAATATTTGGTCTATATTAGTGATATATGTTGAATCAAAATGTCAAAAATATTGACATTTTATGGCCTAAATAATACAGTTTAATATCTAAATTTTCTATTTTTCAAGTATTGGCTTATGGTTAATTTGATAGTCTTTGAAGAACAGTTACTAAAACAGCAATCAAAAATGATTAATTTCATCAGTATTGGAAGAACATGCTAATTTATTTTAATTTTTTCATGACTTTGAATGTTCAATCTAAAAGAACCTTTAAAAATAAACTGAAAGTAGATTAGTTGTATCTTCAAATCAACTTAGAACTTTTTACTATGTTTTTTAGTTGTTTTTCCCCCCAAAACAAGGAAAGTCCTACTGAAGTTGCAAGTAATTTCCACTAACAGAAAATTATTGTGTAATATGTGGTATGACTTTTTAAGTTGTGATAATGCCAAAATAAAGCATTTATACTTATGAAACTATAATACACCTTGAAGAGAAGTTAATGCCCATGATTGAGGAACTATATGCAAGTGAATTATTAATGTAGATGTTAATTATGAACATTTTTCCCAGACTTTCTTTTGTCAAAAGTCACAAGACATCAAAACGGGTAAGTAAAATATTTCATATTTGACACTTTGATTAACATTATTATATATGATTCAATTTTGAATGATAGAAGTTATTGAGGTCTCACAAGAATGCTTTTGCTTAATTATATTAAGGCCATAAACTGTACCAATAAAGAACTCAAAATCCAAACAAACAGTTCTATGATGTATTTTCATGTACCGAATGTAAGCCATTAACTTTTCTCTAGCGACAGCCGATGCCAGGTTATCTTTGTAAATGTTTTCATTTATGGCTCTGTTTCCCCTTTTGTATCCCTAACTACCCTACCAAAGTCATCACAGCAGCCACCCTATCTCTTTCTGTTATCTGTTTACCCTGTGTCCACTAATTACTGGAAAATCCCTTCCCTCCCCTGGGGTTTGCTGCTGTCTTAAGCCACACAGGTTCTCAATAAGGATTTGATGTTTCCAAAGGAATGAAGGCACAAGTACTTCTACTTCTCAACACGTCCTCTTTACCTGACCTTTATTTTTAGCAGTAACCAGTTTTCAATCAAAATGATATGGGAAAAGGCAAAACTGATAAATGGAACAGCTGTTGTTAAAATAGGGGGGAGGTCTAAGGCCAGCAAATGATCTCTCCCTTGCCTATGATAGTTGTCCCTGGGCTACCTCTGGAGTTGTGGAATGTGGTTTGTAAGTGCCTCAGCTATTAAATCTCAAAAATAATGCTCAACTAGAAGTAAATTTTAGGTGCCCCGTTCTCAAACCATGACAGGACAATTGATAGTGACCTTTCAGAGAAACTGGCCTCGTGTTTGTTGACAATTATACATTGAAGGCTAAGAGAGGCAGACCAGGGGGAGAGACTTTGAAACATTCTTCTAAATGACTGTCTGAGAAAGCCTATTTAACTTTCTTTCATATATGGCTATATTCTCACTGAATGAAATAATAAAATAATATTAATAATAATAGTGTGCTTTGGTTGATATTCCCAATAACACTCTCTGGTTATATGTACCCTGGACCACACTGTGTCAAGTTCTACTGCAACAGAAGAAAACACAGGATTTCCTTTGTCAAATTCATCTAGATAAGCTCTGTTATTTTCTCCCTCCATCCCCCAGCCTGCAGAAGGACAAAGCCGGTCAACGACTCCCTAGCCAGGAGTACCAATTTGTGAATGTTAGTACATCTTGCCCCTTGCCTTTAACAACACTGCCCTCCATTCTAAACATAGACGAGAATAATGCAACAATAAGGTTTTCTTTCATGGTGAAAGGATTGACAATCCTCTGAGTAGCTGACTCAGGATTATAAGTGAATTAAGAAGGTGGTTAATTTTGTGTATTGTTTTGCATTCTTGAGAAGACAGTCTTGGCTGTTACGACTTTCTGACCTAACCAGACTCTCAGTTCTATGGCATTTTTCACTAATTACAGTTTACAGCAGGAGTCGGATTCCCAAACCAGTTCTGTGTACAGACTACTCTGACAAGAAAAGAAAAAATAACAACTCTGTGTAGTTATAACTTGGGTTGTTCCTGCACATTCCCACTTATCACAGGAGCAATATCTCAGACTTCTTTCATCCCTTTACGAACGTCAAACATGTAATCAACTCAACACCGAGATATTGATTTAAGGGCACAGCAACTTCATTTCAGGTGAAATCAAAGGATTGAACACACAGATATTCTTTCTTGTCTTACAGGGTATTGTTACATTGAGGAAGAATACAGAAAAAAAGCTATTACCAAGAGAGCTAGCTAAAACAATATCATCCTATTTGTTTCTATAAGTAGAATTCATTCAATATCAACAAACATTTTCTAGCCCAGAAAATTCTGAAGGCTGCATTTAGAATTTGGACACCTTGTCAGTGTTTTGTTTTGAAATCATATTTACTGTTTGGAAAGACAGGCATGATATTTTTTCCCCCAGAGAAATAATGGCATGCATCTGATAAAATAAATCAACCTTCTCATTTCTGCCTGACTTCAAGTTATGTAGTGTATTTCTCTCAAATGTACAGGTAAAAATGGAATTCAGTCATTTGGTTCTGGACTCAGAATAGGAACAAAATATTTAATGATCATGGTGAATAAAAAACAGAGGACCATATAGATTGACATATAAGCATGCCACAACATCTGATACTAAAAGTGTAGCAATTAGCATCATAACATTAGCCCCGTATTTATATATTCTGACCTATATACTGACGTATTTATATACTGACCTAATCAATTAACAAAATATGGAAGTTCTTGGCTTCACAAATTTATATATTTCAGTTTATTTCATGTACTATCTCTTTGTGACAGGTAATAAGAAAATATTGCCAATGTAGCTTAAGCTATTAAGTGCTTCATTATGACATGAGATTTCTAAGCTGGCAACATTATCATACATTTAATAGGAAATATGTTTATTCTTTGACTACAGCATATTCGTGACTGAAAAGTATATTGATGAGCAAAAGTATATTGATGAGCAATATTATTCAAGAATAATATTGACTTGAAAATAGAACAAGGGTCTCATATTCATAATGAATATTGCGAATAGCATAGTCTTAAAATGAACATAAACTATAGGTTATCACAGAATGTATTCAAGTAATTACTATTTCATTTAGTAACATAAAATGAAATAACAAAATCTGAATGAAATAAGCAACAAAATCCTTAACATGTACTCATGTTAATCAGTGTCTTAGAGAAGTAATAAAAATTGTCCAGCATACCTATATATATAGAATATAAAATTTATTAATATTAATTACTGAATTTCTTTCATGTGCTAATACATTCTTTGGTGCAATGAAGCTCAAAGAAATGTTAATCATGGTCATTTACCAGATGTATTTGTGAAGATAAACAATTCACGAAATAATTAGTAAATTAGTGTGTATGTATAACACATATATACTATTTATATGCAGCATTTATTATGAACATAATATCCTGCTAAAACAAAATATTAGGAATTAGAATAGCATATGAAAAGGATGATTAGTTAAGATAATAATTTTATTTCTCTTCTATGGTATTTTTTATTTTTAGAAATACATTTTTCAGAAATGAAATTATATTTTTTTATAAACAAGTCTTGTATAATTTCTTAATCCTTCAATTTCATAAGGTATCAAGATAGGAAAGTATTAAATAATGTTACTTGAAAATATGTAGGGCAGAAAAAATATGAAAAACACAAAATGTAATCTAAATAATAGTAATTTGAATAATTTCAATGTTGACCTGAGACCTAAAACAGAATGAGAGATTGGCTCAAAACTTACTCTAGAATATTCCATTACTAAGTCTATTACTTAGTTTTCTTCTTTGCAAACTGGAAGAATATTTTTTTAGTAAACCATAGGTTTCATTGTACATATTCTTCTATTTCAATGACTATCGAATCACTGTAATAAAGTCCATCTCACTCTTCCACAATCCATTCTTAATGCAAATAGAGTGATCTTTTAAAAAGCCCAATCAGATCCCTCCCTACCACTTACTTAATACCCTGTCTGCCCATTTTTCTTAGATTAAATTTGAAACTTCTTTATGGGTCTACAAACTTCTTTTTAAAATCTAGCCTTCTACTCCATCATTTGTATTATGGAATCCCTTGCCTATTATAGTCCAGCCACACTGACCGTCTTTTAATTCTGAAATGTTTTAAGACTGGTTTATTTTATAACTTTTTCAATTTAATTCCTCTGTTTGAAATGTCCTTCCTCATTATCTAAGGTTTCACCTCAGAAGTTACAAGGTCTGACAATTTACTGAACTCATCCTAGGAAAAGTGCTACATACCTCATTGCTGAATATCACTATGGTCACCTTGGATGTACTCCCCTTGGGAAGCTATACCCCGACACCAGCACCTAGTCCACCCTTCAACTCAATTTTGGAACTCTTTTTCTGGAATGGCCATCAGAGCTGTCGTCGTATTACTCTTGATGACCTGAATGTCATGCAAATGTCTTCCTTTCAATATTTCCTTTCTCTTCAGGTAAAAAAAGAAATCATTGGGGGCCAGATCAGGTTAGTAGGGAGGGTGTTTCAATACAGTTATTTATTTACTAGCTAAAAACCTTCACACACAGTGTCATGTGAGCTGGTGCATTGTCGTAATGCAAGAGCCATGAATTGTTGGCAAAAAATACAGGTCATTTTCGTCTAAATTTTTCACACAGCCTTTTCATCACTTCCAAATACCATGTTTCCCTGAAAGTAAGACCTAGCCGGACCATCAGGTCTAATGAGTCTTTTGGAGCAGCAATTAATATAAGACCCAGCCTATTTTACTATAAGACTGGGTCTTTAATATAATATAATATAATGGCAGGTCTTATATTAATTTTTGCTCCAAAAGACACATTAGAGCTGATGGTCTTACTAGGTCTTATTTTCAGGGAAACACGGTAGTAAACTTGGTTAACTGTCCCGTTGGCACAAATTCATAATGAATAATCCCTCTGATACGAAAAAGGTTTAGCAACATCGTTTTGACTCTTGATTTGGACTGATGGAACTATTTAGGTCGTGGAGAATTGGCTGACTTCCATTGTGCATTTTGGTGCCTTGTTTCAGGGTCATTCGTATTGGTATACCCATGTTTCATCACCAGTGATAACATGGCCCAAAGCATCGTCTTGCCTCTCCAAAAGGTCTTGGCAAACTTCAACTCTCCTTTGCTTTTGTTCATCGGTGAGCTCCTTTCAGATCATTTTTGCACACAATTTTCTCATGCCAAGATTTTCAGTTAAGATTTTTCCAACTGTTTCTCTAGTTATGTTTACTTGGTCTGCTATGTTTCTCACAGCCCACCAATAATTTTGACGCACAGTACAATGAATTTTTGCAATGTTTTCATCAGTTCTGCTCGTTACCAGCCTCTCTAACCTCTCTTCATCAGTGACACGTTCTTTCCCCTCAGAAAAACGTTTAATCCATTTGTACACTGCCATTTTCTTCATGGCATTATCCACATAAACTTGGACTAAAATGCCCCTGATTTTACTTCCACTCTTGCCAAGTTTAACAAGAAATTTAATGTTTGTTCTTTGCTCTAATTCAAGCTCAGACATTCTCACTACAGCATACAAAAACGCACAACAACAATATTGAACGCCACTTAGACACTGACACACGTTGACAGGAGCACAGCTGTGAGACCGTGATATTCCAAGGTTATGAAATTTTACAGAGTTTTTGTACAGTGCCAACAATGTAAGCTCATGGTGGCAAGTTTGCAAACATAATTGTCTACATCGCACATAACTTTGTGGGGCTAGACTGATTTACACAGAACTCAACTGGATGGGTGTGTTTCATATGCAATGGCTAGAACTGATATGCATCTTGCTAAAGATCTATAGGTAACATTGGGTGGTTCTGCTTTATATGTCTCTCTTTCACTTTTGACTAGCACAGGTTCTTCTTATGATGGTAGCAGAAGTGAAAAAAAGTGGGGGTAAAAAAAGCAAAGTATCTTAATTACTTGATTTGGAAATGACATGCAGTCATCCCTGACTATTTCTATTTCTTAAAGCAAGTCACATAGTCATTTCCAAAGTTAAAGGTTAGAAACACACTTCACCCATTCAGAGGCCATATGGTTTCAGGGATGGTTGAAGAATCAGGCCAGTAAGAAAATCTAACACACACACAAAATACAATATTTTGTTCAAAAGAACCAGTCAATTCTGAACAATACTACAAAGAAACAGGAAATCATATTGTCCTTAACTTTTATAACTTTCTACTATATTATAAGCTCTCATCTCCTAAAACCTTACACATCAACCATAAGCGTGAGTCTTTAATACTAAATTAATAGTTAAATGTGTCAAATAAATTGTAGCAAAAATAATGATTGATCATATTATTTTAAATAAAATCCGTGATCCTATGAAAAACAAATATAGAAAATATACCCTCCCAGCCATCCTAATTAGCTTCACAATCATCTCAAATTAGCCCTCAGCTACTATTGTGAAATGCAAAACTGTTTAGACATTCAGTTTTTAATGATATATACATTCATCAACTATTGCGTATTTTCCAGATTGAAATCCCCATGTAGGTCATTGTATTATTTTTAAATTGTTTGGAATTAACACTTGTTCTAAAAATTCTTTATGGTTTCACATTTTCTTCTTTTTCTCTCAAAACTGTCTAAGAGAATTTAAGGTGATTCATGTGTACATAGGTTTTGGAAAATGTTAAGAGGTATTACTCATCCCCATGGATTGGTAATTCTGCTGACTAACATAGCTACCCACACAGTGTTCTAGTTAGCATAAGAGGAAGTGAAAAGTTTGAATATCTCTTGGCCAGACTATAAACTGGTAATTCTAAGAGAAGTAGCTTACATTTGTTAAAGTGAGTTAATTCTGGTTGTATTTATCTACATACAAGTATTTCTCCAAGGTGAAACACATAATGTTTCAGGAAAATTTCAGGCAAAATAAAATTCATATTTTAATCTGAATATATAATATTGCAACAGTCTTCCTCAGAAGTACAGCCATAACAATCAAACAGAAAGGACAAGAATCTCTCAGGACATTTTCTTTCTCTAACATTTCTAATAAGTATCTGCTCACAGCAAGAGAAAGAGAAAGCTGAAAAAGATAAGTTTATATCATTTTTAAAATGTATATGATTTTCTCTATTAACCACTCTCTAAAACTGGCTAACTCAAGAATAATTGTTGTATACAAAAGCAAGACTGTATATATTACTAAGAACCTGCTGTCAAAACAGTATTTGTTTTTCTGGCTATTAATGCTGCAGAAAAGTGGAGAGGAAAGGTAGAAGGGAAGTGTGAGTTTAGAAGACATTTATTGCTTATTCCACAGGCACAACTCAAAAGAAGGTAAATGTGAAATAGTAATAGACCTAACCTTGGCACCTGAACTACAGTATAGGAGACCAGGCTCTGAGCATCCCATGTCTACCCTTTTGATCTTATTATTATGTGACACAGAAGCAGTGGAAGGGCCTGCTGCTAGGGAAAACAGATCATGGATGGAAAGGTAAATGTCAAGGAGAAAATAAGGTTAAAATATAAAATCAGAACCAAAAGTAACAACATTGGTTCACATGGAATGCCAACTAAAAATAACAAAATAAAAAATCATAGCTGGAAAACAGAATAAGACTGAAACTGTAAAAAAGAAAATGAAAGGTTATTAAGGTCGTATCTCTAAAGCACACAGCAGTGCTCACTTGCCAGTTCCCTGACTTTTCACTTGAAGGATATTTTAGGAAGTGTATCACATGTATGGATTCGTGTTTTTCACAATAAAGTATTTAGGATTTTTCTTTTTCTTTTAAGTAAATCCATGAACTAGGCATGTTTATTGGCTCATTTTTCACATTGAGATCCTTACAAGGGGTTTTTTACCTATCAATTGATAAGAGTGGGGCCTAAATGAGGAAATTCAGAAATGAACACAGAACATGAATAATTTTCTGGTTCAGGACAATGATGACAGCACCAGTTGAACCTTTCGAAGGCTCCCACCTCTTAGAGGTGCCTACATTAAAAGAAATGAGTTTTTGCAGGCCATATTGTTTCTTTGTTTATTTATTTGTTTAATAACAATGACACATCTGGATGGGTCAATTATCAAACCATACACACATGGGGATTTTATTCAATCTGTTTACATATTTGGCCTTGACATTTGCCAAATCATCACTGCTAATTTCCCTACTCAAAGATCCTAGTGGTATATGTAGTATTTAAAAATTAGTATACAGTGGACTATTACTCAGACATAAGATGAAATACTGCCATTTGAGACAACATGGATAGATAACCATGCTAAGTAAAATAAGTCAAAGAGAAAAAGTCAAGAACCATATAATTTCACTCTTATGTGGGATATAAAACTGAAAGCAACAAACAAGACAAACAAACAAAAACTCATAGACATAGACAATAGTTTTGGTGGTTACCAGAGGGTAAAGTGGTTGGAGGGGAAGTAGAAGAGGGAAAAGAATGTCGAATACATGGCGACAGAGCGAGAACTGACTCTGGGTGGTGAATATGCAATGCAATATACAGATGATGTATTATAGAATTGTGCACTTGAAACCTATATAATTGTATTAATCAATATCACCCCAATAATTTAATAAAAAATAAGTAACCCCCAAAATTAGGTACATATTTTAGACTGGGGAATGTAATTTCCTACATGTTCAGGAAGGGGAATTGGAACAGTGAACACCTAGACAGCCTGTGACCTAGAGGGTCACTAGGAAACAATTTATATATTGAAATGTAAGATGATTAAATGACACAGAAGACGTTTTACAGTATATTACAGGCTGTTAAAAAGGAGGCTAAAATTTAAAATCATATTGCTCTCAATCAAATCAGTGTGTGTACCAACAGGCATAGAAAAGTAAAATAAATAAATAAATAAATAAATAAATAAATAAATAAATAAATAGAATGTATCCTAAATGGTTAAATATCTCACTTCCTGGATGTTATTATTCACAGTGCTTTATTACTTACATGATTATATTATGTTATAATCAACATGCATGGGCATTTGCAATATAAAAATAATATTATACACACAGACACACACACACACACACACACATGCATGATACCTGTATAGATAACGGACAGCACATCACTATTAGCTTTATAGCCACATTTAGGACTCCCATTAGAACTATTACTAGGTAACCTACACATGTCAAGACTACAACTTACTGTTAGTGTCAGAAAGAAAATCTCACAAACTGCTCTGAAATGCTTTTTCCTTGTTTTCCACATCACACTCACAAGGATTTGAGAGTGATATCAGACTGAGTTTTCTAGTCTGATAGCATAGCTGTGGTCATAGCTCCAAGAAAATGAATTCTACCTGCGGGTTGAGGGAGCTTGAAAGTAGTTCTTTGTCAGTTCTAGTCTCCAGATGCAGCTAGCTAACACCTTGATTTCGGATTGTGAACTTCTGAGCAGAGGACTTAATTAAAATTGGCTGCACTTCTGAGCTTTAAAAACTGTGAGGTAATAAATTTTCATTGCGTTGAATAAGCTCCTAAATGTGTGGTGATTTGTTACACAGCAATATAAAACCAACACTCTAATCAAACATAATACCAAATTGGGATAAACTGTCTCCAAGTGTGAACCCCTGAGAAAGACAATAGGCAATAGGACCTAAGTTGTACCCCATTAAGAAAATGTAACCTGACTCTATGGTTGAGAAGGTAACCATACAAATTCAAATTGATAGAGACACCCCAAAACAACTGGTCCAGTTTCCTCAAAAATGTCCATGTCATAAAAAAGTATTGGAAAAAAAGTTCTTTTTTAAAAGAGACTAACATGGAATCTCAATTACATGCAATACACAGTACACTGAGAAAAAGTCTATAAAAGACATTATTGACATAAATGAGGAAATTTAAGTATGGACTTTATAGTAGATAATGCTATTTTGTTAGTGTTAAATTTTCTAAGCCTGACCATTGTATTGTACTATGCTTATGCAGGGCTTAGGTTCTCATCTGAGGCAACATGTGATAAAGTACTTATGAATGAATTAGTATGCTGCCTGTAAATACCTCTCTCAAAAGGTTGAGAAAAAGAAGAGAAACCAACGTGGTGAAATGTTCAAAGATGGCAAATCTAGAAGTATATATGAATGTTCATTACAATACTCTTTGTCGTGCAGGCCGGCCTGCGGGGTCTCTACTCCCGCTCCCCACATAAGAACGCAGGATATGGTGAGGCCAAAAAGGAACACCCACAGAGCCATAGATAGGGGAGTCATACCACTATATTCTCGCTGGCGGCATCCGCCTCTCTGCAATCTGCTCTTGCTAGCTCAGCCACCATCTTCTTGCTAGCCCCCATTTTTTTTTGCTAGCGTAGCCACAGCATTTATATTAGTGGCCAATGGCTCACTGGTTACAGCTGACGGCCAACTAGCCACAGCTGATGGCCATGCAATCACAGTTGATGGCCATTTACTACCTGAGCCAGCACCTTTCTATGTGAGGCTGAGAGCCTGGAAACTCCTTTCTGGGGCTCTGTCCCCACACTGTTGCAATTATAATACCCTTTTCTGTACATTTCAATTTTTAAAATTGTGAATAAGGAACAATGTTTGCTGATAGCTTTAGGTAAATTCATTTTATATTAAAATATTTCCATTATACATCTAGCTCACTGTAGTTTTCGGTTTTTCTTTCTTTCAATAAGAAATGGGGCTGAATTTAATAATTTCTTGGTATCCTCAAGTTAATCAATTAAGTAATTTCCTTTTGAACAGTTAATATGATGAAACATGTAAATTAATTTCCTAATTATAAAACATCATTTTATTCTTAAATTATTCTTGGCCATAAGAGATTAATCTGGTGGATTGATTTGCTATTGTGTTTTTCTTTTGCATCTTACTCACAAATGAGATTGGTTTCTAGTTTTTCTTTTTACTCCCCATATCTTTATTCATTGTGTAAAATCAGAATATGAAAACTTCATAGAAGTTATTAAAAAGCTTTCCAGAATTTATATTTTATGTTGTTGCCTGTGCCCACCAATAGATCATAACACATCCTGAATGATGACTCTTCTCTATTATTCTTTGTACTATTAATGCCAGCTCACACATGGCTTTTAGTAAAATTATATTGACAAAGAATGAGAACAGGTATATAGGATGGGGAATGGAGACTGGAAGGCCTGTAAGGAGATAATTTTAATTGTAAAAGCAAATGGCTATACTGACAGAGAAAAGGAAATGCACTCTTGCAATATTTAGTTCCCTCTGGAGATCGGATTGATACAATGTGGAGTAGTTAAGAATAATTCAGAGTTATTTTTTATGTTCCATTTTCAGATACTAAAAACAAATGACATTCTTTCAACTAGTTATATTTTTACTTACAGATTCTTTAGCTCTAAATTTACAGGACTGATTTATATTTTGCTTGATAATTCTTAGAAAAAATTCACAATATCCTGTGATTTTTCCCAACATCCCTATGAAGTAAACTGAAGTTATTGGCTTCATTTTGCAGGTTATAAAATTAAGACAGGGAAAATAAAAGTAAAAATGAAAAAAAAAATTGGCAAAGGCAGGGCAGACCAATTGAAAAACCAAATTTAAAGCCATGGTCCTAGATTTTTCTGAATTTTTTATGTCCATTTCTTCTGGCCGTGTTGTTATGGTTTGAATTGTGCCCTTCCCACTACCAAATTCATATGTTGAAGTCCTAGGACCCAGTACCTCAGAATATGACCTTATTTGGAAATAAAGTGATTACAGATCGAATTGATTAAGATGAGGTCATACTGAGTAGTGTAGGCATCCAATATGACTGGTGTCTTTAGAAAAAGGAGGGTTTGGAAACAGACACACACCCACAAGGAGAAGTCCATGAATAAATGAAGGCAGAGATTACAGTGCTGCTTCTGCAAGCCAAGAAATGCCAGAGTTGCAGCAAGCTACCAGAAGCTAGAGAAGCTACATAGAACAGATTCCCCTTAATAGACATGAGAAGTAACCAATTCTACCAACACCTAGATTTTAGAATTATAGCTTCCAAAACTATGACACAATAAATTTTTATGTTTAACTCACTCAGTTTGTGGTACTTTGTTACAACCCTAGTAAATTAATACATATGTTTTGCTATACTTTCAGGTAGGAAATTATAATTATTAAAATAAAAGAAATGCATATTTCTTCATTTTTACTTTACTAAACTTTTCTATATGATATGATTATTTTAATAATCCTACATGCAGTGATGGTATAAATATCATATAAAAGCAATTTAATTTAAACTTTAACTCTGATGCAGATAGACACAATTTGAATTTAGTGAGGAAAATGAATCACAAGTGTTCTCGTCTTTTACGGTAAGATATACTTCTTCCCATAACATCTTCTTCAAATATAATTATAATAGATCGTGAATCCCCAAATCTCCATTTACCAGGGAGGTCTTTGAAATAAAAATGTAGTAATGATTTTATTTCTATTTGTATAAATGATTTTATTTCTATTTGTATTTGTATTAATATTCTGTAAAAATTTTAGCATAAATATACCACATGCGATATTTGGGAAATGCTTATATTAAACAATGTTTATTTGCTTATCTGAAATTCAAATTTAACTTTTTTTTCATATTGTGCCTGGTACGACCGTCGATTATCTCAGCTAAATAATTTCTGGTTTTAAGAGTTCAAGGCCTAGAACCAGAAAAATCAACAAAGCCATAATTTATTATTCAGAAATGCCACTGTGTTGGTAGAGAGAGCTTAGTAATACATTTGGCCTAAATAATAAAGTCTAAAGTATCAAAAGTTGCATTGCTATCAAGATCATCCATTATTGTAAATCAACTGATTCAAAAAATAATTTTTATGCATGTCCAGTAGCTGTTGATCACCTTCAACCATTATAAGATACACCAATAGAGACAAATTGAGTATTCAAATCTTACTGAAGAGAATATTCCAATAATCTTACATTTAGCAGGAATAATCACAAAAATCATTCATTACTTTATGAATAATAATAAGTGCTCATTTGCTTTTCATAGGTTAAACACTTGAAGTTTCAATTTTAAGGGCATTTCTTAGGATATATTATCTTCCTGAACTTTACAAAACAGAATACCTGAATTTCAAACACACAGTTTCATGCTTGTCTTTGCTCTTGCTACTCTCTTGGGTTAGCACATTTTCCCCCTGGATTTTAGATGACTAGCTCTTTCATTTTGCCTTACTATCAGTTCAAACATCACTTTCTCAAAGAAAATTTCACAGACCAGTCTCTATAAAGTAAGCCCACGCATAAGCACACTATGCATCATTTCCTTTGTATTTTCTCCTTAATGCTTAATAATAATTTGAGCTTTCACTTTTAATGTGCTCTTTGTGTATTTCTGATGTATTTTTGTATACTTTTTGAAAAAGTAATGTCTTTCCCTACAAAAATCTAAATTCTCTAATGTCCAATGTATTGTCTGGACAACTCACAATGGTATTCTCTGAGCTGGGTACAAAGATGTCAAAATATTAATGTGGTGGCTTACAAAGAAAATGGCAAGATTTGGGATTGGCCCAGAAGCGACCAGCTCAAGGGCTTCAGGGACCACCAACCATGGCTGGCCAGCCTTAGCACTGAGATGTCAAATATCTTGGCACTCTTGTAATTCCTTTAGAGATCATTCATCCAAAGAATGGGGTTTGGGAAGCAATTAGAATGAGCTCAATTAGAATAGGTTACATCCTTAGACTAGAAGTTCCTATTTTGCAGTACACAAAATGGCAGCTCTTTTGCTTCAGGATCTTGATCCGTAGAGAGGAGTGATAAAATGTCTATAATATAAGAAGACTCAGAACATTCGATGGAGCAAAGCATGAGCTTTATATCACAAAAGATTGGGAGTTTTGTTTTGTTTTTAATGATTTAATACTTATAGCCACACCCAAATTATTGATATCTTATAAAAAGAAAATTAAGAGGCTTTTTTTTTTTTTTTGGTGTGTGTGTGTGTGTGGTGTTTTTTTGGCGGGGGGAGAGGGGCAGGGGCATGGAACTTAACCTGACTTGAGCTTAGTGACCAATGGTCAAATTAGCAGAGTCTAAGAAAGCCATCAATGAGTATGGTTTGTAGAGGAAAAAATGTAATATTCACTATATAGAATATTAAGAATGAGAATGTTTGCTGGGGCTTATCTACAGGATCAAAAGAGTCTAGTTTATCCTGTTTTTAAATGACTTAAGGAAGTTTCTTCAATATCAAACCCTAGTGGAAAGGTAAATAATTACCTGTTGCTATTCAGATAAAAGTATTAGCCTAAAACTAGAAATCAATGTTTATTTTTAAGTTTATTTATTTTGTGATGGTATATATAAAATAGAAACCTTTGGAAGGATGGGAATTACAGTTGTTGATTTTAAACTTCCTCCCATTTTCACTTTAATAAATTTCACATTTTCTCTCAACTTTTGTCTACTGTCCAAATAGTAGTCCCTATTTAGCAAAATCTCGTCCTGTTGTTTGAAGATTTTGCTATTAATGCCTTTATTGGGACATTGACTAAAAAAGAGAAAAAAAAAACTCTTCTAAGAAAAATGTGGTTCTTCCTTATTAACTGTATTTTGAATTATTTACAAACATTTTGTTGAACACTCCCCTTTGATCTACATTGCATTGCACTGATGATTTTGCTACAAACAACATGAATATGTTTTCCATATCCCCTCAGCAAATGTAAATGCTAATGGTACATCTATATGAAAAATGTCAATATAATAAGCTCAGATTAAATACAGTGCTAAGCATAGTATGAAACACACATATTTAATGAGTAATATTATCTATCTTTAATGATTTGAGTATTCAACAAAAACAGAACACTTACAATATAGCTACAGACCGTGGTTACAAAATACATCCAAATAACCTGTCACAAAATTACATGGGAGTAGATGAAAGAGACCAAATTTAGCTTCTTAATCAGAATGCTAGTAAATTCTGTAGGCTGTATTCTATGCCTAAATATTATAATATAGCAGAAACTCCATCTTTTATGCATCAAACTGTCCGAGAATGTATCCCACACTCTTTTGTTTTACATTTGCTTCTATATAAAGCACTCTTCCTTCAAATTCAAGACTGTCTTCTCAAACCTATGGCTATCATTTTTAATATATCTTTATGTTCTGTGGTAGACAGGATTCTAAGATAAACCAAAATCAGTTGCACCCTTGTATAATTTCCTCTCCTTGAGTGTGGACAGAACTTGGGACTTGCTTCTAGCCACTAAAATATGACAAAGGTGATGGGGATGTCATTTTCTTAATTTGGTTACATTGTATTGCAAGGGTGATGAGATAGTGGGATTCTTATGATTAGCAGTCTGGGAGCAAGAAATTCTCTTGTGGGCTTTGAAGATGTAATCCTCCATGTTGTAAGAAAGGGCCTCTGAAAAGACCTCATAGCAAGAAATTGGGGATCCCTAGTAGTCAAGTGTCCAGCTGACGTTCAATAAGAAAACAGGAACCTCAATACCACAATTACAAGGAAATGAATTCTGCCAAAAACCAAGTATGTTTGGAAGAAGACACTGAGCTCCAGAAAGGAGTGCAGCCCATCAATGCTTACATTGAGGCCTCATGAAACCCTGAGCAGGGGACCCAGATAAAGGTTGCCTGTACTCATAACCCATGAAAACTGTGACATAGTAAATGTATATTGTTTTAAGTCACTAAGGTGTAGTAATTTGTTACACAGCAATAAAAATCTGCTGCATGCTACCTCATCTACAAAATGTCTTTGTACCTTTTCTTGCATTTCTTTTATGTGCAATGACTCAATATCCTGCCGCACACCTCTCTCTGCCTCACTGACTCCTACTTATTCTTTGGATTGACATTATGTGTCAGCTATCAAAAGACTACTGTTACTTCTACTACATAACAAATTAGGTTCCATCCCTTCCTCTTACCATGGTAATTGTATATCCTTCCTTACATTTTATTTTAATGGTTTTCCATATGAGGCTCTTAAATGCAAGAAGCATACTTGTTTGATTGCATTCTCTAAGTCAATTTATTGTGCTTCCATAACCAATAGGAGTGGTCCCTGCATTCCAACTTTAAAGTGGTCCTTAAACTCCCCGGTGCCTCTGAATCCCACAAATTCTGAAATCCATTCTAGACCTACTGTGTTCAAATCTGAGTTTCTAGGGAGGCTTTTGTTCCAACTAATCTTTCTAGTTTTATATTCTACCAATCACATACACCAGGAATTACATACACATGGAATTAGCTATAAGTTGCCAAATTTTTGTACTCTTTCATTTCTTCATCCTTTTTCCCTTTCCTCTTCACTTTTTTTTTGAATGTCTATCACCTTGTTTTTGTCTGGTTAAGTCACTCATTGTTTGAAATACAGCTCAAAAAATCAATTCCTCTAAAAAGCCTTCCTCAGTACCTAAACCTGCTAACTACCACTCCATAAAATATAACACTAATTATTAACTTATAGGTATCTCTTACCTACAGCCAATAAAGGTATGGCTTTTGTTAAGTTAATCTTTGTGTTCTAAATTTATAGTATGGTGCTTGAAACATGAGAGTCTAACATTTGTTTCTGAATGAATAAATAAATGAATGTCATAGCCATATAAATAGAAATACTACAGAGCTATGATCCTATGGTGATTTCAAAATTCTATTAGGAGCATCAGAGATAATTCTAGAAATAGTGATATTCTAAGGCGAAATGACATATGAGGCAATCCCACCCCTACTTTCAAGAGATTTTCATACATGTCACGTTCCCATTCCCATTTGAGAATTACTGCCTAGAGAACAACTATGATTAAACGGAGGTTCAAATTTTTCTAGGTATTTTGGGGTGTAGAACAATTTTGAAAACAATCAGTATGCAGTAATGAAGCTAATGCATGTGTGTACGGCTCATGGAAATCCATCACATTGCTATGATTATATTACTAGATCACAGTCATGGGCAAATTATTAGCAAATTAATGAATTAGGGAACTCTTCATGTTCTTAATGCCCACAAGTACATTAAAGAGTACTTATCTTTTAACGTATTTTATACTTTATGCCAGGAACATGTTAAAACACCTCTCTTTCATTATAAGACATAAGATTGAATGGATAGAAAAAAATTTAAATATCAGTAATAAAATCAAAATAATTTTAATTATGATTTTATGTCACAAATGTCGAGCCAAATATCTGAATTTTAGTCATAAATTTATACAAACACCTACAATTGTTACACTAGTAGAAATTATTTCCTTTGTGTCATAGGGCTAGCTCAGATCCGGGGAACATTATGTTGTTACTTTTTGTAATTAAGATCATGAAGTATGTTAAAGAGATATGCACTTAATTTGATCAATAATTTCACTGCAGTCTGTAATGTCATTTTATTTACTATATTTTGAGCTTAAACTCCGTTATAATATTACATTGAAAACATTTAAAGAAAATGTGTTTCTAAAAATGATATAGAATATTTAAAAGTCTAATTCCTTCTAATATGACATTTACATTACACAAAACTATCTCACATTAGATACGAGATACTAATTAAGGACTTTTATCGATCTTTCAGAGAGTGATTATAGATAGCATGAGCAAATATAAAATAAACTGCCTTTAATCTCACAGTGATTGTGTTGGTCAGTATAAAGTACTCTACAGCCCTCTATTCAATAGAGCTGGGTCTCGTAACATAGTCATTTCATTTGGAAAATTATAATATGGTACCCTATTAACATTGGCTAGATTTCAACCAAATGACTGTGTAGATATAAAAGACTTAATATCCTATCAGCAACCGCATGATTCATCTAGTCCCCCAGGCTTGTTCCTAATCATAGCTTCTAATATTACACATAATACTGCAATGTGCATAAAAAAAATTTAACAAATTGAAATGTAAATTGCTAAAAATATACTAGATAAAAACTCTCTTGCAGATCATAATTTATTGTGTTTTATTTTCTTATACCCATGAAATCCATTTATTACATTCAGTTTAAAAATATACACACATTTTACAGCTGTCCAAAATACCAATGAACAATTATGTTTGCAAGTAAAGTGTGTTATCACAGAATAAACACAAATTGGCTTCTAAAAGGAACACTCTATTAGCTAAGTGTGGTTTAAAAAATTTCTGTACATTTATATTACCTTTAAGAGCTGACACTTATTTCAGAGGAGATTATCCAGGTATGATAACCAAGAAGATAGGGAAGTAAAATAAATTGTAAAGGGTTATCAACCCAGCAGAGACATATCTTTATGAATAGCTCATATAAAGGTGGAAATATCTCTAGTAACATTTGAATAATATGAATTAACATCTTTAAGAGATAGTCTTAAAATGAAAACAATATTGAACAGTGTCTACATATCTAAAAGAATCCTCATTAATAGATTTAGAGATTTGAAATAAAATCTGAGAACCATAATTAAATTTAAATTTTCTGCTCACCTTTACCAACACATAATGTTGCTAAATGTGAAACATAGTAGGTACTATACAAGGAACAATTAGCATAAACTTTTATCTTAAGCTGAGAGCATAAAATATCTCACTCTGACAGATGTTGACAGCATAAAAGCATATATTTTAGTAACAGATTTTGTGATAATGTTTTTTTTCTTCTAACACCTGGAAATTAAAATGATTTATTATAAACACATCAAAACAATTTAAATAATTCTACAGTCTTGCTATTGAGACAGGAAAATATTATTTTTTTAATGAAAAGTACATATTATAATTTATAAAAAGTATTTGCAAAATGACTTTTTTAGATTCTATAAAATAAGTTAATCTTATCTATTACAGATTCTATGTTGTATTCTCAGGTACAAATTTTGTAAAAAATTTCATGTGGCTCATAATATCAAATAGAAAGTCTTTGTACGTAAAATGTAGTCTTGAAATTAGAAAAATCAAAAGAAAGAAAATCTAAAAACTGTTATGAAAAAAAAAAAAAAAAAGTCCTCTGGAAATACCAAGCAATGTAATTCAATTTACTTGGGGGAAATAATAAGTTGTCACTGTGGACAGGTGGGTACACTAATATGTAGGAGAGCCCACAATTTTAAAAGAAGGTGGCTCATGGGTTCAATATTGTGGGTAGATTTTAATTTACATAGATTATCACTGATAACCAAATATACTATGTTCATAAATCCTGGATAGTAGTGAAGAAGGGAGTAGGATAATATTTAATTGTATGCCTTTTAATGGCTGTAAGAATGTCTTTTCAATTTAATCTGATTGATTTAATCATAAAGGTGGTATGGAAAAATGAAATATATATAGGGTAAAACAAGGATTGTAAATTCACGGATAAGAAATATTTCAGAACTTTTTAGGGTCAAAAATGTTCTGAATGGACATATTTTTGAAATTACAATGAATAGCATGTTTACCATGGCCAAATTCATTGGTTGAAAAATGTATGTTCTTCAATATAATGTTCCTCATGGCCAATTTAAAATGTTCCATGTAATTAATTTCCATTATATTAGTGCTTTTCAATGATTTCAAGGAACTTGAATGTTTAAGCAAATGCAGTGTGTGTGTGTGTGTGTGTGTGTGTGTGTGTGCACATTTTTTCAGAGCTCAAGTAATGTAAACTATCCCTAACACCTACTTAAGAATAAAAAAAGGAATTCCTGCCCCCTTATAGTGATAGTACTCGATTACTAAAGTATGTTAATAAAAGCATTTACCAAGTGATAAATAGTATCCCAACTGCCTATTGTGAAAGAGACTTTGAAATTTAGGGTTTTGCATTCTACTTATTCTATGAAACTTCTATAGAACCAAAAAAGGTTCCCCATTTATAAATTATATTCTTTAGATATATTTTTTTCAGTGGTTAAATATAAAATGGTTCTGTCAGTATCCAAAACTGATGCAGAGCGACAGAAACACTAACCTGGGAATATAACAAAAATAATAATAATAATAAGCAAAATTAAAGAAAAGATATTTATTAAAATGTAATACATGGATATACGATTCAAGAGCCATTGTGTTATGTGGATAAAGTTCTGTGGCTAGCATAGCTACAAGAATGCCATTTTAAATGGAGTGTGTGTGATATTACTTCCAGCACTTTCCAGAAGTGATGTGCTCTGAGGAATTGAAACTTTGACTATTTGTATTTTTTCAGTCTTTTTAAATTTCCTCCATAATTATCTTTGCATTCTCTCTCTCTCCATTCTGAGTATGTTTTAGAACCATATCCAGGCATATATAAGAGAAAACCCACTTTACTTTATGCTCCGAAGATTCTTTTAGCAAGGAATATGCTTGGCATATTCTAGTTCTACAAACTAAAAATGTGTCATATGATATATCAAGCAAATCATGAAGAATTTCTGGCAGAACTGATAAGTTTATAAAATCATCAGTGAAAACCTTCAAAAAGTCAGATGCTTAGCAATTGTACTGAATTGGAAATCCTATGTGAGGAGCTGGAACACTCTTATTAAAAATAATAAATTATCTGAAGAAGATTATAATATACAGACAGAATTTAAAATGTCCACCATGAGGACTAAGCCAATGTTGCTTCATTTGTAGGTTTATTACAAATGGAATTAAAGAGCAGTTTTAAAGAGTTTTATTTCAATGTCTCAACAGTGAGCCAATCTTGCCATTAGTACTCTCATTTGACGCCACGTCACATTGATTCAACCATTCTATTTTCTGCCAACCTGTCACTTACATAGCATAGTCACTTGCCACTTGGATAGTAAATCTATTCCTTTTTGAGAAAGTCAGACACATTCAGATTATTTCTTTATTCTAAGGACGGATTTCCTCATTTTATATCAAACAGTATAATGTCAATAACCATAAGATATCTCTAAAGTGACTCTTCTCTCATGGTGAAGTCCCTGATTTTTAACCTGTCTTGGATATTCTACTTGGACAACCAGTCATGTTTTTTGAAGGATCTGACACATAATGTGACTTACTTACCTGGAAAGAAGTCAGAGTCCCTGTCTTGATTTATGGCAACAGAATGTGCAAATTCAATTTAATATTTTGGGTGCTATTAAGAGAATTATATTTAAAAAGTTTAAATAAATATTGGCTTATTCATTTTTGTCTGTAATCTTCATAAAAAACATTACCAACAGGATTATAAAAACATCAATAAAATGACAAAAACTGGATTTTAATTCTTATCAAAGCATGAAAGAATTTGATTATAATTTACTTATTTTTTTATTTAGCTTAATCCAGAAGTAATACTGTTAATCCTTAATGATCACCAAGTACAAAAGTTCTCACTTTGATAGTAATAATTTTGATATCAGTCTGTCTAGGCTAGGTCATGCTGTGGTAATAATCACCAACCAAATCTCAGGAATTTAATGCAAGAAAAGTTTATTTCATACTTACAGAAAGTCTACTGTGGGTCCATTTTACTCTATAAGGCAATTTTAATCTGTATTTTCAGAATCTCAGTGATAATGTCAATTTAGGCTTATGACCTCCCCAACATTTTGTACTTGCACCATCTAAAAGATATAGCCTCTTTATTTTGTGTGACACAGGAAGAGCACTGGAGGCCAAATAATAGAAATGTTCTCTTCCATAGTGACATAGTTTGCACAGAAATTGGACTCTTGGCAGCCATCAAGTGTCTAACAATGAATAAGGTAAATAAGTGTAGTTACCAGCATTAGCAAATAAAATTACTGCATGGGATATACCTATACTAAAAACTATTTGTTAGTTTTCTGAAATTTCAAATTTACATGGCATTTTGTATTTTATCTGGAAACCTACAAAGAGCTCAATAATATGGAATCTAGATAGCAGTTTTTTGTTTTCTTATTGTAAAAATAGAGGCCGTAAAAAAAAACATAGCATTTTAATCTATGATCTCTTTGTCTAATATGAACTCTTCTAATTAAGCTTTGTATTTAGTTTTCTTAAAAAAAAAAAAAAAAAAAAAAACAAAGACAATAAATTATTTTGCTTTAACACATTTTCTACCACATAGAGAACCCAATGGTGTATTAGTTTGTGGTTTAAATGCTTGTTTTTTCAATGTGATTTTTTTAAATGTCAAATTCCAACACAGAAACTATCTATATTAACAAGAGAAATTTCTGTTTTTTTGATGAGCTATAAGAGTTTAAATAATATACAAGAGCAATAAGATAATTATTCAGATTATACCAATGTAATTTTATTTCAAGCAGGTTTGGGCTACGAGTATTTCATAAAAACTGCAATAGCCTAAAAGAGAAAAAGTGCTATTCTATTTTTCTTACCAGGCAGGATTCAAGCTCTATAAAGAATTTGACTCATTAATCAACAAGACAGAGTCAAGGCTCATAGATGAAAAGATTCAAAGAGAAAGTATCTGTCTGGTTACCTTCCTGTGGTTCAGTAGTTTCTTGCACATAATCAGTTTTGTTTTTTTTTTTTTTCTTGTCTTCTGAGAGTAAATGATTAAACACACAAAGAGTATAGGTGCCAGATTTTTTTTTCCAGTTGAACAGTGTCTTACTATCACATCTTAATGAAGAACTAATTTTCCCACACAAATCAATACTCCCACCATTGCACCAATTCAACATGTAGACACAGAGCATAGCACCCCAAAATGTGATGTGTGAACATGGGCCAC
This sequence comes from Rhinolophus sinicus, assembly GCF_057876585.1. Classification (NCBI taxonomy): domain Eukaryota; kingdom Metazoa; phylum Chordata; class Mammalia; order Chiroptera; family Rhinolophidae; genus Rhinolophus; species Rhinolophus sinicus. The sequence continues at coordinate 22,147,277 of NC_142502.1, forward strand.
TATGTGAAATGCTATTAGCTCATGATGAGACAAATACAGAAATTAAGAAATCTTTAAGAATCTTCTATACCCAATTTAAAAATACATGCAATATTATCACATCTAATATTTTTAAATAATCTTACATTTTTGTCTTTTTTTCTTTATAATTTCACTATCCAGCATTTTACATAATATTGAGACATGATGAATTGAACATAAGATAAATAATACATTTTTAAAAAGATTCCTTCACTACGTAGTTTGAGAATCACTACTGTATGGTATGGTTTTAGACAATGACCTACCCTCATTAAATTTGTTGTGTGCCTGACTGAAAAATTATTCTTAAAGGATTAAATATTCTGGCTATCACCACTTCTATCCAATATTGTACTGAGGGTCATAGCTAATGTAATGTGACAATAAAAAGTAATAAATGTTACGTGATTTGTCAAAAATAAGATTGTCAGTATTTTCAGACAACTTGGATTTCAGCATGAGGAAAGTATATAAGTGAATGTAATTAAATGTAACATAAAACTGAGATTATTTTAGAAATGTGTTTACTAAATGTCCAAAAAAGAAAATTATTGAAAAATTCCAAACATTAGAGAAATGTGGAAATTCTCCAAATTCATTTTTCCTTGTTTTCATAACTGCAATAGCCACATCATACAAGGTTAGTGACAAATAAAATTAAAAAAAGGGAGGGAGATGAAGAGAAGGAAATTACTAGCCTTACATTCATTTATTCATGAATTTCTTAATTCAACAAACATTTATTAAGCTCTCATTTTGCCCAAAGTATCATTTTTAGAACTGGAAATACAGCAATAAACAAACAAGCAAAATCCTTTCCCTCATGAAACTTGTATTCTAGTGGATATTAAATACCCTCTACTTTTTAAAATGTAAATTGCATTAAACATATTATTAAAAAATAGTATTTCATGAATAAGGAGAATTTATGCAGAAATGTTTACCTTCACCAACATTTTCAAATCTATTAGTGTAACTCAGTTGAAAAATGAAAGACAAAAACTGGTTTAACATTTCAAAACTGTTGAAATAATTTTGATAAATAAAATTGAACAGAAATTTCTCATAAAGAGCTTTCACAAGTTATGAATGGAAAGAAACTTGCTAATTTTGAGCAAGAGCTGTTCATATAGTTTCTTTGCCATTACGGAGTGTTGAACTTTATCAAACATTTTATTAAATATAGATACTTAGGAAACATTTCCCATACTGGCTGGCATATTGTATAGGCTTCAGCCATTGCAGAAAGCTAATAAAATAAATAAGGATACACTTTGGGAAGAAAAGAAAAAAAACGTGTAATTATTTTCAGATGATAAAATGTTACTTTCTTTAAAAAAATCAAAATCATCAAAAAACAATTATTAGAATATGAGAATTAAGAAATATAACCAGAAAACAAATCAGCCTACAACGAAGTCAATCCAATTAGTAAGAGGCTATTCACTGAGCAAAAAAATGTTACGATACGAAGAAATCAATCCCTTCCATGAAAGATCTACATACAGCAAGTGCTAAAACTTAACTGAAAGGCGTAAAAGAAGTTTCAAAAGGAAAACAGTGTTCGTGAATGAGAAGACACAATTTTAAAGATATTACCTACTTAGGCTTGCAGAGAAGCATGTGGACATGTAATCAGTGGTCAAGTTTAATTCAAATCTATGCCTTGAGTAACTTTGTGGTTGGTGAGGTCATTACATGGGTTTTCCTACAAGAAAAAAGTCTTAGAATAACCAGAACGAAGTATATTTGATGACAGATTAGAGCACTGGAAGAAATTTCAAAGGGAGAAAATGGATAATATGACTCCATAAAAAATGTATTATTTCAAAAGACATAATAGGCATAATTATAAAAATAATAAACCAGATAAAGCTTTGCAATTTACAAAGGAATAGAATCTATACATATACTCTGACTCAAATATTTGTCCAAATTGTTACAATTGCAGTTCATGCTACCCTCAAGTGCCTTTCTGAAATATTAGATATCTGGATTTCATAGAATAAAACTGAAAGTTGTGGGTTTTTTTTAATTCCAGGACAGCATAAATTTGTTTATTTGTATTTTAATGTTCCACAGTTAATAAGGCTTTCATACTGCTTTTAATGTGTGATTATCCACTTTTCCAATTCCCACAGGTCTGAGTTCAAATACCTACAAGCAAGAATTTGATTCAGCTACCTGGAATTGTTTACAGAAAGTTTGTGAAACATTGTTTTAAAAAATTCTGAGTGAAAGTTAAATAGATTTCTTTGTATAAGACTTATTAATAAGTTTCAGTAATTTAGTATACATTATAAGTATATAAAAAGACGTAACATGAATCCTTTCTCCCAAATATTTAAATCATTGAAACTATTTTTAACAGAACATATTTCAGAACTAGTGTTTCAGAATTGGTAATTGTCATGATTATTCAAAAGTGTCTCCTTTTTTAAATGAGGGGATTGATTGATATGTGAGGAAGAGATCAAATGTAGTAGACATTTACAGAAAAAAAAAAACTATAGACATACTAAATAATCAGGAAATGCTACATGCAAAATTTAATAGAAAGCAGTCTCTGAGTTGAGACCAGGACATGATTTGAAGGTGATTCAGCAATTTTCACCATTCGTCAACAGCAAAAGAAAATTGAGGAATGAAGAAAATGTACCCAGAGGGAAATCAATGTAATCCTCCCGTTATACACAAACGCATTCAGATCATTATCCAACAGTCTCCTTCTCTGTGATTTGAAGTAGATATGAACAACATGAACAGAGTAAGGGTATTCAGGAGAGCAGTGAAACTGATAAAAAGGCTTAATCACATATTTATCTAAGAAAAGTTACAGGAATAATTTGGCCTCAGGTGAAATTTTAGAGGATGATGATAGCAGACTTTAAACACATGTCAGAATATTATTGTTCAAATGCTGATGACCATTTCTGTTGAAATGAAGGAACAAAGGAAAAAAGTCTAAGGGTACAATAGGAAGAATTTAAGATGATGTGAGATGAGTTATATCAAGATAATGTGTATTATGATATCTCAATTAAATTGTTTATGTTGATGCTGTCATGAAGGAGCAGAATTAATGATCTTCTGAAGTTACTTAAGTTCTGAAAATAATATACAAAGACTGACAATTAAGTTCGCGAACTCATCCTAGAAAAGTGCTATATACCTCATTGCTGAATATCACTACGGTCACCTTCCAAGTACTCCCCTTGGGAAGCTATGCACCAATGCCAGTGCCTAGTCCACCCTTCAGAGCAACTTTGGAACTCTTTTTCTGGAATGGCCATCGGAGCTGTCGTCGTATTACCACTGATGTCCTGAATATCATCAAAATGTCTCTCTTTCAATATTTCCTTTATCTTTGGGTAAAGAAAGTAGTCATTGGAGGCCAGATCAGGGAAGGTATTCCAATACACTGATTTGTTTACTGGCTAAAAACTCCCTCACAGACAGTGCCATGTATTGTCGTGTTGCAAGAGCCATTAATTGCTGGTGAAAAGTTCAGGTTGTTTTTGTGTAATTTTTTCATGCAGCCTTTTCAGCACTTCCAAATAGTAAACTTGGTTAACTGTTTGTCCAGTTGGTACAAATGCATAACGAATAATCCCTCTGATATCAAAAAAGGTTAGCAACATCGCTGCAACAAGTTCCCGAACTTAATTGTCAGATTTTGTACCTATGCGGGCATGTGCATCCTCATATATACATCATTCATATATTGTACTCATGTACTATGTAGCATACTTACTTAGATCATTATATAACCTAGAATTATTATTCTAAATTTTTAATGTAGTGTATGTTACAAATGAAATTTAAACTCAATTCTTGACAATAGGGGATCTATTCTTAAAATATGCTTTAAGTTATTTCCTAATGGTAAAAGGAAAGAAAAACATGCCCTCATTTCTCCTAAAGAAATTATGTCCGTTGTTGATGACAGCCCAGAAGAGAGTAATCGTATCTGATTTTGTTTTTCCTCTCTATGATTTTATCTAGTTCAAATAATACTTATAATACATAAATATTGTATTTTGATACATTCCTGTGAATCATTTTAGATTTTAAATAGAGTGCAATGTCTTAGTTTATTTTAAACAGAATGTCTGTGAATGTTATAGGTCCGTCAGAATCATTCACAAAATATTGTAGTCATGAAGAGTGCTCAAATACTAAAAATTTAAAAACAGAAGTCAATTTCTCAAGTTTTAGAAACCTGTACTCTCCCTCCCCTGCATCCCCAAGCTGATGGAACGGGAAGATACTAATGTCACTACATTTCTGCAGTCCTAAAATTCTTGAGTGCCTTTCAACTTTTTTTCTTTTTTAAGGAGGGCACTGCTCACAGTGGCCCATGCGGGGATCAAACCTTGGTGTTATTAGCACCACACTCTGACCAACTCAGTTAACCGGCTACCCCCAACGAGTGCCTCTCAATTTTGCTTCAAAACCTCACATGTTTCAATCATTAAGTTATAAACACATAGGGAAATTTATGCCTTTGTTGTAGACATAATCCGATGAGTGTAATGATTTTTGAGAAAGAAAAGAGCTACCTGTGTTTACATCTTCTGTAAAGAATGAGATAACAGAAGACATTTCTGGTGGATAAGCGCCCTGCAGGTACTACAGTGGACTGCAGCACACAAGACAGGCTAGGTAAATTGCATAAAGAGAAAAATCCGTCTTAATTTGTACTTTCCCCTTAGGCTTCAAATCCATTTTAAAAATGGACTAAAGCAATAACTAAAGGGATTTGCACCCCAATAAAATCACACTTTTGAATGACAGCTTTGCTGCTTGGGGAAATTTTACCATAATTCAACTGTTTCTATAATGAGGGGAAGCAAATGTAAACTCAACTACCTGGACCCAGCCATTGAAGTTAGATAATTATTTCCCAATCAAAAAAGAACATCCTGTTTTTTTCTTTGGCATGCCCTGGTGTCTGTTAGCTTTGCTTTTTATAGCTTTAATTGAAATTTCATAATCACAGAGTTCAAATACAGAACAGATTTGAGTCAGTACTCTGGAACAATATCATTCCCTTATTCCCTTAGCGTACTCCCAGTTTGAAAGCAAAAAAAAAAAATATATATATATATCCCCATGCTTATATTAGACTTTGTGCTTCTGCTGATTCTCAGTCTAAGACTCTCTGCTCTAAGGATACATGGTATTAAAGAAAGCCTGAGGCTAAACTCAATGGGGAAAAGAGGCAGGTGAGCCCACTTAGATTATGGATTTAGCAAGTTTATTGGAAATTTAAAGAAAAAAAAATATAGGGAAAAAAAACAAAAAAAAACACCTGGGATTCAGCAAAAGCCAAAACGAATTAGGACCAAATCTGTTGTGAAACGATGTGTATTTTTTTAAAAGAAATGTAATCTGTGTTTCTAACTCATTTACAATGACCTTATCAAAATGTCATGTAATGAAAGTTATTCAGGGTCCAATAATTCTTTTAAGCTTCTAAATAGCATTTTCAAACATTTTTTTTTCTATCTTGGTTATAAATGAACTCAAATTTCAAAAGGTCCAACAAAGTCAATAAAATTATTGAGTCATCATATTGAAACAGAATTTAAACTCTGCAATTTTTTCCTTTCTATACTGAATCATTAAAATGGTTCTGGGATGCTTAATATAGTTGGAGATTTTGGATTACATAATTACAATCAAACAAAAGTCATGTTTAGAAAAAAAAAGTCATGAAAAAGCTGCTAGGAATAGATTTTTTAAAATGTTATTTTGCACATTTATCCAATGCAAAAAAAGATAACAAAAAATTCTCCTAAATTTACTTGACAGTGTAATCGTTTATTAATGTTTTTGAGGGGGATTAGTAGATTGACCTAAGACGCTCAAATGTTGTATTAGATACCTGATATTCACACATTCTCCATGTTCCACATTCTTTATATTATTCTACAGATAAACACAGGCAGTCAGAGATGGAGGTTATAATTTAATTCAAGCCCTGCAAGTGGAAATGGGAAGTTTCATAATAAGAAGTTTAAGTTTTCTGCACAAGAGGACATTAATATTTGGTGGCAGAACTAGTCTGTATTGAAACGCAGATCCCTGATGTTTCCAAAACTGCATGCATAAACTTTTTGTAAAGAGCTCACCTCTATTTTTAGGAGTGTCAAAACCTACTGTCAATGGGGCCAATAACTGAAGGAGATTGTCTAGCCCAAGGCATGGCAATCTCTTGCATAGACTATTATAATTTCCTTATGACTCCGTTGCTTCACTCTTCTCTGCAGTTTATTGTTTACCCAGCAGTAAGATTGATCCTATAGATCTTATCAACCCTTTTTGGAAACATCCCATCAACCATCAACTTGTTTCCCATCCCATTTTGACTCAAGTCCCCACTCTGATCCATAAGACCTTATAATGATCTGAAGTCTGGTACGTTAATAAAGTGATGTTCCATTACCTGCTGATGTGCTCTCATCACACTGACCCCGTTGCTGCTCCCAGTCATCAGCCACACTCCTGCCTCAGAGACTTTGAACATGCTGCTCCATTTGCACAAAGTACTTTTCCCTGAGACATCCACATGGCCTACTCTCCCATTCAGGCCTGTGCTCAATGTCAGCTCTTCAAAGAGACTTCCCTACCCAACCTTCATTACCTAAAAAAAAAAAAAAAAAAAAAAACTCTCCTCTTACCCTCTCCGCCCTGGGTTTATTTAGTTTCTTCCTGGACCTGAGCAGCAACTGACAACCTATCTGTCTTTTTGGTTATTGGAGTTTGGAGTTTTTCTTCTCACTCACTAGAATTCTATGAGGAAAGACATTTTACCCCAGCATAATGAACAACGTCTGGTAGATAGATTTATTTCTCACTACTTATCGGGGAACATATACCTCAGTAGAGGCCCATGGGATATTTATATGAATGTGATTAAAATACTCATTTGCCCCTTTGTGTCAATGCACGTTCAATATTTGTCCGCAAAACTACTCAGGTCAATGCACTGAAGTAATAAAAGATGACTGAAAAAGTTGCTTCTGCCTCTTATACTTCAAAATCATTGGAGAATTCATCCCACATGCATCTATCAGTGGCTCCTAGATAGACTTTTCTGTCCTCATCCTTACTCACCTACAAAAGAATTAATTCCTGGTCTTTCCACCTCTCCTACCTGTTTCAGTCAAATCTCCCACTTCATGACTTTGCCAATGTAAAAGCAACAATTACAGCCATATATTACTAAATCTAAAGAAGATGCATGTTGGTTTTACTAAAACGATATGTCTTTTAATAGTATGCTATGCAAATGAAAAAAAAGTAAAGTCTCTGAGAGTTGGGAGTTCAACCTCACCCAGAATTAACCCTCACCCTTCTAGTCATAGTGCTTGTGCCATAGACATCTACATTTTCGGCGGCAGGCTTACCAAGACAGGTTTCTGGGGGTCTGGTGCTATGATGGTGTCCGGTTCCAACTCAGGCTCATCCATCATCATGTTCCGTTAATTTAGTTTTATAATTTCTTTAAATTTAGAATCCTATTCCACAAAACATCATGTAGCCACTTATTTATTAGTCATTTCCAAAGAGAGCTACGATTAGTCCTCAAATCACCAACAATCAAGGACAAGGTACTTCACCTTGAAAAGCAGAGAAATTCTAAAATCTCCTTCCATAACTATAGTGACTTTTAGTAACACAAAAGATGAAGAAAAAAATGCAGAACGGAAAAAGGAAATGTCATGTCACCAACAAGACCAATGTAATATTTCTATTTTTTTCTCTCAGTTACCTAATACCTCTTTAGATGAAGACCCTGGCTAAACCTGATTATATATCCACTACAGGTAGGGCAAAAAGGCAGGGTTCTTTCAAAGATAAACAAAGAATACAAGTTTCCCCAACTATACAAAACTAAAGTGTTCCTATGAAACTTTTTGTAAGCCGAAATTCCATGCAGTAGCAATTGCCATTAACTTATATGGAAAAAAGCTTGAGTATTCCCAGACCCAAAATTCAATGCACACAGTATGTCTTTATTTCATTCACCATGATCAAGACACCTAATTACATCTATCTTTACGCTAAGCCTAACACCCTTATGAGTTTTTTTCTGATACGCTAGGACACGTCTTGCTAATGGATGCACAAAATAAACTGAGATAAAGTGAAGACGTTCTCAGACACAGCTCAAAGCTATGGGGCTTGATGCTGAGATACTGCTGTAGTCCCCGGGAAGGAGTTTGGTGGGGCCACTTTTGATGTTCCAGGTGTATGCTGCCTCTGTAATGGCTCACTGCACAACAAACACTGAAGGCTATTTTCACGTTTTGTCTTCTTTTGTAAAAGGGGCAATCCTCTTTGGATTCCTTTGTTTAGCTAAAACAGGTATTAATGTAGGTTTTTAGTAAAAGTGAAATGATGTAATGCAAACTTTTAAAAATCAGGAATGCCTGCAGTTGCTGATCTTATGGAAATGATAATGATGTGATGATAAATGCTTGAAAGAGGTACATAAGACATAGTACTCAAATTTAATGACGTTTTAGACAGGGAATAGGAAATTATAGGACACATTTCAAATTCTTAGCTGATATATGTATCCATAAAAAATGCTTGTCATTACCATTGCTTTATCTTAGGATTTCATCCCCCTCATCACTTCTCTATCTCTATCACTTATATATCAATTATCTTTGCTCTCTAGTTTGACAACGATGACAGAAAAGAGAAATATCAAAGTAGTGAGAGCTATGTTCTGAGTCTCCTCTAGGATCAAAAGAATCATTTTGATTGAGGAAGGCTGCAGCTGATGTCCATATCATGTAAATGTATTTGATAATGAAAAGGGGAAATTAATAGTTAATTGGTTCCATTATCTATCCACATTCAGAAGTTGTGAAGATATGCTTTTTATCAGCCTTATTTCTCACTACTATCAACAGTGTTTGAATTTGTCTCAGCACTGACCCTATTGGAGGTTTAAATTTTTCATTCTTTCTTTAAGCTGTAAGACATAGTGGGGGGCCAAACCTATGAGGATGCTTCTTAACCAGCTTCAAAGGCATTTCCCCATGGAATATTAGTATAGGATATCACCAAAAAGGAGCAGCTGTATGTCAGCCACATACCAGTTTGGAAGCAACCCCGAGAGCAATTCACTTTTGTTAGTTTGGATATGTGGAGTTGATGGATGATAGCAGTACACTTGAGCAGCTGGCCATACAGAAAACTGAAATGAATCTAGTCAAAAACAGAAGATCTGCCTTAAGAACACCCAGAAGCACCATGTGCAAACTAACTCTGGATTTCTGGTAAACAGAAAAAGCAAAACAAATTAATTTTGGGGGGAAGAATTACAGAGAAGTTTGGGTAAGCCACGTTACACACAATTAAGCATCAAACACAGCGCACTATTAACGTGAAACAGAGCAAAGACACACATCTACACCAAACAGCTGAAGTCAATGAGGACTCATCATACAGGTGAATACATTTATCAAAGTTCTTGAAATTCTTCCTGGTAGCAGTCAAGATTGATTATTACAAATGGAACTGTAAAGCTAGTAGCATTATGGTGAAAATATAATATCCTAAATGGTTTTTGTTTTGTGTGTGTTTATTTAAATATTAGCATTTGCTATGTTTAACATGCTAGATTGGCTTCAGTAAGCTAAACTTATCATGAAAATGTTAGATTCCAGATTTTTAAAATAACTGCTATTCTCTGAATTAAGGTAAGGAGGCTGTTTGAAGTATGAATCATGTTTGGAAACTATATTATTAGTAACAATATTTTCAAAGTGGTACTGCCATGCAGGGTCTTAGCTCCCACTCCCTGCACAAGAACGCAGGATATGGTGAGGCCAAAAAGGAACACCAATGGACCCATAGATAGGGGAGTCATACCACTATATTCTCATTGGTGGCTGGGTTGGAGACACAATCCGCAATCTGCTATCCATTTCTCTGCCAACCAACCAACCAACCAACCAACGTAGCCACAGCAGTTATATTAGTGGCTAATCGCTAACCGGTAACAGCTGATGGCCAACTAGTCACAGCTGATGACCATCTACTACCCAAGCCAGCACCTTCCCATAAGAGGCCGAGAGTCTGGAAACTGCTCTCTGGGACTCTGTCCCCACACTCCACCCCCGCAGGGTCTCGCTTCACAATCTACGTGACAAGTGTCTTCTGTGAGGGGCCCTGGGTCAGGAACCCAACTCACGAGAAAAAAATTTCAGTCCAGTTCAAGTAATGTCCCAGGGGTGTGTCATGCAGGGTGTCATGCAGGGGCTCAGCTCCCGTTCCCCACATAAGAACACAGGGTATGGTAAAGCCAAAAAAGGAACACCCACGGAGCCATAGATAGGGGAGTCATACCATTATATTCTCGCTGGTGGCTGGGTTGGAGACACAGGAAGCAGGAGCCACACTATCCGCTACCTGCCATCCACTTCTCTCTGCCAACCAACCTGTCTTGCTAGCTGCAATCTGCCATGGTAACTGCAATCCACTCTTGCTAGCTCAGCCACCATCTTCTTGTTAGCCCCCATTTTCTGCTAGTGTAGCCACGGCAGTTATATTAGTGGCCAATGGCTCACTGGTTACAGCTGACGGCCAACTAGCAACCGCTGATAGCCATTCAATCACAGTTGATGGCCATTTACTACCCGAGTGAGCACCTTTCCACGTGAGGGCAAGAGCCTGGAAACTGCACACCTGGCTCTGTCCCCACAGGGTGTGACTCCAGCCTCCAGTGAGACGATAATGGTATGACTTCCCTATCTATGGCTCCATGGGTGTTCCCTTTTGGCCTAGCCATATCCTGCATTCTTATGCGGGGAGTTGGACCAGAGACCCTGCAGGCTGCCTCGCACAATAAACGGCACAGTGAGCAGGGTCCCCCGCACAACAGTGTCCCTCGATGTCCACCTAATTTCTGAGCACAGCCAGACTTCCTGGGCACAGCCAGCATTTCTCAGGGTACCACCAGTCTTTCTGGACACAGCCAAAGTGCTTACATATTCTCGATGGTGGCTGGTCCATATACAAAAAGCAAACATCCGCGAGCACCCCACACTGTGGCACGTTCCCAAGCAAACAGTCAAGCAATCCATCAAATCAGAGCTGGAAGGCAATTCCCCATAATCCACAATCATTCACTAGGGCTGTGCATTGGCCTCACAATATGTGCCCTCTCCACAGGTCAAGGGCTTCAAGTCCTCCCAATCTGGGAGTGAGGGACGACCGCATCCTCCACTGAGGACTCAGCAAGCGTTTCCTCCTGGGACTACAAGTCCCACATCTGGGCTGCCCCAGCAAGCACTTCCCAGCCCACAGGGCCACAATGACCTCGCTTTCTCTGGCCGATGCTGGTTGGAGAACCATCCACATCTTCCCACCCCTCCACAGGGGTGCAGCACTCCGGCAGCTGCACAGCTCCCTTCATGCTGGTTGGAGAGCCATCCATGTCCCCCCACCCCCTCCACGAGGGTCCAATTCCTGAGAACAGTGGCCACCGGGCACCACACACTGTGTGGGGGCCACATGTCCTGCCCAGAGTCAGACACCATTCTTACCTGGCTGGAATCCTGCTCTCCGCACCAGGTGTCCAAGTGGGTGGTGGCCCCAACACAAGACGTCCACAACTCTAGGATCCTACGGCAGCAGAGGACCACCAAAAAGCAGGCAACACCTGCTACGGATACAGCGGCATGCCATCTGGAGGCTCAAGAGGACCACCAATTCACCGAAGGTCACATTTCTCCCAAGCAGATTGCACCTCCAGTTCCTGGTGCCACTCCTCACGGGTTTCCCGAAACTGAGGGCTCACATGCACAAACTGCTCCACCACCTTTTGGAGAGTTTTGGCTAGCACCATACCCTGCTCGCTACGCCATGTGTCATGCAGGGACTCTGGTCTCGCTCCCCACACAAGAATGCAGGATATGGTGAGGCCAAAAAGGAACACCAACGGAGCCATAGATAAGGGAGCCATGCTACTATATTCTCGCTGGCGGCTGTGTTGGAGACACAAGAAGCAGGAGCCACACGACCCACAATCTTCCGTCAGCTTCTCTGCCTGCCAACCAACCAACAAACCAACCAACCTATGTAGCCACGACAGTTATATTAGTGGCTAATGGCTAACTAGTAACAGCTGATGGCCAACTAGTTACAGCTGATGGCCATCTACTACCTGAGCCAGCACCTTTCCACATGAGGCCAAGAGCCTAGAGACTGCTCTCTGGGACTCTGTCCCCGCAGGTACGTTTTCTAGAACATTGAGAGAAATACACAAGTCCTCTATGTGGAGTTGTAAAAACTAAACTACATAGAATGCATTGAAAGTTCCTTTGGAAACTGTAAATATAAGACATAAAAACTGAAATTTCAAATATGAATAAATATTTTGAAAAATATTTGATATAGATGGAACATTCAAATAAGGTATTTCAGGACATTTTACTAACGGAGCTATTTTGTGGACAGATTTAAAGGAAACCAATAAAAAATGGGGCTAGCAACAGAGGGAAGCACTTAACATTTTTGTCGTGAAGGGGAGAAGGAAGGAATAATTCCTGGAATCCAGCAAAAGTACCTGTAGGGAGAAGTCACAAAGCCCAATCAAAAGAGCTATCATATTAGGTACAGATTTACAAACACTGTGCAGCAATACAGAGAAAATAGTAAATACCCCGCCATCATTCTCCTCTCATTCTCTAATATCCTGCCAGGCCTCTCATTGAGTCTGGACTCATAAAGATCACCTCTCCTTCCCAGGGCAGGATGAATGGAAGAGATGAAGAAGGAAGAATAGAAACAGATGAAGAAGGCAACAGGAAGAGCAAAGAGAAGATATGTAGCAAACATTTGGTCCCAGGTTAGGATTGTTAGCTACTAAAAAATACAGAAATAGATCACAGAAAAACACTCTACCATAGTCTTAGTTAACATTAGAGGTATGTGAGTATTTAATAAAATAATAAATGCAAAATTCTCAGCCCAGGAAACACTGCTTCCTTTCTTTCTCCTTTTTTGGTAAATTATTGGTGTCACTGTAGTTGTTAATATCATTTTAATTTACCCCACGTGGCATGTTTGGTGTTTTATCAGCTTCATCACAGTGGAGGAATATATTTGTTACAATGTATGTTCAAGGAAGGAACAGAGGAAATAATTATGGAACACCTACTTGTGAAGCACTCAAAGCATTCATATATGACATTTGACAGATTACAATTACAGTCAAACATTGTAAGTTTAGCTTAGACCACGTTGTAGTAGGAGGGTCTAGAAAAATATTCTTCATGCTAACTTCTCCTCATAACAGCTAAATAGTATTTCTTTACTGATTGTTTTCTTTTCATATTTATTTATAAATTTGTGTCCAATGAGAATTATAAGAGATAAAATACAATATAAAGTATAAATAAATATATATTTTTTAAATATCCCATTATCCCTCCTTGGATTATTATTATTTAATAATTTTTTTTTAATTGGGGAATATTGAGGAACAGTGTGATTGTCCAGGGCCCATCAGCTCCCAGTCATTGTCACTCAATCTAGTTGTGGAGGGCGCAGCCCAGCTCCAAGTCCAGTCACCATTCTCAATCTTAGTTGCAGGGGGTGCACCGCAGCCCATCATCCCATACAGGAATTGAACCAGCAACCTTTTTATTCAGAGCTCGCACTCTAACCAACTGAGTCATCCGGCCGCCCCTTGGTTATTTTTAATTGTTATAATCTGTTATCTTTATTTTTAAAATCACCAATTTAAACTTTAGTAATATAATAATTATTTATAATAATTATTATAAATAATATAAAATTATTACGCAAAATTAGATTACATAATATTAAGAAAATCTACAAATAAAATATTACAATTATTTTCCAATGTCAAAATATAAAATAAGTAATTCAGTTGCAAATAAAAGCTTTAATAGAAAAGTGTCATTTGAAAGATTATAAATTGATTTTACTCCACTTCTGAAAAGATGGAGTAGAATTTACTTTGTCTATTATTCCCATTAAGTACAACTAGAAATCTTGGAGATTACATTTCAAGTGAATATAAAAAAGACTGAAAGATGGAGAGAAGAAGGAAGACTAACTGGGGATTATAGGAACAGAGGGAAAACATAGCAGAGTTCTCTGGGGTTTCTTTAGCTCCAATTACCCAGAATTGGTGTTGGAAAAGTAGGTGACCTAAAAACAAGAACAGGTACAGACAAAAATGTGTTCTAACAAAAGTCAGTTTTATTAAGAAAAAGGACCAGGATAGGCCTAGCAAGATTGAAAACTGTTAGACAATAAATGTTCTGCTTTAGTCAAACACCGCACACACACACACACACACACACACACACACACACACACACACACAAACCTGTGCCCCCTCTCCCCCACCCCACTCCAATGCCACAGTCAAAGACTAAATGGAAAGCCTAGACTACAACCCTCCTTGACAGGCTATAATAAGGCATATTTACTACCCATGCAGGGTAGTATGAGTCCAAAAGATGAACCAAAACTGTTTTATTTCCCCAAATGCATATGTTGAACCCCTAATCCTCAGTACCTCAGAATGTGGATTGTATTTAGAAATAAAGCCTTTTATGTGGTTAAGTTAAAATGTTATCCTAGGGTGAACCCTAATCCAGTATAATTGGTATCCTTATAGGAAAAGGAAATTACAGAGAAATGACCGTGTGAAAATATAAGAAGGCAGCCATTTACAAAGAGAGAGGCCTCAGAGAGAACAACCCAGCTGACACCTTTATCTGTAACGTCTAGCCTCTAGAACTGTGAGAAAATAAATTTAATTGTTCAAGCTACCTTGCTGTGGCAGCCCTAAGAAACTAATACAGGGACTTCATCCGATGCTATGCAATAATGAGACACCCCCTGCCCTACCGTGATGGAGAGAATGTAAGAACTCCTCCAAGGTAATAGAGTACCCGTCATTTCCCTACTCAGTTGTGTCAAGGAGGCCAAGGGAGGAATGTATTTCTTCTAGGATTGTAAACAAGTTAAGTATACTATTTGCTATAATAATGGAAGTTCCAGTCAGAGCAATAAAACAAGCAAAGGAAATAAAAGCATACAGATTGGAAAGGAAGAAACTGTCCCTATTTGAGGATGACGTATTTTTCTACATAGAATGTCTTAAATAATCTACAAATAAACTCCTAGAACTAATAAATGAGTTTAGCATGTTACCAGCTAGAAGAGCAACATCCAAAAATCAATTATATTTTTATGTACTAGCAATGAAGATGTGGAAACCAAAATTTAAAATCCAATACCATTTAGAATCACTGGAAAAAAAATAAATACTTGTATATGAACAAAAATATATATATATGCGACTTTTATGCAGAAAACAAAACATTGATGAAATAAATGAAAAGATCTAGAGAAATGGTGAGCTGTACTAAGATCATGGATTTGACTACTCAATATAATGAGATGTCAATTTTTGCCACATTAATGCGTTGATATACAGTGATTCCTATCAAAATCTCAGCAATATTTTTGTACATATAGACAAAATTATTTGAAAATATATATGGAAAGGCAAAGGAATAAGAATCGCTAACAAAATTTTAAAGACAGTAAAGTGAGAGAAATCATTCTACCCCTATTCAAGGCATTATATTGTTACAGCAATCAATATTGTAGGTATTAGCAAAAAGACAGACATATAGATTAATGGTGCAGAACAGAAAATCCAGTAATTGCTTTACACAAGTGCAACTATCTGAATTTTGACCAAAGTGAAAAAGCAACTTGTGTGCAAAAGATAATGTTTTCAGAAATGGGATTGGAGCAATTGGAAATCCAGAGGCAAATTAGTAAATATCAACCTAAGCCTCACATCTTTTTCAAAAAATAATATAGGAGAAAATTTGGGGGACCTATGACTTGGTGAAGAGTTCTTAGACATGACATCAAAAGCATAACACATAATAGAAAAAAATAAGTCTTTATGAAAAGTAAAACCATTTGTTCTGTGAAAGAACCTGTTTAGAGGATGAAAAAGAAAAACAAAACAACAACAAAAAAAGCAACAGTGTGGAAGAAAATATTTGCAAACCATATCTGAAAAAGGAAGAGTACCTAGAATACAGAAAGAACCCTAAAAACTCAATAGTAAAACAATGAAAATATAAAATGGGCAACAGATTTTCACCAAAAAAGATAAACTGTTAGAAATCAGAACATACAAACAAAAAGATGTCCAAAATTAATAGTCATTACCAAAATGCATGTTAAAACAAGATATCGCTACACACCTATTGTAGAATCAAACAAACAGACAACCCTGACAATAGCAAATGTTGGTAAGAATGAAGAGAAATTGGATGTCTCATACATTGCTGAATGGAATAAAAAAAAATTCATTTTATTTATTACGTGAGCCAGCAATTCCTTCCTTTGCATATATCCTAGTAAAAAAGAAAATGTATGGCCATACAAACACCCATGAATGGTTGTTCATAGCTGTTTAATTTTTAATAGCAAAAAATTAGAAACAACCAAAATGTCCCTTAATTGGTAGATGGTTAAGCAAACTGGCAAATATAAGTATATACCATGGAATATGTCAGTATTAAAAAGGAACAACTTTTGATACATGCAACAATTTGAATGGATCTCAAGGGCATTATGCTGAATGAAAAAAAGCCAATCTCTAAAGGTCAGACTCTGTAGGACTTTATTTATATAACACTGTCGAAATAATACAATTATAAAATGGAAAATAGAATTGTGGTTGCCAGAGTGCAGGAATGGTAGAGGGAAAGATGGAAGCTATGACAATAAAGGGACAGCACGACAGAGATCTTGGTGGTAATAGAATAGTTCGTATTTTGATGGGGTGGTGCTTATACAGACATACACATGTGATAAAACGACATACAAGGTCTGACAATTCAGTTCACTAACTTGCCACCATGTTCTTACATTGGCAGCACTGTACAACAGCTCAGTAAGGTTTCCTACATAACCTTGGTGTATCAGTATCGGTGTCTCACAACTGTGTTCCTATTGACAGGTGGCAGTGTATTGCTGAATGGCATTCATTATTGATGTTGCGTGTTTTTGTGTGCCATCACAAGAATATCTGAGCTTGAATTAGAGCAACAAACAAAAAATTAAATTTCTTGATAAAGAGCAAGAGTGGACGTGAAATCAGGAACATGTTAGTCCACATTTATCGGGATAGTGCCATGAAGAAAACGGCAGTGTACAAATGGATTAAACATTTTTCTGAGAGGAGAGAATGTGTCGCTGATGAAGAGAGGTCAGGGCGACCAGTAATAAACAGAACTGATAAGAAACATTGCAAAAATTTGTCAAATTGTGCATCAAAATCATCGGCTGACTGTCAGAAGCATAGCATACCAAGTAAACATCAATAGAGAAACAGTTAGGAAAATCTTAACTGAAAATCTTGGTATGAGAAAGGTGTGTGCAAAAATGGTCCCAAAGGAGCTCACCAATGAACAAAAGCAAAGGAGAGCTGAAGTTTGCCAAGACCCTTTGGAGAGGCAAGACAATGTTTGGGGCCATGTAATTACCGATGATGAAACACGGGTGTACCAATTCGACCCTGAAACAAAGCACCAAAGTGCACAATGGAAGTCAGCCACTTCACAGCCAAAAAAGTTCAGTCAGTCTAAATCAAGTCAAAACGATGTTGCTAACCTTTTTTTATATCAACTGGGTGAACCAACTGTGTGAACAGTTAACCACGTTTGCTATTTGGAAGTGCTGAAAAGGCTACATGAAAAAGTTAGATGACTTGAACTTTTCACCAACAATTCATGGCTCTTTTATCACAACAATGCACCACATCACACGCCACTGACTGTGAGGGAGTTTTTAGCCAGTAAACAAATAACTATGTTGGAACATCCTCCCTACTCACCTGAGCTGGCCCCCAATGACTTCTTTCTTTACCTGAAGATAAAGGACATATTGAAAGGAAGACATATTTGATTGATCACATTCAGGAAATCCAGGGTAATACAATGACAACTCTGATGGCCATTCCAGAAAAAGAGTTCCAAAATAGCTTTGAAGGGTGGACTAGGCATTGGAGGTACATAGCTTCCCAACAGCAGTACTTCAAAGGTGACGATAGTGATATTCAGCAATGAGGTATATAACACGTTTTCTAGGATTAGCTTGCGAATTTAATTGTCAGACCTCAGAGCATACAAGTATACTTTTCCATTATGCCAACACCAAGTTCCTGGTTTTGATATTTTACCATAGTTGTGTAAGATGTAATCCTTGGGGAAAAATGTATGAAAGGTACATACAACCCCACTGTATCTATTTTTACATCTTCCTTTGAATCTAAAATTATATTAAAAAAAAAACATGATTTAATTGTTGCTAGATGGGAGGAGGTGGGAATGGGGGAGAAAGTAAAGGGATTAGAAAGTACAAATTAGGAGTTACAATATAGTCTTTGGGATATGAAATACAGTTTGGGGAATATAATCAATAATGTTGTAAAAATTATGTAGGGTGCCAGATGGGCACTGGACTTATTAGGGAGACCACTTTAAAGACTGTGTAGATGCCTGACTACAGCACTATACACCTGAAACTGAAGTTGAATAATATTAAATGTCATATATATATATACACATATATATGTATATGTATATGTATGTATATATATATGTGTATATATATGTGTGTGTGTGTATATATATATATATATATATATATATATATATTCACTAGATGTGGAATATAGTCAATGGTATTGTAACAGCTGTATACAATGTCAGAGGGGTAGTAGATTGGGATGGTTATCACTTTGTGAGGGGTGTAGATGTCTAACTATTACGTTGCTTTGTACACCTGAACCTATTTTTTGAAAAAGGAGAAAAAGTGATTCATGGCCAACCACAAATTCAAAGAAAAAGTTAATTTTAGAGCCTGAAAAATATCACAAGAATTGGCAACCCTAATAGTCCAGAAAAATATTAGAAAACATAGCAATGTGGTCAAGGTAGATTATCTCAAAGACCTCTATGACTTAAGATATCTGTAAAATATATAGATTCAAAACTTAGGTGTCTTCCAGTAGAAAGGTGAGAGGTAACAGATGTTTATTGGTATATTCTACATCATTATAATTATAGTTGTCCCGGGAATTGAATTGTGTATTACCAGAAATAAGGTATTGTATACTATTGATTGTGAAGTATTTTTTATTTATTTATTTGTTTGTGTGTTTGTTTGTTTATAATTAAAGTTTATTGGGGTGACAATTGTTAGTAAAGTTACATAGATTTCAGGTGTACAATTCTGTAGTACATCATCTATAAATCTAAATCTCATTGTGTGTTCACTACCCAGAGTCAGTTCTCCTTCCATCACCATATATTTGATCCCCTTTACCCTCATGTACCACCCACCTCCCCCCTTACCCTCTGGTAGCCACTAAACTATTGTCTGTGTCTATGAGATTTTTGTTTCTCATTTGTTTGTCTCGTTGTTTTGTTGTTTTTGGTTTATATACCACATATCAGTGAAATCTTATGGTTCTCTGCTTTTTCTGTCTGACTTATTTTGCTTAGCGTTATAATCCCAAGATCCATCCATGTTGGCACAAATGATCTTATTTCATCTTTTCTTACCGCCACATAGTATTCCATTGTGTATATATACCACAACTTCTTTATCCATTCATCTATCAAAGGACATTTTGGTTGTTTCCATGTTTTGGCCACCGTAAACAAAGCTGCAATGAACATTGGAGCACACGTGTCTTTATGTATAAATGGTTTCAGGTTTTTTGGGTAGATACCCAGGAAACGTATTGCTGGGTCATATGGTAATTCTATTTGTAATTTTTTGAGGAACCTCCACACTGCCTTCCATAGCAGCTGCACCAACCTTCATTCCCACCAACCGTGTATGAGGGTTCCTTTTTTTCCACAGCCTCGCCAAGCTTATTACTATTTGTATTGTTGATGATAGCCATTCTAACTGGGGTGATGTGGTATCTCATTATGGTTTTTGTTTTCATTTCTCTGATGATTAGTGATGTAGAACATTTTTTCATATGTCTATTTGCCATTTGTATGTCCTCTTTGAAAAAATGTCTCTTCAGGTCCTCTGCCCATTTTTCAATAGGGTTGTTTGTTCTTTTGTTTTTGAGTTGCATGAGTTCCTTTTATATTTTGGATATTAGCCCCTTATCGGAGGCACTGTTCGCAAAAATCTTCTCCCATTCAGTTCATTGCCTCTTTATTTTGTCGATGATTTCTTTTGCTGTGCAGAAGCTTTTAAGTTTCATATAGTCCCATTCATTTATTTTAACTTTTACTTCCCTTGCCTTTGGAGTCAAATTCATAAAACACTCTTTGAACCCAAGGTCCATAAGTTTAGTACCTATGTTTTCTTCTATGCAGTTTATTGTGTCAGGTCTTACCCTTAAGTCTTTGATACATTTTGAATTAATTTTGGTACATGGTGACAGATAGCAGTCCAGTTTCATTCTTTTGCATGTGGTTTTCCAATTCTCCCAGCACCATTTATTAAAGATGCTGTCTTTTCTCCAGTGTATGTTTTTGCTTCTTTGTCAAAAATTATCTGTCCATATTTATGTGATTTTATTTCTGAGTTCTCATTTCTATTCCATTGGTCTACGTGTCTCTTTTATTGCCAATACCATAAAGTTTTGATTATTGTTGCCCTGTAGTACAAGCTAAAGTCAGGAAGTGTGATACCTCCAGCATAGTTCTTTTTTTTCTTTTGGCTATCCAGAGTCTTTTGTGGTTCTAAAGAAATCTGACGATTTTTTGTTCTATTTCTTTAAAAAATGCCATTGGGATTTTGATGGGGATTGCATTAAATCTGTGTATTACTTTGGGTAATATGGCCATTTTAATTATGTTGATTCTTCCAATCCATGAGCACGTAATGTCTTTCCATTTCTTTGTGTCTTCTACAATTTCTTTAAAGATGTCTTAAGTTTTCAGCATATAGGTCTTTCACATTCTTGGTTAAGTTTATTCTTAGGTATTTTATGCTTTTTGCTGCAATTGCAAAAGGAATTGTGTGTTCTTTTTAATTTCTTTTTCTGAGATTTCATTGTTAGTATATAAGAATGCAATGGACTTCTGTACGTTTATTTTGTAGCCGGCAACTTTACTGTATTTCTTTATTGTTTCTAATAGCTTTTTGGTGGAGTCTTTAGCATTTTCCACATATAGCATCATGTCATCTGCAAAAAGTGACAATTTAACTCCTTCATTCCCAATTTGGGTGCCTTTTATTTCTTTCTCTTGCCTGATTTCTCTGGTGAGGACTTCCAAAACTATGTTGAAAAGCAGAGGTGATAGGGGACAGCACTGTCGTGTTCCTGAACATAGAGCAAAGGGCTTCAGTTTTTCACTGTTAATTATGAGATTAGCTGAGGGTTTGTCATATATGGCCTTTATTATGCTAAGGTATTTTCCTTCTATACCTATTTTATTAAGTGTCTTAATCATAAATGGATGTTGTATTTTGTCAAACACTTTTTCTGCATCAATTGATGTAATCATATGATTTTTGTCCTTTATTTTATTTATGGGATGTATCATATTGATGGATTTGCATATGTTGAATCATCCTTGTGCCCCTGGGATGAACCCCACTTGGCCGTGAGGAATAGTCTTTTTAATGCATTGTTGCATTCTATTTGCTAGAGTTTTGTTTAGGATTTTTGCATTTGTATTCATCAGAGATATTGGTCTGTAGTTTTCTTTTTTTGTGTTGTCCTTACCAGGTTTTGGTACCAGGGTAATGTTGGCCTCATAAAATAAGTTAGGGAGTACTGTCTCTTCTTCAATTTTTTGGAAGAGTTTGAGCAGGATTCGTATTATATCCTCTTTGAAGGTTAGGTAGAATTCACTAGTGAAGCCATCTGGTCCCGGACTTTTGCTTTTGGGAAGGTTTTGGATGACTGATTCAATTTCGTTACTGGTAATCAGTCTGTTTAGATTTTCCAGTTCTTCAAGGTTCAGCCTAGGAAGGCTATATGTTTCTAAGAACTTGTCCATTTCTTCTAAGTTATTGAATTTGGTTGCATGTAGTCCTTCATAGTATTCTTGGATGATCCTTTGTATTTCTGTGTCATCCGTGATAACTTCCCTTTTACATTTCTGATTTTATTAGTGTCTTCTCTCTTTACTTTAGTGAGCCTAGCCAAGGGTTTGTCAATTTTGTTAATCTTTTCAAAGAACCAGCTCTTTGTCACATTAATTTTTCTATTGTCTTTTTATTCTCTATTTCATTTAGTTCTGCTCTGATTTTTGTTATTTCCTTTCTTCTGCTGACCTTGGGTTTCATTTGTTCTTCTTTTTCTAGTTCTTTAAGGTGTACTGTGAGGTTATTTATTTGGGATTTTTCTTGTTTCTTGAGACAGGCCTGTAGTGACATAAATTTCCCTCTTAAAACTGCTTTGTTGCATCCCAAAAATTTTGGTAGGATCTATTTTCATTCTCATTTGTTTCTACGTGTCTTTTGATCTCTCTTCTAATTTCTTTGACCCAGTCATTTTTTAAAAGTATGTTGTTTAATCTCCGTGTATTTGTGTTTTTTCCTGCTTCCTTTTTTCTGTTGATATCCAATTTGAAAGCCTTGTGGTCAGAAAATATGCTTGGTATGATTTCAATCTTCTTAAATTTGCTGAGGCTAGTTTTATGTCCCAATATATGGTCTATCCTTGAGAATGTTCCATGTACACTAGAAAAAAATGAATAGTCTGATGTTTTAGGATAAAGTGCTCTATAAATGTCAATTATGTGCATTTCATCTAATTTGTCATTTAGGGCTGTTATTTCATTATTTATTTTCTGTTTGGATGATCTATCCATACCTGTCAATGATGTATTTAGGTTCCTTAGTATAATTGTGTTTTGGTCAATTTCTCCCTTTAATTCTGTTAGTAGTTGCTTGGTATATTTCGGTGCTCCCTGATTGGGGGCATATATATTGATAACTGCTCTTGTTGTATAGTCCCCTTTAACATTATGAAATATCCATCTTTGTCTCTTGTTGCCTTTTTCACCCTGAAGTCTGTTTCATCTGATATCAGTATGGAGATACCTGATTTTCTCTGGATACCATTTGCTTGGAGTGTCAATTTCCACCCTTTCCCTTTGAGTCTATGCTTGCCCTTGTAGCTGAGATGAGTCTCTTGGAGACAGCAAATTGTTGGGTTTAGTTTTTCTTATGCAATCTGCTACTCTGTGCCTTTTTATTGGTGAGTTCAGTCCATTTACATTTAGGGTGATTATTGATATGTGAGGATTTCCTGTCATTCTATCTTTAGTTTTCTGGTAAGGCTGTGTCTCCATTGTTTCTTTGCCTTTTTGTTGTTGTCTATTATTTCTATGTGGTGGTATTCTATGATTATTCCCTTTGTTTCTTCTTTTATTACAGTATATATTTCAGTTCTGGATTTTTTTGAGTGGTTACCATTAAGTTTATGTAAAACAAAGTTTGATATTTAGAGTGTTCCATTTTCTTCAGCATGCTTACTTTCTCCATTCTTATATTCTGGTTCAGGCCTTAACCCTTCTCCTGCGTATGTTTTGGTTGCCACAAATTCTCCCTGTTGTTGGTTGTCGAATAGCCTCTTTTAATATTCCTTGTAGTGCAAGTCATGTGTTAGAAAATTCCCTCAGCTTCTGTGTGTCTGAAAAGGTCTTTATTCCTTCTTCGTATACATATAAAGGATATCTTTGCTGGGTATATTATTCTTCTCATAATTTCTCTCTTTCAATAGTTTGAATATTTGGTTCCACCCCCTCCTAGC
This sequence comes from Rhinolophus sinicus, assembly GCF_057876585.1. Taxonomy (NCBI): domain Eukaryota; kingdom Metazoa; phylum Chordata; class Mammalia; order Chiroptera; family Rhinolophidae; genus Rhinolophus; species Rhinolophus sinicus. The sequence continues at coordinate 22,171,137 of NC_142502.1, forward strand.
TTGTAGAGTTTCTGCTGAAAACTCTGATGATAATCTAATGGGCTTTCGTTTATAGATTACCGTCTTCTTTTCCCTGGTTGCCTTGAGGGTTCTTTCTTTGTCTTTGATTTTAGACACCTTCAATACAATGTTCCTTGGAGAAGGCCTGTTGTGGTTGAGGTAATTAGGTGTTCTATTTGCTTCTTGGATTTGAGGATCCAGTTCTTTCCACAAGTTTGGAAGTTCTCATCGACTATTTGTTTGAATATACTCTCTATTCCCGTCTCTCTTTCTTCTCCTTCTGGTATGCCCAGTATTCTAATATTGCTCTTTCTGATGGAGTCAGAAAGTTCCTGTAGAGTTCTTTCATTTCTCTTAAGTCTCAAGTCTCTTTCTTCTTCCATCTGTGTAATTTCCAGGTTTCTATCTTCAATGGTACTGATTATTTCCTCCATCTGGTCAACTCTACTACCTAACCTGGTTATTTCATTCTTCATTTCTTCTATTGAGTTCTTAATCTCCAGAAATTCTTTTTTTTTTTTTTTTTAATTTCAATCTCTTTGGTAAAATGTTCATGTTGTTCTTTGATTGTGTTATTGAGTTCATTAAACTGTCTTTGTGTGTGTTCTTGCACCTCGTTGAGTGTTTTCAGAACTGCAATCTTGAATTCACTGTCATTTAAGTCACATATTTTCATATCTTTAAGGTCATTTTCTGGAGACTTTTCACTTTCTTTCTGGGCTGTCTTGTTGCCTTTTTATTCATGGCAATTAATGATTTATTGTTTCTCTTCCTAGACATCTACAGGAGTGGGTTCTGCAACAGATTGATAAGAAGAGGTCTCTCTTTTGTTTTCCAGTACGTGTGGTAGAATGTTTTATTTTCTGTTCGACTGCAGCCTTTTATTCTTTCTCACACTGTAGTGTTACGTTTTCTCTGCCCTATTCCAGCTTCTCACACAATTGGGGGTATTCCTTGCAAAGCGGACTTCTCCTCTGTTAACAGTTCACCTGGGTCATAAGGCGTCGCGTCCATGTGGATATGCGGAGAGCTTTTGAAGTTCCCAAGCTCTACCTGCACCAGATTCAGGGCCATGTGTTTCAGCAGTTCTGTTTTCTCCTGTGGGAATCCACCAAGATAGGTGAGTGCAGGGGTGGGGTGGGTTGTAAGAGGTGGCTTAGAGCAATGGCGGTGACCACCACCACAGCCAGTCCTGCTTCCACCGCTCCCTCCCCTTTGCCAGAAGTAGTTGAGCTGCGAATCTGTGTCTGTGTACCACAGTTCTCAGAACTGCAAATATTCTGTTCTTTTGATCTGACACTGCTACTGTTCCACTTCTAGCACTGGGCAGGTGGGGTTGGGGCAAGATCTGGGTTGGTAGAGAGGGGGCAGTTAGTCTCAGTGCCTAAGACTTCCATTCTCTGTGGCAGTGAGGACTTAAACCACTGTTTTCAGCCTTCTTCCCTCAGCCTTTGCTCCAAGGTCTCTGCCGTGAGCGTTGGGTTCAGCGATGTTATATGTTGTCCCAGCAGGCCATAAATGGAGCCCTAGCTCTCTGAGTTCTTCCCTCTCGCACAGCTGCAGTAGTTTCGTGATGCAGCGAGCTTGGAGCACTGAGCTAGGTCTGAGTCCTTTGCCCGCCAGGCTCTGTCTCTGTACTTCTCCATTCCCTCCTCCCCTGCTCGTGCAATTTGCGCACCTTTAGGTGAATTCAGTGGTGAGACTCTTTATCTTGCCTGTCTGTTGTGCAGGAAGTCCTTTGTGGAGTTACAGTTTTTCAATTTGTTGTACATTCCAGGGGAAATTTCCAGAGGCTCACCTCATGCCACCATTTTGATTACGTCAGCCTGTGAAGTATCTTTTAACTATCTGCCTTAGATAAGCACTATAAGTACCTAAATAAAAGTCTATGAATTACTGGAGCAGATGTATATTGAGGAAACACACACACACACACTCTAAAGTTCAAATGAAAATTAAAACAAAAATTGTTCTTGATCAAAACCAGACAATTAAGAGAACTAGTCTCCAAATTTTCAGCCTCAGTGGAAAATGTAGCATAATGTTATGCTAAAGAATCTTGTCCAAATAAAATGGAAAAGGAACAATTTCACCAACATCTCAGGGAAGCTTTTCTTTCCCATAGTCTAGATTGTCCATCCCTGTTATGTATTCTCATTAAACTTCACACTTATTGCTAAACTTGTTAAATGTATAAAATAACAACGAATGGCTGTTTCTTTCAATTGGTTGTATTTTGGGGGATGGAAAAAAATATATATCTCTATACAATAACTGATCAAACAAGCAATATGTAGATAGATATATAGAGATAGATATAGCTACAGATGTAGATATAGATAATATAGCTATATCTGCCTAATTAATGCTACCCCCTAACGCCTAACACACTGTTAGTGTCTAATAAAAAAATCAGTGTATATATATATACTCAATATGTGTGGAATAAATTAATTTCCCCATTTAACAGATGAAAACCTGAAACACATTAAGGAAGGTCTTGACCAAGATCACAAAACAGCAAATAGTAGAAGTTAAAAAGTAAAGACTAAAACAAGAGATTTGGGCAGCCGGCTGGCTTAGTTGGTTAGAGTGTATTTCCCATAACACTAAGGTTGCTGGTTCCATTCCTACATGAGCCAGTGAGCTGCGCTCTCCACAACTGGATTGAAAACAATCACTTGACTTGGAGATGATGGGTCCTGGAAAAATACACTGTTCCCCAATAAAATTAAACACACACACTCACACACACACAGAAAAAAAACAACAACACATTAACAATGAATGTTTGTTTCTTTCTTTGTTTTAAAAAGCAAGGATGGAGAGATTTTAATATTTTATATTTAGCTTAGTCCAGCAAATCTTTGTTGAGTGTCTATTATATGCAAGCCAATGTGTTTGCTGCCTAGTCTTTCGAATTTAGGAGTATTAGAAATGTTAACTGGCAGAAACTACACCAGAACCAGAAATAGTCATGATTTCTCACTATTTGAAAACTTGAGGAAAGGGATGATTTTGGAGTTGACATTTAAAATAAAAACAAATGCTTGTATATGTCTTCTATTTCAGTAAAGAAAAAAGTTCTGCACATGGATTTGTCTCTCTTTAATAAGTAAGTGTACAATCTATAGTTTTTAATATAACTTAAAACCTAAATAATTAAAAATTAATTGCCCCTACCTGGAGTCTAGCAAATAAAATTATCTTTTTACCTTTAAAGTGAAGGTATATAATACGAAGTTAAAGGGAATTTTATTAGACACTAACTGTTATGCCATTTAAATAAAGCAACTATGTATCCTGATTCTCTTACATAAAGCAGCCAAAATTTTCCAGTGAAAACTGAGATGACTGAATATGAATTCAGACAATGCAGCTTAGCAATAGGAACTCTGCATGCAGAGTCAAGACCTAAATTCTATTCTGTCATTGTCAAGGTCACGAGAAAACTTTCATGGCAAATGTAATTTGGCTTTTCCTAGGCTTCCAGTTTCTCAACTGCACAATGATGAAATTCTTGCTTAATCTTTCCTGTCTGAATCCATTGAGTGTAATGAGGCACAGGAGCGCTGAGGAGGTAAATTACTTTCCATTCATCATTCATTTATTCACTCATTCAGATATTCATTCATTTGTTCACCAAACATTATTGAGCAAAGTATATTTGCTCAAAGATTAATAAGATACTTTGCAGCAATACATATGCAAATAGATAAATCCCATTAAAAAATGTACAAAGATGGAAAAACTAACTCTGAAGCAGTTAGAGGGGCTTTTATTTTGAAGCTTAAGCCAAGATCAGGAATATGGTATTGATTTATTATTTAATTCCATCAGTAAAGCATTTATTGAGTGCCAAATTTATGACAGGCACTGAGCCATGTGCTGGGGATACAAATATGACTGCAAATAAGCCTCTGCCATTAGTAGTTTATGGCCTATAACAAATAACAACATATTATGTGTTTGAGCACAGATTGTTGTAGAGACATAGAGTTGGATCATCTAACCCAAACTAGAAGTCAGAGGTCAGGAAAGGCATGACAAACATGTGTTGTGTCTGACTGTCAAAATTAGGGTTAGGTTTAGAGATTTCCCGTCGTTTCTTAATAATGCCTCAACTTACCCTTGTTAACAGATGAAAATCTGAAACACATTAAGGAAGGTCTTGATCAAGATCACAAAACAGCATGTTCCTATTAATCCATGTTCCAAACAGTGATCCAGTCTAAACTCCACAGGTTGATATAATGCCTTAGCCCAGGTCAATCACTGCATGGGATTCAACTACCTACACTGACTCTTCAAGAGTGAGCACATATCCAGGCCTATAATTCAGCAACCTAATACACTAACTGATTCAGGGATAGGCATAGGAACAAAATTAATTCACATACAGTGACTCTCAACATTTGCACAAATGTCATCAAGAAAAAACTGAGATTGAATCTATTGCATTGTAGACTAGGAGCTTTTAGAAGTCATCCTGTTACCACATGGAATTTATTGCTGAAAGTCAGATGGAGGAAAGTAAAACCAAGAGATGGCGTGAGCCAGGGCATAGGTGAGAGCAACACAAAAGAAACACTTGACATAGATAAGGTGTAGGTAAGACAGCTCAGGAGCATGAATGAAACAACCATTTTTCTCCCTAAGTATTAAAAACAAACAAAAAAAAGTGACTTTGGAGGATAAAATAAAATCATGGTGCAGAATAATTTTTTGGCAGGAGAGTGACAAAGTGATTTTTGAAAGAGAATTGTCCTTTGTGGAATAAATAAAATGAAAGAAGATTGGAGTCAGGTAAATTACTTAAAGTGTTGTTGATTTCACCCAGGAAAGAAAGATGAGAGTCAAAACTCATGTGGAAAGAAAGAAAAGAGAAAAGGAGAAATGGCCAATATCACAGAGATAGAATTAGCAAGATATGGATATTGAGAATGATAGAATTCAGGCTGAATTCCAAGTTTTCTCCAGAGAGGAAGAATGAATAATTAGATCAATCACCAAAATAAGAAATACAAAAAAGGAGCAAGCTTGGGTTAAAAAGATATTAAAGTCTGTTTCAATCACATTAAACTTTAAGCACTTTGGCTTATGCAAGCAGAGAGACTCAATAGGTAATTTAAAAGTTGTTACAGAAGATCAGGTTTTCAATTTTTTTACAAATCAGATGTAAATAGTTATGTATATAGATGAGTTAAGATGGAGAGAGTACATAATATAAGATGAGAGAAGTTAAGAATGTGACTCCAGCAAATATAGTCAGAGAGCTAAGAGAAACTTGAGTCCTGAAAGTCAAGAAGAAGAGAAAATGAATGGCTCTGGAAGGGAATAATCAGTACTATTAAATACAATAGAAAAAAAAAATTAAAGATAAATAGCTAACCATTATATTTACAATAGACATTTTTGGCAGTCTTGATGAAAGCTGTTTTAGTGAAAAGACGGGGTTTTCTTTTACTAGATTCAGGACTATAGGTGGGATGAGAGAAACGAAGACTTTGAGATAGGCCAATAGTTTAAGAAATATGGTAGTAAAAAGAGAAATAGATGGTGGTGGCTTGAAGAAATATTTTGTTTTACAATTTTTGTTTATTTGATTAGTAATGTGGGAGACAGGTATATTTTTCGTGCAGCCTGGAAAAATCCAGTAGGAAAAAAGTATGGTTGAAAATATGGGGGGAAAAAGTATAGCTGATAGAGTGAGGTCCATGATGAACAGTAGAAAATGAACTCCAAAATGAGAGATTAGAAGGAAGTATTGAGGATGAAAACTAGAGATGAGGTTAGGGTTTACTGAGTGAGCTGGGCCTGGGTATGGTGATAAGGAGAGTACCATGATGAAATGGACATGGTAAAAAGATGCGGAGTAATGGTGAAGTATACCAACACAGGAATTAAAGATAGTTCATTAAATGAATTTAATGACTGAATGAATGAAAGAAGGAGTGAGGTACTATTTGAACTGGAGATTTGAGTACTAGTATACCCCAAGTGAAGAAAGGGCATTTGGGGCAAATGCAAGTGTGCATGCAAAATTGCAGAAGAGTAACAGACTTAGTTCTAGAAGTTGGTGGTGCGAGGTGCAAATAGTTGAGTGTAGCTTAGGGTAAATGATGGAAAATAAGACTGAAGAAAGTTGCTATAGATAAATTATTAAATTTTATGGTGATCGATTGCTTTGCACTCAGAACTAGGTTGTGCATTTTTTCATCTGCTCTAAAGAATCTTTAAGCAGAAGAGAGACAGTGTCAGATTTCTTTTTCAGAACATATTATTAGCCGGGCAAGAACTACTGAGTGAAATGGAGATATAATGCTAGATTCCCAAGGCATTTTTGAGATAGAATGTACATTTGATAACTGAACAAATGTGATTCATAAAGGAAGGGATCAGTAGAGCATGACTATAACAAAAAAAAAGATTTTCAGAAGTATGTATTCAGAGTATGTATCCCTCTAAAGTCCACCTGGATTCTCTGCTCCAGTAAAAATATGCTTATTTCAAACAGTCAATTAATAAAGTAAAACTAGTGAGGGTAGGCCATTGATTTAAAAATAATTTTGCATCTATGATATTCCAGACCTTCTATGAAGCACTGGAGGTATGAATAAATCTCAGTTTCTCCTCTCCAACATCTTCATAGCCTTCTAAGAAAGACAGAAACTAAATAAGAATTAAATGATGCAATATTAGAAATATGCATATCATCGTGTGAGAGCCAAAAAGGAGTGCCTGACAGCCTGTGTGCAAGAGGAAAGGTTTCACAAAATGAATTTGAATGATATCTTAGGGAATAAATTGTAGTTTTTAATAGGTAGATAGAAAAAGGGAAGATATGATAAGAGGAGTAGCAGGGAGAGCAGATATCCCATCTGAACAGAAAAAGCTCCCTTCAAAGGCAAGAGAAAGTTAATACACTTTTGGAGGGTTTATTTATGGAAAATATCAGAGTGTGAAGTTAAAGGGCAAAAAAAGAGTATATATGAAAAGTCTTAAATGCCATGCCATTGTCTTTTTCTCTATGATGATTATAATGATGATATTGATTGTGATAATGTGGCTACAATTATTATGTACTTAACCATGTGTTAACACTTGTGTCACAGATTTATAGAAATTATTTTATTCTACCAGTCAGCCTATAAGTCCAATATTAATACCATTTTATAGATACAGAAAAATGTCGCCCAGAGGGGTTAAATAAATTGACCAAATTTACCAACTAATAACTGGAGATTCCAGCATTTGAAGCCAGGTTGTCTACCTTTGTAACATTAACCACTCAATCAGACTCCTTCTGACAGAAATGGGGAAGACTTTAAGAATTTTAAGCAGGATGATGATATAATTGACTTGCCTACTTGAAATAGTTGCTCTGCAGTCGAAAGGATGTATTAAACAAGAGAAACTGGTTATTAGGCAGCTGTTGCAGTGTTCCAGGCAGCCACACATAGGACCAGACTATGGTTATGATAGTGAGGATAAAGAGTAAATTTGAGACTATTAAATGGACTAGAACTGGCAGTAGTTGTCAGTTGATTAGGATTATTAGGACTGGGAAACAAAGGAAAAGGAGAGTGATATTTAGGTTTCAAAGTAGGGGAAAAATAAGATAGATGTGGTTTAGTAGGAGCATATGAAGAGTTCAAGATACATTATCTGTGAGTGGGCTGTACGATACCCAAACAAAACAGAATAGGACATCCTAGCAGGGTGAATCTCAAGAGAATGGGTAGGACTTTATATGGAGAACAGTCATCAAAGTAGAACAGATGTTTGAAGATATGAATGTGGGCATAATTTTAGAAACAAGAGTGAAAAATTAAGAGAGAAAAGAGCTCAATATAGATGAGTTGAGGGATAGCTGAAAACATGACGCATGAATTAAACTTTTGAGGGGAGAAAAAGAGTTAGAATGAAAACCAGAAAAGAGAGATGTCCCAGAAACATGACATAGCAGGAAAAGACTGGCTGATCGTAAGTTTTAAAGTTCTAAGATTCCTGAACAGGGTCCTTTAGAACTGGCAAAGATGATGTCACCATTGATTTTCATGGAGTCCCCTGAAATGCACCAGCTGGAGATAATCATGGTAGTAAGTTACTAAAGTCTCTTCCTGTTGTACCTCAGTGCTGCTGAGGCAGGTACCTGGCTGACTGATGCACAAAGATGACAGCCAGATGGGTGAAATACCAAGAGACTCGCAGACAATATTCCCTTCTGGCTTTGCCGCCGCTGGACTTACGTGCTTATCAGTAGAGCTACAAAATGGGGTGGCATAGAGTGGGGAAGGGAAGTTTCTCTTTTACTAAGACTATTCAAAAGTTTGCCAAGCCATCATTTTTCTTCAAAGGGAAAAGTGTCTGTTCTCTGTTATAACTTAACAAGTATTAAGTGAAAGCCTACTCTGTACATTATACTGTGAAACCCCTTCCAGTACTCACTGTAAGAGAAAGAAGGTATTATATAACCTGCTCAATAATTCCCTATATTTAAAATACTGAGAAAAAAACAATCAATAGAATCTCCCATTTAATATGTAATCAATGTAGGATATAGAACTTCATGAGAATTCTATTGTTTTCAACACTATCCTTTTAAATAGAAAGTATAGAAAGTACAATTATAAAATTGCATTGGTTTCTACAAACAAAACAAGAACTCAGCCTTTATTGTTCAAGGTCATATATAGCAGTCAATTAAGTGTTTGGATTAAGGTGGGCATGCCATATCCACAAGCTTTAAATTTGTAGACCCACCTGCATATATTCAAAGACCAGCAGAATTAAAAAACATGAAGTGTATATATAAATTTTTCAGAGCTATTAATATTTTATGTGAAATTTTGACTTTAGCTACTTCTTTTAAAATTGGTACTATTAGATCTCATAGTTTTGTCCTTCATTCCCTTTTATCACTTTGAAATGGTTGATATATTTACATGAAAATGACATCTTTGTTCCTTAGAAAATAATCTATGGCTTATTCTCTGTCTAGCGTTACAATAATCCTATATTTATAACATCTTAATCACCTCCACAGCAACCAATGGTGAGATTAGAAACAGAGGATTAAAACTTCAAGTGGAAAATAAGAAGCAGGAATTGATGAGCTCAAAAAAAATCAAGGTTCATTATTTTTTTTCAAAATAAATATCCTGAGGAATAAGAAAAGATTTTCAAACAAAGACTCTGAATAACATAGAGAGAAAAATACAGCACAACTGTTATTCAAAGTTTCCCTTGGTATGTCAGCAGATCCTCTGGCACTGACAGTACTGATCTAAACATTTTGATGAGAATAGAAATGTTAACAGTGATAGGAACAAATAACATTACACACTATTGACTGTAACATTTCATTTTTACTGGCCTTATGTTACTGTTGCAAAGACTGAAATAAGGAGAAGGAGACCTAATAATTGAATTATTGGAGATAAGACTCTAATAACAATATTGGCAAAGGTTACATGGACGTTAAAAAGAGAGAATAAAAAGGAAGGAAAGAAAGGAAAGAGGGGGTGAAGGAAAGAGAGAGAAAGGGAAGGAAAGATAGGTAGAAACAAGGGACCTCATCATTACTTTATCTGTAATTGTGATTTTAAAAATTGGGGGATATATAGAAAAATATATGTAATAAATAAAAATGTTAATGCTTTATATTATTAAAAAATAAAATCTTATAAAATTAATAGAAACTAGATGTTGATTCTTTAAGGTTGGCTCCATCTCCTTCTCACTCTCATGAATCAGATTAACATCCTATTTACTACAGAAAATCATGTGATCTTTCAACGAGATATTTCAGTTTTATTCTAGTGGGACATGATATTATTCACGTAAAGTTAATATAATTTGTGGTGCAAGAACAATACAGTTGCACAGCAAATAATTAACTAACTTGTAATATTACATTAAGCTGTAATATCCTTTATGAAAGTGTCTATAATGTCCATAATAGTTCAATTTTCATATTTGTTTTGATATGTCTTTATTTATTGTATTCCATAATCAATTTAAAGTAGAATACAAAGAATCAAAGATTTATTCCAAATATATAGATATATAAGATTTTTCTCTATTTTTTAAAGAGATAATCAATAAGCAATGTTTTGATCCAATTTAAATATGTAAAATTTTAGGACATAGAAAAATAATGAAATATTTTATAGATGTTATCTTTATTAATTTAGGTACATGTACCTATTTCATAATCATGTACTGCATAAAATAATCTAGTTATTCAGACATATTATTTTTAACCTTTTAAACTACAATTACTTTTGCATGAACCTAATATATTATCCCCTCTTCAAATTTGAAAAATTGTTGTTGTTTTTTTTAATTTGCACACATCATCATCCCAGACATGTATTGAGTCATCTAACAGAGAAAACACGACATTCACTGTTGGCTATTTTATTTAAGATATAGTACTTTTTGAATTCAAATCTCCTACAAATTTTATTCTAATCCACAAGTACATGGTTATGAGCACTATACAATTTTAAAACATTTATCCTTTAGATTTATACTTATGATCTCATTATAATCATTTAGTTCAATCTTAAGATATTGAACAATTACAATTGGGTCTTTTTGTTATATTCCTAAACTCTCTTCCTTTTTTTTTTAAACTGATCCTGTTAAGTGATATGTGTAAACATTCACAACTACCATTAATTGAATTAATTTCTTACTGGTATGTCTTCCACAGACATTACATTATTTTAAAAATTAAGATAAGAGTTGAGTGACTTGAGATTTTTCCCTTCTGGAGAGACTCAAATTAATGGCAAATATTCCTTTCTGAGACACAGCTTGCAAAGACATACATATATATATATATATATATATATATATATATATATATATATATATATTACATATATATATTTATTTATTGGTAGATATAGATATAGATATAGATATATGAAAATTGAGAGTCATAGAAATGGGAAATGTAAATAAAAAGAATAAAACCAGGTCATGTTTTTCACATGCAATTACAGCCCTATGTATTTAGTATACCATAAGGGGAAAGCCTTAATTTTGGCTCTAAATATTGAATTAATAAAAGGAAAGAGAGAAACACAGTCCTAAATTCATAATTCCTGAAACATAAATACAAAGAGTGGTCTGAGACTAGCACTTTTGAATTGTCATAGTGGATACAGATGATTTTCTGCTATGTGATGTACATATTCTAGAATATGGAGGCTTCATTACAATTTTTCATTGAATACCAATATGTCATTCCCTTTAATTGAATACATATTAATTGAGCTTTGGACATGTCCTCAGTACTGCATTATGTGTCTCTAAACAGTAGTGAGGATACGTTTTCTGAGACTCAGAGCTCCTAGTTTGGAGTCATGAAGAGAGATGCAAGTCACTTAACCTGAGGGGGTAGAATGGTCTCATTCTCCGCCTTCTGTCTTCTAAACTGAGTTCCTCTGTGCCTGGCAGGGGTAGTGAGTCAGATGTTGTTCCAGAAATTGTTCTTCCTTTACCTCCAAGCTTGTCTCTGAAGATATCCACTAACACAGAATGTCCTTATAAGGACAATGTTTAAAAAATGCACCTCCCCAGCTGACACCGTGGAGAAGTTGCATTTGGTTTGTAAAGTGTGTGATTCTGTCTAATTTCAGTAGAACTCAGGGGGGGCAAGCACAAATATACCACAGTGTTTACTAACTCTCTCAATCTCTAACCTCCTCCAGAATTTCCAGGCTGTCCACAATATATGCCTTGTATGGGGGTAGTTCTCTGTACTCAACCCCAGAGCCCTGAGGACTTATTAGAGGTCACGTACCAGATGCTGTTCATCAAATGACTGAAATATGATAGTGAATGGACCTCACACCACATAGCCTGCTGCTCCCTGTAAATCTACAACCTCATTTGTAGGACCTCCAACTTTTAGGGTGGCCTTTGTTTTCTTCAACTTAAATGTTTTCCTATACTTTTTTTTTTAACATTAAAAAATGATTCCTCTAAAAACAATAGATAGGAGGAATACATACTAAAAGTCAGCACATGTTCATGTTTTCCACATTCCATGAAGGTGGAGATCTACCTCTCTATTGCTCCTGCAAAATAAGCAAGGCTGAAATTGGTGTATGAGATGATGCTGTAAGCTATTATTATTAACAAGAGAGAATAACTTACACTAAGGGTCAAAGAAGTCATTTTTATACCATAAAAGAAGAGTAAGCCATAGCCAGGCAAAGGTGTTAGAATTTTGATGGGGCAGAGATATGGAATAGGTGGGAAGAATGGAGTAGGAAAAGGAGCTAAGGAATTAAGCATTTCAGTGTATCTTCCCCACAAGGCACTTACAAATTTTGCAAAGAGAAAATTGTTACTGGAGAAATATTGCAGACACAGTCTTAACCAAGAGATCAATATTAACTTCAGAAATATTAGAACAAAACAATATCATGTGCCAATCTTTGGATTTGAGACCCACACTACTACAGCATGATCTCATTTTAACTTGATTACATCTACAAAAATCTTACTTTCAAATAAGTTAACATTCATAGGTACCAGGTTTTAGGACTTAAACATATTTTAGGGAGGACACAATTTAACCCATGATACTAGATGTGGAGAATTTGGGAATTCATTGTAATGTCTCTACAAAAAGTCTTTAAATCTAAACTATTTTAAAATAAATCATGTTTAAAAACAAATAATATGATTTCTGGTCAAGATGGCAGAGTAGGTAAATGCTGTGCTTGCTTTCTCTCATGACCACATGCATAAAAATTGTAACAAAACTACAGAACAACCATCATTAAGAATCACCTGAAGTCTAGCTGAAACAAAGCTCTACAACTAAAGACATACAGAAGAAGCCACCTTGAGACTGGTAGAAGGGGTGGAGATGCAGATGGGCTGGTCACACACCTGAGTGTGACCATTAAAAATCGGGAGGGATGTCTCAGCTTTGGAGGTTCCTCTTGAGGAGCAATTTGTCCCAGCCTTGCACCAAGCTCCCCAGCCCAGGGTTCCAGTGCCAGGAAGAGAAGTCCCCACATTTCTGGCTGTGAAAACCAGCAGAGATTGTGACTGAGTGATACAGAGGGCAGCTACATTCCCAGGCTCTCCCTTTAAAGGGCCCACACATGGACCTACATGCTGATGCACTTGCTATGAACTCCAGCATTGGGGCAGCAGCTTGAAAAACACCAGGGACATATGACGAGGAACTGAGCTGCCTGGCATCAGGGCAAGGGATGGAGGGGCATCTTTCTCACAGACGGAGGAGCTGGAGGAAGTCATTCTTTCTTTGTTGAACCCACTAGCCCGCCGGCTTGCAGAAACAGGTAGCTACAATATTTGAGTTTTCATCAATGGCCCCGACTTGGTGATTCCTTGAGATCCTGCCCAACCCAACATTCAGGCATACCCAAGGATATGCCATACAAACAGCCTGCTTTGGCTCATACTGTGGACTCTCCTAAAATCTGCCAAACGTTCACCAAACCCACACAAGCAGCATCTGGCTTCTGCATGTCCTGTATCTCTTGCTGAGTATCCTTTAAGGCCAGCATTATAGACAGCTGGTCTTGGTTCGTGACTTGGCCTCTCAAGACACCGCCAAGCCCAGAGCGGGGAACAGCCATCTGCAGATTGCTTTCTGGTTTATATCAAGTGGCCCTGGGCAGAGCACAGACTGCGGCTAAACTTGGCATATGGCAGGGCCCCTCCTAGAGGGCCCTGAGGCTGACACACCCAGTGACCAGTTACAAGAATACAAACCAAGCCAAAGCATCACCGGGCTGCTTCTGGGGGAACAACACACCCAAAGGTCAGAATGGGCAGGCACTAGAGCCTTGCTAAAATTAATCCTGCTCTGTAGGGTCAGCCCCCGCACAACACCTCCTCCACTGAAGTCATGGCCAGTCTTCACAACAAATCAGCTTGAGGGTCAATCCCTCCCATTAATGTGCAAACAGCAACCAAGGATCAACTATAACAGAAGGGCACACAGATCCCACCCAAGGGAAACACCCACAGCACCCGGCTCAGGTGACAGGGAGATTGTTCCACTGGGCCCCACAGCACACATACTACATAAGGTCACTCTACTAAGACTGGGTGACATAGCACCCCTACCTAATACATAGAAATAAATACAGGGTGGCAGCCTGTATTTATTTTAAGAGACAAAGAAACATGTCCCAAATAAAAGAATGAGACAAAGCTCTAGAAAAAGAACTAAACAAAATGAGGACAAGCAATCTACCAGAAACAAAGTTCAAAACACTAGGTATAAGAATGCTCAATGATCTCAGAGAGAACTTCAACAAAGAGATAGGAAACATAAAAATGAAGATAAAAAGCATAAGAAAGAACCAGTCAGAAATGAAGACTAAAGTAACTGAAATAAAAAATACATTAGAGGGAATCAACAGTATATTAGGTGAAGCAGAGGATGGAATCAGCAATTTGGAAGATAAGGTAGCAGAAAACACCTAATCAGAACAGCAAAAAGAAAAGAAAAAATAAGATAGTTTAGGGGGCCTCTGGGTAAACATCAGGTGTACCAACATTCACATAATAAGGGTACAAGAAGGAGAAGAGAGAGAGCAAGGAATTGAAAACCTATTGGAGGAAATGACAGAAAACTTCCCTAACCTGGAAAAGGAAATAGACATACAAGCCCAGAAAGCACAGAGTCCCAAACAGGATGAACCCAAAGAGGCCCACATCAAGACATATCATAATTAAAATGCCAAAGGTTAAAGACGAGGAAAAAAAATTAAAAGCAGTGAGAGAAAAGTAAGTTAGTTACCCACAAGGGAGCTCCCATAAGACTGTCAGCTGATTTCTCAACAGAAACTTTGCAGGCCAGAAGGGAATGGCACAAAATATTCAGTGATGAAAAGCAAGGACCTATAACCAAGATTATTCTACCCAGCAAAGCTATCATTCAAAATTGAAGAACAGATAAAGAGCTTCCGAAACAAGAGAGAGCTAAAGGAATTCATCACCACCAAACTAGTATTACAAAAAATCTTAGAGGGACTTCTTGAGAAATAAATAAATAAATAAATAAAATAATAAAATAGCATAACTACATATCTATCAATAATTACTTTCAATGTAAATGGATTAAATGCTCCAATTGAAAAATAGAGTGGCTGAATGGATAAGAAAACAAGACCCTTATATATGCTGCCTACAAGAGACACACTTCAGACAGAGAGAAACACACATAGACTGAAAGTAAAAGGATGGAAAAAGATATTGCATGAAAATGGAAAGAAAGAAAGAAACAAACAAATTGCTGAGGTATCAATACTAATACCAGGCAAAATAGACTTTAAAACAAAGTCTACAACAAGAGACAAGGAAGTACCCAGTCCTACTTCCTGGTATTTATCAAAAGAAACCCAAAACGCTACTGTGAGGGGCATATGTATCCATATGTTAATTGCAGCATTATTTACAATAGCCAATATGTGGAGTCAGCCTGGGTGTTTGTTGATGGAAAAATGGATAAAGTGGTAGTGCATATATACAATGGAATATTGATCGGCCAGGGAAGAGAATGTGTTCTTGCCATCTATGGTAGCATGGATGGACCTGCAGGGTATTGTGCTGAGTGGAGTGTCAGACAGAGGAAGACAGATGATATGTGATTTCGCTTATATATAGAATCTAAAGAACAAAACAAACAAACAGAACAGAAACAAACTCACAGATACAGAGAACATTTTGATCATTGTCAGATGGGAAAGGTCTTAGGGGTGGGTGAACAAGTGGAAGGAATTAAGAAGTACTTATTGGTTGTTACATATAGTAGTCATAGGGATGTAGGGTTTAATATGAGGAATATAGTCAATAATGAGGTTATAACTATGTGTAGTCAGATAGATACTAGATTTATTGTGGTGATAGATGGGAGGAGGGTTGGGGGGAAGGATAAAAAAGGTGAAGGGATTAAGAAATACAAATTAGTAGTTACAAAATAATCATGGGGATGTAAAGTAAAGCATAGGGAATATAGTCAATAATATGGTAATAACTATGTACCTAACGGGTACTAGAGTGGTCAGGGAGATCACTCTGAAATTATATAAATGTCTAACCACTATGCTGTACATGTGAAATTAATAAAAAAATATATTAAATGTCAATCATAATCTAAAAATTAAGAAATGGGGGGAAAGGTGAAGGGGAATAAGAGATCCAAATTTCCAGGTATAAAACAAATAAGTCATGGGGATGTCATGTACAGCATAGAGAATATAGCCAATAATATTGTGATAGCATGATAGTGTCAGATGGTTACTGGACTTATCATGGTGATCACTTCTTTTGGTATATAAATGTTGAACAATAGTGTACACCTGAAACTAATATAATATTGTATGTTAGCTGTATTTTATAAAGAATCTTTTAAAATATCAAATAGCACTAGTGAAAATCTCTAATAATCCTGGTATAAATATTAATTTCCCATAGAAAACTTTTTCTTAGTTTCATATTTTGAGAGTAATCCAAGAGGCTTATTCCCTTCCTAGTGATAAAATACCTCAAGTCCATATAACACTGATTCAAATTTGAGACCACAGAGCTTTACTTAACTTCTTTATTACATCTCCATTAACTTTGTTGATATCAAAAACCCCTTTTAAGGGATAAAGGGGGTGGCAGACCAGGAAATGAGCCACTGAGAACTCCCTTCAAGTGAGGACTTTTTCTTTCCGGTGATCAGAGCTTTTAGCTCTCAGCTCCAATGATCCCTTTGCAGTATCCCTATTCCTGAGGCTGGGTCCTTCCCTGGACTGATGACACGCTGTGACTGAGCAAGATGGGGCTATAAGGAATAGCTGTTTTTAGTTTTTTTTTTTCTTCCTTTAGAATTTGGTTTACTTTACACATCATTTTCTTCCTCCTCCAAATAGCTGTAGGCTCAGAAACTGACCATTTTCTCTGTGACTGCTGAATACGTAAGTTCAGTAACATTTTTCAGATCAAAATCTCCTTTACACTATTCATAGACAGAAAGTTGACAGACCTAATTAAAGAATAATTTATCAGTTTGTTCTGTACCCAAAAGTATCCAATTTGTGTATGATTTAAGCACAAGTCTAATTTACTGTTTTCTAAATGACTTTTTTTAATGAGGACATTTAAATTTTTTTTTTACTAAATTTTTTGGGGTGGTATTGGTTAATAAAATTACATAGGCTTCAGGTATACAATTCTATAATACATCATCTATATATTGCATTGTGTGTTCACCACCCAAAGTCAGTTCTGCTTCCATCACCGTATATTTGACCCCCTTTATCCTCTTCTACCATCTTTCCCCCACATCCTTACCCTCCGGTAACCACTAAACTGTTGTCTGTGTCTACAAGTTTTTGTTTGTTTTTTTGTCTTGTTTATTTGTTGCTTTCAGTGTTACACCCCAGATATGAGTGAAGTCATTTTGTTCTCGAATTTTTCTGTCTAATTTATTTCACTTAGTAAGATAATCTCAAGATCCATCCATACAAATGGCAGTATATCATCTTGTCTTATGGCTGAGTAATATTCCATTGTATATATGTTTCATATCTTCTTTATCCAATCATCTACCAAAAAAAACTTTGGTTGTTTCCATGTCTTGGCCACCATGAATAATTTTACAATTAACTTTTGGGTACATATATTTTTACAGATAAATGTTTCAGGATTTTTTGGGTAGATACTCAGAAGGGGGATTGCTGGGTCATATGGTATTTCTTTCTTAATTTTTTGAGGAACCTCCATACTGTTTTCCATAGTGCCTGTACCAATTTACATTCCCACCAACAGTGTATGAATGTTCTTTTTCTCCACAAATTCTGCAACACTTGTTATCACTTGTCTTGTTAATAATAGCCATTCTAACAGGTGGTATCTCATTGTGGGTTTGATTTGCATTTCCTTAATAGCTAGAGAAATTAAGCATTTTTTTTTTTTTCATTTATCTGTTGGCTATTTGTTTTCTTGGGAGAAGGGTCTGTTCATGTCCTCTGCCCATTTTTTAATTGGATTGCTTGTTGTTTTTTGTTGAGTTGCATGAGTTCTTTATATACTTTGGATTTTAGCCCTTTATCAGATGTGTTGTTTGTAAAAATCTCCCCCCTTTTGGTTGGTTGCCTCTTTATTTTGTCAATGGTTTATTTTGCTGTGCAGAAGCTTTTTAGTTCGATATAATTCCATTCATTTATCTTTTGCTTTTACTCCCCTTTCTTTTGAGATCAAGTTCATAAGATCCACTTTAAACCCAAAGTCCATAAGTTTAGTACCTATGTTTTCTTCTATTCAGTTTATTGTTTCAGGTCTTATGTTTAGGTCTTTGATCCATTTTGAGTTAATTTTGGTATATGGTGACAGATAGCAGTCTAGATTCATTCTTTTGCATGTGACTTTCCAATTTTCCTAGCACCATTTATTGAAGAGGTTTTCTTTTCTCCATTGTATGTGTTTGGCTCCTTGTCAAAAATTAACCCATATACATGTAGGTTTATTTCTGGGTTCTCAGTTTTATTCCATTGGTCTGTGTATCTGCTTTTCTTTCAACACAATGCTGTCTTGATTACTGTCACTTTGTAGTATGAATTGAGGTCAGGGCATGTGACACCTACAGCCCTATTTTTTTTCCTTAAGATTGCTTCAGCTATTTGGGGTCATTTGTGATTCTATACAAATCTAATGATTTTTTTTTGTTGTTGCTGTTGTTTTATTTATTTTTTTAAAAAGGCAGTTGGGATTTTGATGGGGATTGCATTAAATCTGTATATTATTTTGGGTAATATGGCCATTTTAACTATATCAATTTTTCCAATCCATGAACATGGAATACCTTTCCATTTCTTTGTGTCTTCTTCAATTTCTTTTAATAAATTGTCTTACAGTTTTCAATGTGTAGGTCCTTCCCATCCTTTGTTAAGTTTCTTCCTAGGTGTTTATTCTTTTTGTTGCAATTACAAAAGCATTTTTTTACGTTTCTTTTTTTTTTTTTTTAATTTCGTTATTAGTACATAGGAATGCAAGGGAATTTGTACATTGATTTTTTATCATGCAAACTTACTGTACTTGTTTATTGTTTCTAATAGATTTTTGGTGGAGTCTTTAGGGTTTTCTATATAAATAATTATGTCATCTGCAAAAAGTGACAATTTACTTCTTTATTCTCAACATGGATGCCTTTATTTCTTTCTGTTGTCTGACTGCTCTGGCTAAGACTTCCAATACTAAGTTCCAATATTCTGACTTCCAATAACAGTCATGAGAGGGGACATTCCTGTCTTATTCCTGATTGTAGAGGAAAATCTTTTCAATTTTTCACCATTAAGTATGATACTTATTAGCTGAGGGTTGGTCATATACGGTCTTTATTACACTGAGGTGCTTTTTATCTATACCCATTTTATTGTTTTAATCATAAACGGATGTCTTATCTTGTCAAATGTTTTTCTGCATATATTTATATGATAATATGATCTTTATCCTTTATTTTGTTTACATTGATCGATTTGCATATTTTGAACCATCCTTGTGCCCTTGGAATGAACCCCGTTTGTTGTGATGTATAGTATTTTTAATGTATTGTTTATTCAATTTGCTAGTATTTTTTGTTTTGGATTTTTGAGTCTGTATTCATCAGAGATATTCGTCTATATTTTGTGTGTGTGTGTGTGTCTGTGTGTGTGTGTGTGTGTGTGTGTGTGTGTGTGTGTGTGTGTGTTATCCTTACCAGGCTTTGGTATCAGGGCAATGTTGGCCTCATAAAATGAGTTAGGAAGTATTGCCTCTTCATCAATTTTTGGAAGAGTTTGAGGAGGAGAGGTATTAAATCATCTTTGAATGTTTGGTAGAATTCATTAGTGAAGCCTTCTGATTCTGGACTTTAGCTTTTAGGGAGGTTTTGGATGATTGTTTCCATTTCCTTACTGTTAATCAGTCTATGCAAATTCTCTAGTTCTTTGTGCTTGAGTCTAGGAAGGCTATCTGTTTCTAAGAAAGTCTTCATTTCTTCTAGGTTACAGAATTTGGTGGCATATAGTCCTTCACAGTATTCTTGTGTTATCCTTGTATTTCTATGGTACCCATTGTGAACTTTCTTTCATTTCTTATTTTATTTGTGTCTTTTCTCTCTTTCCCTTAGTGAGTCTAGCTGGTTTGTCAATTTCTTTGATCTGTTCAAAGAACCAGCTCTTTATTGCATTATTCCTTTAATTGTCTGTTTGCTCTCTCATTTAATTGTGCTCTATTTTTTATTATTTCCTTTTTTTTTTTTTGTCTTGCTGATTTTGGGTTCCATTTGTTCTCTTTTTCTAGTTCTTCAAGATATAATATTAAGCTGTTTATTTGGGATCTTTCTTATTCTTGAGATAGGTCTGTAACAATATAAATTTCCCTTTTAACATTTTTTAAGCAGCATCCCAATAATTTTGATATGATGTATTTTTATTTTTATTTGTTTCTATGTATATTTTGATCTCTCTTTTTATTTCTTCTTTGACCCTATTATTCTTTAGTAGCATGTTATTTAATCTCCATGAATTTGTGGGTTTTCCTACTTTCTTTTTGCAGTTGATCCCTAATTTCAAAGCCCTGTGGTTAGATAATATGTTTGGTATGATTTCAAACTTTTAAAATATGCTGAAGATAGTTTTGTACTCCAACATATGGTCTATCCTTCAGAAAGTTCCATGTACACTAGAAAAAAAAATGTGTAGTCTGGTGTTCTAAGATGAAAGGCTCTGTAAATGATACTTATGTCCATTTGGTCTAATGTGTCATTTAAAGCTGATATTTCCTTATTGATTTTCTGTTTGGAAGATCTATCCATAGCTATCAATGGGGTATTTAGGCCCCCTACTATAATTGTGTTTTTGTCACTTTCTCCCTTTAATTGTACTAGTAGTTGTTTCATGCATTTTGATGCTCCCTGATTGGAAGCAAATAAATTGATAAATGTTATGTCTTCTTATTGTATTTTCCCTTTCATCATTATCAAAGATTCATCTTTGTCTCTTGTTATCTTTAACCCCACATAAGATGGACATTACTCGCTCCCCAATAGGATAAGCCAAGGCTCTATTGGATCTGCATTGTAGTTTGAATTTTCACATGCCAAATTTTACTTTTTCTTTCTTCTCTTCATAACTATTGATCACTAATAAACACGGGGTATCTCAAGCTCTGTTTTAACGTCTTTTTCCAGAGACTCTAACCTGTGTAACAGAAAAAATAGAATGAGCACAGTCCATAATTACTCCATTATTACATACAGTCACATAATTACTTCATGTAACAATTACAACAGTTTCAGTATAGGCTTTGTTTCAATAACATTTTATTTAATGGTATTGGCTGAGAATTGCATTTTGGTACCTTAAGTAGTTAAGAGATTGTTGTGCATTTGCCTGAAGACCAGGCCAATAAGCATTTCATAAAGGTATAATACACATGATAATGCAAGGATAATTTACAGACATGGCTTACCAAATACTTGCAAAATAATGCCATATACAGAAATATACAAAATGAATAATACATTGTAATCCAGTTAAGTTTATTCTGGCCATGCGAAGAGAGTTTAGAACATCAGTTAATGCAATTCACCACATTAATATATAAAAAAATGACATCTCACAAATATAGAGTAAATATTTGCAAAAGTCAACAACCACTCCTAATAAAGGATGTCTTTTAAAAACCTGTAGAAATATTATATTTAGTTGTAACATGTTAGAAAATACCCAATTCCTTTAAAAATAAATGATTGCATTCAACTATGTACTGGAAGTTTTAGATCAGGGTTTTTCAACCTCAATAATAACAACAATTTGTGCCAGATAATTCTTTGTCATAGGGAGTTGTCATGTAAACTGTAGGATGTTTAGCAGCATCCCTAACCTCTACCCACTCGATTAGAGTAGCCCCCTTCCCAGTTGTAACTACCAAAAATATCTTCTAACATCACCAAATGTTCCTGGGAAGTAAAATTTTTACCAGCTGAGTAACATTTCTTAGATAATATTGAATAATAAGACAAATAAAAAAGAAATAGTAACAATGAAAATATAAACAAAATGGTATCATCAATATGATTGCCTGTATGACAAGTCTAAGAAACTATATCAATAAATTATAAGACTTATTTAAATAAGGTTGGTAATTTTATGAAGTATATTAATGTTTAATACACTAAACAATATACTAAAATTAGTTGTATCCCTAAACATTAGCCACAATTACAAAGTATACTTTAAAAAATACCACTTACGATATCAACAGGAATTGACAAAAGATATATAAGACTTTTACGAAAAAAATATATAATATTTTTCATTCACTTACAAAGTTGTGGAACTGGATCAGGAATAAACCAAAGGACCACAACACAGAAAAAAAACAGAATGAATCCAGTGTAGATGAACTACCTAAACATGGTACTTCAACTATATCTGTAATATACAAAGCATGGTACAATTTCAATAAAGGAATCTGACATTGGCACATTACTATTAATTAAGCTCAAGACTTTATTTTGATTTCACCAGTTTTTCTATAATGGTGTCTTTCTGTTTGACCATCCAGTCTAGGATGCTTCCTAATATTTAGTGGTCATCTCTATTTGGTGTCCTCTGGTCTCAGTTTTCCTTTGTTTTCATGACCTTGACAGTCTAGGGGAGTGTTACCCAGGTATCCTCTACAATGCCCCACAATCCAGGTTGATCTGATATTTTTCCCTATGATTAAACCAGGGCTATGGATTTTCGGAAGGAATAATGTAGGGGTGAAGTACCACTTGGTTCACATACTATCATGTACACTTGATTCTCACATGGCCTCACTGATTCACGTAGTTGTTTCATCTCTTGGTTAGGGTAGTTTTTCACAGAATTCTCAACTCTACAGTTATTCTTTTCCTTCGCTGTACTCTGTTCTGGAACTGAAGAATCAATAAATCTAGCCCACCTGCAAGTCTGGTGGTAATGGCCTGCGGGGAGAGAGTTGTTTCAATAGGGAATTATGTCCCACCTCCAAGTGAAGGGAGTGTCAATTTATACATAATTTCTTTTGCGAGATAATTAAAATTAAAGCAACACACTAGATAGGAGGGGGGTTGGGAGGCTGTGTGAGAAAGATGAAGGGATTAAGAAGTACAGAGTGGTGGTTACAAAATAGTCATGGAGATGTAAACTACAGTATGGGGAATATAGTCAATAATATTGTAAAAGCTATGTATAGTGTCTAGTGGGTACTAAACTTATCAGAGGGATCACTTTATAAATTATATAAATGTCTAACCACTACACTGCTCACCTGAAACTGATATAAAATAATATTGAATGTCAAGTATAATTGAAAAAAATAGTAACAGGGATGTAAAATGCAGCATAGGGAATATAGTCAATAATATTGAAATAACTATACACAGTGTCTGATGCGTAATAAACTTATCAGGGTTATCACTTTGTGAGGTATATAAATGTCTAATCACTATGTTGTTTTGTACACCTGAAACTAATATAATATTGTATGCCAATGGTAGTTAAAAATATATTTTTTAAAAATTGAAAGAAAATTAAAACAACTCAGTTCTAATAGGGTGGGATTGAATATTTTTTCTTTTATCAATTAAGCTGTTATTACCAATAATAGTATTAATGTAATAAATTAATATTACTTATCAATTTTCAGTCCTTATGGAGCAATTGAAGTGGTAAAGTATAACATTAACTGACATAATTCTAGGTAAAAATACTTGATTTTAGTGAGTGTAGACTTTTTTTAAGGTAAGGCATTTTAAAGTAACCTATTATTGTTCTATTTTCTTTTGTTGATAATGATGTGTATATTTAATTTCATTGTCCTTGAGTGTTTTTTATTTCCATTTAAAATAATACAACATTTAATTCACCATACAATGTATCCTGATTTCCTGTTTACTACAAATAAATTTCTTTTTTAATGAGTATTTCATGTGAGCTTGCATTTATGAGAATATTGGCAAAAAAATAAATGAAAACTCTCAAAGTGCAGTATTCTTTGAAGTTTAATGGAAAAACCTCACCAAATTGTATTCAACTATAGTAGCAGGTATTGGAGGGCTTAACAGTCTTTAAAAGCTCCATGAATTGTTGTTACTCTATTGTCTTTAAAAAGTCATTTATTTCCTATGGGTTGTTTATATTTCCATGTATATACTCAGCAATCTGTTAGTGAAAGGAGCATAAGCATTAATATCAGACATTTGATTTCCATCCCTGTCAGTTAATAGCCTTGCGATTTAGGCTGTTTAAATCAGTTTATATCCTTATCTTCATTTGTAAAATGAGATGAATAGTTACTAACTTTATAGAGTTGTGAAAAATAGAAAACAATGCTTGAAAAGTATTGAGTGCGTGCCTTAGAAGAGACATTCAACACATTTTACTTTTATTTATTTATTTTATTTTAATTATTTTTACTTTCCCCCTTTCTCTTGAGAATCAGATAGGCCAGTGTTCAAATCCCAACTGAACCACTTACTTTCTCCTTATCCTTCAGAAAAGTTCCTTAACTTTGACTTTGGTCTCTATTTGTAAGTAATCATATACTACCTATCTAGTAAGATAGGGGGGAGACAACAATCTCATTGTTGATCACAAAATGTGTAAGTACCTAGCAAAATTCCTGATAATGTGGCTCCTATGACTTAGTTTTCTCTTTACTTCCTCTTCATCTAGAATACAAACTATTTACAATTTTAATATTTACTTCAGAAATTTGGAAAAGTGTTCTGTGCCAATTCACAATTATTAGTGACTCAAACTAATGGACAAAGACAAGGTAGAACTAGTTTTATAAATGATATATAAAAACCATGGCATACTACAAGACAGCTGTGCCAGAAAACCAAGTAAAATTGGCTATTTCACTTACTCGTGTGTCCTGTCTGCTTAGAAGGGATTTAAAGTGGATCCTGAGATTGATAGTAAGGAAATGCGTTTCAGTCCTGGAGTGGCAATTTGCAGTCTGTGTAACCTACGATAAGGCACTGAACCACTCTGAGCCAATTTCCTAATCTCTAAACAGTAACATTGATGGTAGAGTTCACAGAGTTGTTGAAAAAATTAAATTAGATACAATAAAATGTATAATTAATGTATAACCATAGACAATGCATACTGTACATGCGTGGTAATTCTAGGAGGTTATACACGATTAATGATATCATCTTGGGTTCTTTATATTTTATTTGAATCTGTCTGTAGAATGCAGAGCTAAAAGCTAAAGCAATTTTATAAAGAAGGTCTTTAACATTTTTGTTTTTGAGTCTTTCCTCTTTTCCAGCAAGCAGCTTCAGGTGTTCCGTCTCACCAAGCCCTCTGCCTGGAGCAGTGTGGGCAGCAATGACAGTGGCCTGGCTAGCTACCAGCTTACCAGGAGGCGAACCTACTTAATTGCCTAAATTCTGGATTCACAAAGCAGCTTTCACACCTAAAGCTGGAGCAGCTCACATCTGTGGCTGTCAAACTTCTGCCTTGCAGATGAAGAAATCAGCTGTGCTTGGTCTCGACAGGATACCCAGGGGGTCCAAGCCTCATGCATAAAGTCAAAACACACAAGCTCATTTCCATATAGAATACAAATAACATACTCATTTAATAAGATAACTCCTGAAACTTAGTGTGCATATTATTTTAAGCTCCTGTGCAGGTAATTATAATCCTGCTTAGGGAAAATCGATGAAACCATTAGATCAAAACCAAACTCCTTTCCATTTTATTTGCACATGTTTTTTCTCTATGCACAGTCACAGTACTTTTCTTAAATACACTCACCCAGAATAATTTTTCTTTAATGTTGAGCTAATTTATGGTATTACCTCAGGCTATGTTTTGTGTGTGTCCATGTATGTGTATGTGTGTGCACACGAACACAAATATGGTAGAAATTAACTGGGGAGGAGAGAGGAGTTATTAGCTTTTATGGATATAGGTGTATTATTCATTTTATGGCTATAAAATGTATATTTTTATTGCTGTGCCATCAAAAGAATCACTAGCTGCTGATAAGGTGCAGGAATTCACAGGATGCTATGCAATAAAGTACCATGCTTGACTTCACATCAGAGAGCACCAACAGCATTCTAATAATGACACCTCTGATGGTGAGATTTTAATTACTCAGCTACCGCTCAGTACAGCAGCTACATAAATAGGGAGCAAGTACATCTTAGGCCAACTTCCCAAATTTCCATTATTACCAGTTGTGGTTTTGTACTGTTTCAGCCTAGCTAAGCTGCAACTACATTTCCCCAGAATTTCTTTTCCCTGCATGACTCCTGGTTAGGGTTAGCCACATGAAATATTTGCGTAAGACATGAAATGTAGAAATAGAAGTAAACCAGCAGTCATTATACCCTGAGGCTCTGTAAAAGGTGCCTTGGCCGCGGCCACTCACACATAGCATTACTGATCTGCTGGCTCATTTTGTGGATGTGGAGCAGCAGTTGGCTTCACAGCTCCTGCAATTTCACCTGGACCTCCTCCTCCAGGCACCTCAGTTCCTAGGCCTGAAAGGTGTGCAGCCCTGTGGCCCCAATAAATATGCTATTTCTACTTACTATGAATTGACATCTGTTTCCAAATTAGTTTTGACTTAGGCTCCTAGTATCCAAAGTCTACATCAGAGATTGAAATTCAAAGCCAACATAATAATTATAATTCACTGTCTCTTGAGTATAATGTTTCACAAGATACTCACAGGTAGGTGGTCTACAATGTCATGCAAAGTATGACTCTTAGTATTAATACTTTTATTGGCATCTAGTGCTTCTGTTATTGGTTTTTAGTTCTATTGCCTTGTTTTAGACTTATTGTCATTGTTGTTGTTGTTTTAAACAGAATAGGAGGAGGGCAGGTGTCCCAATAAAGCAAGGCATGAATTAGCAATGTTCAACTTGTAGCTACTTCAGTCAAGGCCAGACTTACATGTAAGTATTAATTACTATGTGATATGCTTTTCTAAGTTACAGCTGAGAAATCCTCCCAACCCAACTGCCAGGTGCTCAGAAAATATTTTCAGAGGACCTGTAATATCTTTACTGCCAGTCTGTAACAATGTATTTTTCATTATCATTAGTGATGCTTCCTTTTTGTAAAAGATTTATAATTCCTGAAAAACCCTTAAAAAGTGCCAAATATGCTGGCAGACATAATACTGGAAGCTGCTATCTCCTCAGTGGAAATTAATTATATAAATTGATCGTTTTTATTTTGAAAAGCTAACAGCCAGGCACAGAAGAACTGAAACACAGGACAAGAATGTTAATGGAGGGAAGGAAAAGAGGATTGACATGGGACAGGGGTCACTGCCCACAGAGCAAGTCCTGATCAATACTGGAGGTGGAATAGCTTACACTTCTATGGGTTACAGATACTAAGCTTTTTCAGATAAACGTTTATTCTTCCTTGGAAAGTTATGGGAAGACTTGTCTTAAAGCACCAGGATGTCAAGGGGAATGTTTTTCTTAACTTTTATTGGCTCTTTGCTTTATCAGAAACCTAAGGGATATCTTCACTTTGCTTACTGATGACTCAACTGGAGTTTGCCAATAGGCCATTATGGAGTTGAAGGGTAAGGACAGTCATGGTGACGGTTAGAGGAGGAAGACCATTGTAATATTTATATAACCATGGCAAGCAAAGCAAAATTCCATTCTGAAAAGAACTTCAATACATTCACTGTGTCACCCTTCAGATTCCTCGCCCACATTTAGATGTTTTCTTTCCAACTTACAAACATTTTATATTTCCCAGAGAGCAATGAATATTTTTTTTTTTTTTTTTTTTTTTTTTTTTTTTTTTTTTTTTACTCACGTCTTAAAAATTTAATGTTGAGGAAAAGAGCTAATTGACTGATTATAGTAGGTATAATAATGGGGCTTCAATGGTATTGGTGATAGTTTATATCCATAGCTATTTGTTGGTTACATATGTTCATTGCATCTTTTGTATGCCTTTCTTGTAATTATTAACTATTTTTTGGTATGTATTTTATACCTTTTTTTTTTTTTTTTTCTGTGTTTTTTTTTTTTTTTTTTTTAATTAGTTTCAGGTGCACAAGACAAAGCAAAACTTAGACATTTATCATTTATATCCCTCACACTGTGTGAACCCCCCTCCCCCCATCCACTATCCCTCTGTACGTTCCCAAAACCTCTCACCTTCCCCTTATCCCCACCCCCCCGCCCCTCTAGCAACCCTCTGTTTTTCCTCCATGTTTCCAAAACTGTTTCTGATTAGTTCATTCACTTATTCTTTTCTTTAGATTCCGCATATAAGTGAGATCATATGGTATTTGTCTTTCTCTGAATATACTGAATCCCCCATCTTAAGTACTGGAGATACCACTTTTTGTTACTTCTGTAGCTCACTGTAACGAGCCATTTCCAATATGCTTTTCTGTGTCCTCAGTAAAAAATGGAACATGCTTGATGTGATTTCAATCTTCTTAAATTTACTGAAACTTGTTTCATGGTCTATCTTGGAAAATGTTCTATGTGCACTTGAGAAGAATATACATTCTGCTGCTTTGGGGTGAAATGTTCTAAAAATATCAATTAAATCCATCTGGTCTAGTATGTCATTTAAGGCCCCTGTTTCCTTGTTCAGTTTATGTCTGGAAGATGTCCATTTGTGTCAATGGGGTGTTAAAGTCCCCTGCAATGATTGTGTTACTGTCAATCTCTGGCATTATGTCAATCAGTATTTGTTTTATATATTTAGGTGCTCTTAAGTTGAATGCATAGATGTTTACTAGGGTTATGTTCTCTTGTTGAATTGATCCTTTGCAATGTCCTTTTTTGACCCTTATTATAGTCTTCATTTTAAAGTCTATTTCTAAGTATTGCTATCCCAGATTTTTTCTCATTTCCATTATATGAAATATCTTTTTCCATCCCTTTACTTTCAGTCTACATGTGTCTTTCAATCTGAGGTAAGTCTCTTGTAGATAGCATGTACATGGCTCTTGTTTTCTTATCCATTCAACTATCCTATGCCTTTTGATTGGAGCATTTAACCCATTTACATTTAGTGATTATTGCTTGATAGGTGCATAGTTACTGCCATTTTATTTTTCATATTTTTGATCTTCATTTGTTTGTTTGTTTTTCTGCTTCTATTCTTAAAGCGGTCCTTTTAACATTTCTTATAATACTGGCTTAGTGACAATGAATTCTTGTAGATTTTCCTTGGCTGGGAAGCTCTTTATCTGTCCTTTGATTTTATATGATAGCCTACCTGGGTAAAGTAATCTTGCCCTTTGTTTTTCATTACTTTGAATATTTCCTGCCACTCCTTTCTGGCCTGCAAAATGTCTGTTGAAAAATCAACTGATAGTCTTTAACATTTGCCATTTTAATTAAATGTGTCTTGGTGTGGGTCTGTTTGGGTTCATCTCTTTGGGGACTCTCTGTGCTTCCTAGCCTTGCATGTCCATTATCTTTGCCAAGTTAGGGAAGTTTTTAGTTATTATTTCTTCAAACAGGTTCTTGATCTCTTGCTCCTTTTCTTCTCCTTCTTGTACTCCTATGATGCAAATGTTTTTATGTTGTGCCAAAGGTCACCTAAACTATCTCCATTTTTTTAATTATTATTATTATTAAATAATTATTATTGTTGTTGTTATTATTATTATTATTATTATTATTATTATTGCTTTTCTGTTGGCTGTTTTCTGCTACCTTGGCTTCCAAATTACTGATTCAGTCCTCTGCTTCATCTAGTTTGCTGTTGATTCCTTATAGTGTATTCTTCATTTTAGTTATTGTATTATTTATTTCAAACTGGTTCTTTTTCATGGTTTCTATATCCTTCTTTATGCTTGCTATCTCTTTGTTGAAGTTCTCACTAAGTTACTTAAGGAGTCTTATAACCAGTATTTTAACCTCTATCTCTGGTAGGTTGATTGCCTCCATTCCATTTAGTTCTATTTCTAGAGGCTTCTCCTGTTCTTTCATTTGAGACATGTTTCTTTGTTTCCTCATTCTGGATGCCTCTCTTTGTTTGATTCTAAGTATTAGGTTAGTCTTCTATGTCTCTCAGTTTTTGCTGGATGGCCTTATAGTAGGTGTCCTTTGTGGTCCAGTGTGAAAGTAAAAATAAGTTGAGTCGTTTTCTTAGTTTGGGCTGCTATAAAAAAAAGTATTGCAGACTGGGTGACTTATAAATAACAGAAAATTATTTCTCACATTTCTGGAAGCTGAAAGTATGATATCAGGGTGCCAGCATGGTTTGATTCTAGTGAAGGCCCTTGTCTGTGTTGTAGATTGCCTACTTCTCATTTTATACCTAACATGGTAGAGAGCAGAGAAAGGAAATTAAACTCTCTTTTGACTCTCATAAGGAAATGAATCCCATCATGAGGGCCGACCTCATGACCTTATCTAACTGTTGCTATCTCCCAAAGACCCACCGCCTAATACCATCATTTGGGGGAAATAGGATTTCAAAATCTGAATTTTGCAGAGACACAAACATTCGGTCCATAACAGTCATATAAGCAGTAAGGAAAACTAAATGGAAGAGTAGGACTTCCAAAAATTGAATATTTTCTTTCTTTTTTTTTCTGCTCAGATCTTTATTATTTTATTCCTTATACTCATTTTGGACTTTGTTTGCTGTTGTTTTTCCAGTTTCCTTTGCTGTAAAGTTAGATTGTTTATTTGAGATTTTTCTTGTTTCTTTAGGTAGGCCTACATTGCTATGAATTTCCCTCTGAGGACTGCTTTTACTGTGTCCCATAGATTTTGGGTCATTGTGTTTTCATTTTAATTTGTCTCAAGTTATCTTTTGATTTTTTTCCTTGATTTCATTGTTGACCCATTCATTATTTAGTAACATTATTTAGTCTCCAAGTGTTTGTGTGTTTTTCAGTTTTATTGTTATAATGTATTTCTAGTTTCATACCATATTTGTTCATTGGGTTGAATGTAGAGAATGTTATATCTATTAAGTATCAAAATACTAAAGATTGAGAATTTCAAAAATTAAAATATTGGGATATAAACATATTATTTTAAAAAATATAGAGCTAACTAGCAAAAGAAAAAGATTAGATAAAATGCTCCAAGGAGGACTTCCGGAAAAATGGCGGCGTGAGGTGAGCCTCTGTAAAGCTCCCCTGGAATTTACAACGAATCGAACAACAAAAACTCCACAAAGGATTCCCTGCACAGCACACAGGCAACACGAAGAGGCCCACTACCGACTGAAATCACCTACAGGAGTAAACAGAACTGCTGAAACATACGGGCTCTGAATCAGGAGCTGGAAGAGCTTTGGAACATCAAAAGCTCTCCGCATACCCACCGGGACACTGTGCCCTGTGACCTAGACGAACTATTAACAGAGGAGAAGCCCGTCTCCCAGGGAATCCCCCCATTGTGTGAGAAGTTGGAATAGTGCAGAGAAAACATAGCACTACTGTGTGGGAGAAGGAAAATAAGTTGCAGTTGGAGAAATAATAAAACATTCTACCAACAAGTACTGGCAAACAAAAGAAAGACCGCTTTCTATCAACCTATTGCAGAAGCCACTCCTGTAGATGTCTAGGAAGAGAAATAGTAAACCAGTAATTGCCATGAATAACCAAGGCAACAAGATAACTCAGAAAGAAAGTGAAAAATCTCCAGAGAAGGCACTTAAAGATACAGAAATATGTGACTTAAATGACAGAGAATTCAAGATTGCAGTTCTGAAAAAACTCAACGAGATACAAGAAAACACAGATAGGCAGTTAAAGGAACTCAGAAACACAATCAAAGAACAGCATGAGCATTTTACGAAAGAGATTGAAATCTTAAAAAAGAACCAAATAGAATTTCTGGAGATTAAGAACTCAATAGAAGAAATTAAGAATGAAATAACCAGCTTAGGTAGTAGAGTTGACCAGATGGAGGAAAGAGTCAGTGACATCGAAGATAGAAACCTGGAAATGACACAGAGAGAAGAAGAAAGAGACTTGAGACTTAAAAGAAATGAAAGAACTCTACAAGAACTTTCTGACTCCATCAGAAAGAGCAATATAAGAATAATGGGCATACCAGAAGGAGAAGAAAGAGAGAAGGGAACAGAGAATATATTCAAACAAATTGTCGATGAGAACTTCCCAAATTTGTGGACAGAACTGGACCCTCGAATCCAAGAAGCAAATAGAACACCTAGTTACCTCAATCCCAACAGACCTTCTCCAAGGCACATTGTATTGAAGCTGTCTAAAATCAACGACAAAGAAAGAATCCTCAAGGCAGCCAGGGAAAAGAAGACGGTAACTTACAAAGGAAAGCCCATTAGATTATCATCAGATTTTTCAGCAGAAACTCTACAAGCCAGGAGGGAGTGGAACCAAATATTCAAACTATTGAAAGAGAGAAATCATGAGCCAAGAATAATATATCCGGCAAAGATATCCTTTAGATATGAAGGAGGAATAAAGACCTTTCCAGACATACAGAAGCTGAGGGAATTTTCTAATACACGACCTGCACTACAAGAAATACTAAAGGAGGCTATTCGACCACCATCAACAGGGACAATTTGTGGCAACCAAAACTCAAAAAGGGGGAGAGTAAAGGCCTGAACCGGAATATGGGAATGGAGAGAGTAAGCGTGCTGAAGATAATGGAATACTCTAAATATCAAACTTTCTTTTACATAAACTTAAGGGTAACCACTCAAAAAAAATCCAGAACTGAAATATATACTGAAATAAGAGAAGAAACAGAGGGAAACATCATAGAATACCACCACACAGAAATAATAGACAACAACAAAAAGGCAAAGAAACAATGGAGACACAGCCTTACCAGAAAACTAAAGATAGAATGACAGGAAATCCTCACATATCAATAATCACCCTAAATGTAAATGGACTGAACTCACCAATAAAAAGGCACAGAGTAGCAGATTGGATCAAAAAACTAAACCCAACCATATGCTGTCTCCAAGAGACACATCTCAGCTACAAGGACAAGCACAGACTCAAAGTGAAAGGGTGGAAATTGACACTCCAAGCAAATGGTACCCAGAGAAAATCAGGTGTAGCCATAATGATATCAGATGAAACAGACTTCAAGGTGAAAAAGATAACAAGAGATAAAGATGGACATTTCATAATGGTGAAGGGTACTGTACAACAAGAAGACATAATAGTCATCAATATTTATGCCCCCAATCAGGGAGCACCGAAATACACCACGCAACTACTAACAGAACTAAAGGGAGAAATTGACCAAAACACAATTATACTAGGGGACTTAAATACATCATTGACAGCTATGGATAGATCATCCAAACAGAAAATAAATAATGAAATAGTAGCCCTAAATGACACATTAGATGAAATGGACATAATTGACATTTATAGAGCACTTCATCCTAAAACATCAGACTATACATTCTTTTCTGGTGTACACGGAACATTCTCAAGGTTAGACCATATATTGGGACATAAAGTCAGTCTCAACAAATTTAAGAAGATTGAAATCATACCATGCATATTCTCTGATCACAAGGCTTTGAAATTGGATATCAACTGTAAAAAGAAAGCGGGAAAAAACACAAATACATGGAGATTAAACAACATACTTTTAAAGAAGGAATGGGTCAAAGAAGAAATTAGAGGAGAGATCAAAAGATACATAGAAACAAATGACAATGAAAATACATCCTACCAAAATTTCTGGGATGCAGCGAAAGCAGTTTTAAGAGGGAAATTTATCTCATTACAGGCCTATCTCAAGAAACAAGAAAACTCCCAAATAAATAACCTCATGTTACACCTTAAAGAACTAGAAAAGAAGAACAAGTAAAACCCAAGGTCAGCAGAAGAAAGGAAATAATAAAAATTAAAGCAGAAATAAATGAAATAGAGAACAAAAAGACAATAGAAAAAATTAATGTGACAAAGAGCTGGTTCTTTGAAAAGATTAACAAAATTGACAAACCCTTGGCTAGACTTACTAAGATAAAAAGAGAGAAGACACTGATTAACAAAATCAGAAACGTAAAAGGGGAAGTTATCACGGACACCACAGAAATATAAAGGATCATCCAAGAATACTATGAAGGACTATATGCCACCAAATTCAACAACCTAGAAGAAATGGACAAGTTCTTAGAAACATATAGCCTTCCAAGGCTGAACCATGAAGAACTGGAAAATCTAAACAGACCGATCACCAGTAACGAAATTGAATCAGTCATCCAAAACCTTCCCAAAAGCAAAAGTCCGGGACCAGATGGCTTCACTAGTGAATTCTACCAAACCTTCAAAGAGGATCTAATACCAATTCTGCACAAACTCTTCCAAAAAATTGAAGAAGAGACAGTACTCCCTAACTCATTTTATGAGGCCAACATTACCCTGATACCAAAACCTGGCAAGGACAGCACAAAAAAAGAAAACTACAGACCAATATCTCTAATGAATACTGATGCAAAAATCCTAAATAAAATTCTAGCAAATCGAATACAACAATGCATTAAAAAGATTATTCATCACGACCAAGTGGGGTTCATCCCCGGGGCACAAGGATGGTTCAACATCCGCAAATCCATCAATGTGATACATCACATAAACAAAATAAAGGACAAAAATCATATGATTATATCAATTGATGCAGAAAAAGCATTTGACAAGATACAACATCCATTTATGATTAAAACACTTAATAAAATGGGTATAGAAGGAAAATACCTTAACATAATAAAGGCCATATATGACAAGCCCTCTGCTAATCTCATAATTAATGGAGAAAAGCTGAAGCCCTTTGCTCTACGTTCAGGAACACGACAGGGATGTCCCCTATCACCTCTGCTTTTCAACATAGTGTTGCAAGTCCTTGCCAGAGCAATCAGGCAAGAGAAAGAAATAAAAGGCATCCAAATTGGGAATGAAGAAGTTAAATTATCACTCTTTGCAGATGACATGATGCTATATATAGAAAACCCTAAAGACTCCACCAAAAAGCTACTAGAAACAATCAACGAATACAGTAAAGTTGCCGGCTACAAAATCAATGCACAAAAGTCCATTGCCTTCCTATATACTAACAATGAAATCTCAGAAAAAGAAATACAAAAAACAATTCCTTTTGCAATTGCAGCAAAAAGAATAAAATACCTAGGAATAAACTTAACCAAGGATGTGAAAGACCTATATGCTGAAAACTATAAGACATTTTTTAAAGAAATTGAAGAAGACACAAAGAAATGGAAAGACATTCCATGCTCATGGATTGGAAGAATCAACATAGTTAAAATGGCCATATTACCCAAAGCAATATACAGATTCAATGCAATCCCCATCAAAATCCCAATGGCATATTTTAAAGAAATAGAACAAAAAATCATCAGATTTGTTTGGAACCACAAAAGACCCCGAATAGCCAAAGCAATCTTAAGAAAAAAGAACTATAATGGAGGTATCACACTTCCTGACTTTGGCCTGTACTACAGGGCCACAATAATCAAAACAGCATGGTATTGGCAGAAAAACAGACACATAGACCAATGGAATAGAATTGAGAACCCAGAAATAAAACCACATAAATATGGACAGATAATTTTTGACAAAGAAGCTAAAAACATACAATGGAGCAAAGACAGCCTCTTCAATAGATGGTGCTGGGAGAATTGGATAGCCACGTGCAAAAGAATGAAACTGGACTGCTATCTGTCACCATGTACCAAAGTCAATTCAAAATGGATCAAAGACTTAAGCATAAGACCTGACACAATAAACTGCATAGAAGAAAACATAGGTACTAAACTTATGGACCTTGGGTTCAAAGAGCATTTTATGAACTTGACTCCAAAGGCAATGGAAGTAAAAGCTAAAATAAACGAATGGGACTATATGAAACTTAAAAGCTTCTGCACAGCAAAAGAAACCATTGACAAAATAAAGAGGCCACCAACTGAATGGGAGAAGATTTTTGCTAACAGTGCCTCCGATAAGGGGCTAGTATCCAGAATATACAAGGAACTCATGCAACTCAACAACAAAAAAACAAACAACCCAATTGAAAAATGGGCAGAGGACTTGAAGAGACATTTCTCCAAAGAGGACATACAAATGGCAAATAAACATATGAAAAAATGCTCAACATCACTAATCATCAGAGAAATGCAAATCAAAACCACAATGAGATATCACCTCACCCCAGTCAGAATGGCTATCATCAACAAGACAAATAGTAACAAATGTTGGAGAGGTTGTGGAGAAAAAGGAACCCTCATACACTGTTGGTGGGAATGCAGACTGGTGCAGCCGTTATGGAAGGCAGTGTGGAGGTTCCTCAAAGAATTACGAATAGAATTGCCGTATGACCCAGCAATCCCTCTCCTGGGTATCTACCCAAAAAATCTGAAAACATTTCGAGATAAAGACACGTGTGCTCCAATGTTCATTGCAGCTTTGTTTACAGTGGCCAAGACATGGAAACAACCAAAATGTCCTTCGATAGATGAATGGATAAAGAAGTTGT
The DNA here is from genome assembly GCF_057876585.1 of Rhinolophus sinicus. Taxonomy (NCBI): domain Eukaryota; kingdom Metazoa; phylum Chordata; class Mammalia; order Chiroptera; family Rhinolophidae; genus Rhinolophus; species Rhinolophus sinicus. The sequence continues at coordinate 22,207,693 of NC_142502.1, forward strand.
GGTACATATACACAATGGAATACTATTCGGCAGTGAGAAAAGATGATATAGGAACATTTGTGACAACATGGATGGATCTTGAGAGAGTAATGCTGAGCGAAACAAGTCAGACAGAAAAAGCAGAGAACCATGTGATTTCACTGATATGTGGTATATAAACCAAAAACAACAAAAGAACAAGACAAACAAATGAGAAACAGAAACTCATAGACACGGACAATAGTTTAGTGGTTGCCAGAGGGTAAGGGGGGTGGGGGGGGTGGGGGGGAAGGTGAGGGTAAGGGGGATCGAATATATGGTGATGGAAGAACTGACTCTGGGTGATGAACATACAATGGGATTTATAGATGATGTAATACAGAATTGTACACCTGAAATCTATGTAATTTTACTAACAATTGTCACCCCAATAAATTTAATTAAAAAAAAAATAAATAAAAAAAATAAAATAAAATGCTCCAAGGAACAGAATTGGGGTAGGAAGCCATGAAGCAGAAATTAGATGATTTATTTAACATTCCACAGGTTATATTTAGACTTCTACAATTTTTCTTAAGAGTAAAAATATTTTAAAATAAACTGAATACAATGAAGAAAATCCACAGTCTGGAAGGAAATATTTGTAGAAAAATATCTGATAGAGATCTGTTTTCTGAAACATGCAAAAAACTTTTAAGATTCAATAATAAGAAAACAACCTAATTTTTAAAAACTGGGCCATAATGTGATATGTAGATGATGTATTATAAAATTGCATACTTGAAACCTATGTAATTTTACTACCATTGTCACCCCAATAAATTTAATAATAATAAAAAAAGAGCCAAAAGCCTTAACATACGTCTCACCAAAGAGAATATACAGATATCAAATAAGCATGTGAAAATGTGTTCCACATCATATGCCATCAGAGAAATGCCAGCTAAAATAGCTAGATACCACTGCATACTTATTTTATAGTTGTTAGAACACTGACAATTGCAAATGCTGACTAGGATATGGAGCAACAGGAACCCTCATTCATTGCTAGCAGGAATGCAAATGGAAGTTTCCTACAAAACTAAACATAATCTTACCATATGATCTAGTAATCACACTCTTCGGTATTTACCCAAAGGAGTTGAATACTTATGTTCATACGAAAACCTGTACATGGACATGTATAGCAGCTTTATTAATCATTACCAAAAGTTAGAAGCAACCAAAATATCCTTCTGCAGGTGAATGGGTAAATAAACTATGGTATATACAAATAATGGAATATTATTCAGCACTAAAAGAGAAATCAGCTCTCAAAACATGAAATGACATGGAGAAAACTTAAATGCATATTACTAAGGGAAATGAGGGAATCTGAAAAGACCACAACTGTATGATTTTAACTATGTAACCCTCTAGAAGAGGGAAAATTATGGAGACAAATAGATCAGTGATTATCAGGGGTTAGGGAAAAGGGAAGGAAAAATAGGTAGAGTACACAGGATTTTTAGAGCAGTGAAAATGTTCTGTATGATAGTATAATGGTTAATACATGTTATTAAATATTTGCCCAGACCTATAGAATCTATAACACCAAATGTGAACCCTAATGTAAACTTGGGACTCTGGGTGATGATGCATCAATATAAGTTCATCAAATGTAACAAATATATCACCCTGATAGACGTTAATGATTATGGGAGATGCTATGCATGTGTGGGACAGTGGGTTTACGGGAACTCTGTACTTGCTGCTAAATTTTGCTGTGAACTTGAAACTGCTGAAAAATAAATTATTTGATGGGTTGGTCATAGGTAAGTAGGTAGATAGATGGTAGATAGGTATTATAGATAGATGATAGATAGACAGAATTGCAAATGTTACTATCCTTTGTCAAATTAAATACACAAAAAGATAGCAGGAAAAAAATATTAGACAAAAGCCTAGAAGTTTTTGTAATTTCCTAAATAATAGATTCACTTCTTGATGTTGAAGCTTTAAGTCTTCATTTGCCTAAATAACACTTATGAAGCTCAACTCTTGGGTTTACTTTAACTCTACTACTTAAAGATGGACATTCTAGAAATTTACTAGATTAAATTCTTAAATAAACTGATTTTATTCTCCTCTGTTATTATTATTTTATGCTATTGTAAATTTTTTGTAAGTATTCTATATTTGAAGAAATGAAACTTCAGTCACAGGGAACATTTTTTTTTTTCATCATGGACTGACAATGGTCAGAATAAACATTTATAATTAACAAACTAGCTTGCTGCAAAACAAATACATGCATGTTGAATATTTACAATAATGAAATGTATACTATAGAAAATGAGTCTTTAGAGAAATCAACATTTTAATATAGTTTTGTTAATATGCAATAATTTAGATTTTCTTTTCTATATACATACTTCATTCATTTAGTAAGTATTGAGTTTGTTAAGTGTGTGTGATTTTGTTTGTTTGTTTGTTTTTCCCCTAGGCACTGACAAAAAAAAATAGATATTTTCCCTACTCACATGAAATGTCCAGTGTGGTGAAAAATATGTGTTAACCCAATAATACTCATAATGGTGAAACACAATTTGAGACTTATTGGGAAGGGAAGATATACCCCACTATAAGATGAATAATTACAGATATTTGCCTTAATTTGATAGGATCCATGAAAGCTAAACTATTATTACGAATTAAAATTATGATTAGAAGCTGTTCAACAAATGGACATTTTTCACTTAAAATAATTTGAATACATGTCCCACAAATACGTTGAAATATACCTCATTTTGTTTGAACTCTGTGATGTCTGCTTTTCATATCCTTTGTAAGTACAAATTTTGGATATTAACAATCTATTTAACAATATGATCATTGATTACACCATAATTATAAAACTCTGCCTCATTTGAGATCTACTACTTGTATACTTCCTGACTCCTAACTCTTCCTTGATTTTGGTAATCAGCTTAATTATTCTTGACCCCTAGTTATGCTGAACCATTGTCTAACTGGATTTTCCCATGAGCCATTGCTATGCCTACCATGTGTTTTAGGCTTTTTGTTGTTTTTTTAACAATCTTGTTTTGTCTTTTAATGTCTGGTCTGTTTTTCAATTGACCACTAATCAACGTTCATGCAAATGAAAAAAAAACTGAAAACAGAGGAATTTCAGGGGAAAGAAAAACAAAAAAACAATTTCTCCTTTACTATAAAAATGGTCTCTCTCCATAAGATAAACAATAGTCTCCTGCCTCCAATGTCCTTGGACCAGAGATGGGCCATACTTCTGTATGACTGCCCAATGAATCGTATGTCTCCTTTAGCACTTCCAAGCAGCAATTTGCAAATAGATACTTGCAATTAATTTTAATCATCCTTTTAAAAAGATAATATTTATTAAAATCCCTGTCCCTGTAGCCACTGGGTTCACAAAGTCCAGTGAAAATATTTTATGGACAAAACAAAATGGCTGAAATACCAGGCTATACCACCTGTGATATATAAAATTTATCAAGATTTTTTTTCTAAAAAATTTCAGAGATCCGATATCCTGAAATTGATTTAAAAAATTCTTAAATCATTTCTCAACTGTTCAGTGGTTTAACAAAATATGTAAGTGCCTACTGTGAGTCACACACTGCCCTTGGTTCTAGTTTTACAAAGACAAATATAAAATAAATCCAACCCTGGAGGTACAGTTTTACTAGATAAATAAATACATCACATGACACCTTTAATGATACAAAGAACAGAATAATTAATTTATAAGACCAAAATCAGGAAAAGCTTAATATAATAGCAACCCTCACATTTTATAGTCCTTAGCAGTACATACTTTTCAAATCACTTAAAATCACTATATTTCACTCATGTCGTTGCTTCTGCTTGTAATGCTCACTCTTCCTGGGAAATGACTACTCTATTTTCAATGTCACAAATGGGTTTGAAATATTCCATGTGGAGAATGAAGAAGGAAAGGAATAGAGAGATAGAGAGAAGAAGGTAAGAACTCTAGACAACAAGGAGTCAGATTACGGGAGGGCTTCATATACAATAATGGATAGAGATTTTAAGTTTTTTCTGAGAATGGCAGAGAGCTATTGAATGTTTGTAGCCAGACGTGGTATTTACCAATGATAAGTCTGGCATCAATTTGGAAAATATATTGGAGGTTAAAATGAGACTAAAGGAAGTTTCATTGTGGTCTTTCAGCAGTAGAAAATAAAAGAATTGACCAATGAGGTAGAATTAAAGGAGTGATAAGTGAAGAATTAAAGGGAATCTTCAAGAGACATTCTACAGTAGTATTTTCATATCTTGAATTGTTTGCATGTGTGTCATGTGGTCGAGGATGGCTTCAAATAACCATGATGTGAGAAATTATAAATGAAAAATAATGAGACATTTGAGTGACAAATATATTTTCTATGTTCCCTATTAGGAGTGTATGAACACAAAATAACTTAAAACATGGACTTCTGAGAGAGTTTCACAAAATAAATTAAAGATTATGACAAAAGAGAAAAAGAGCTAGAAGGTATTTCCACTTGGGGATATCAAATGTCATTTTCTTAACAAAAAAGATTATTTTTGTTCGGCCTTCAAGGGTAAGCAAGATTATAGGGTCAAAGGAAGATAGTCAAAAGTACATGGAGACAAAGAACTTCGACATGTATGTGTAACAGGGTATCGTTTTCATCACAATTAATGAAATGATATTCATGAGGCATACCATATGGGACATGGGTTTAGAGTAAGATAGATTGAGGTACAAATTATGACCTTCACTTTATATTAAAAAAAAAAAATTTGAACCAGATTCTTAAAGTCTTAAAATATTAGTTTCCTAATACACTCACAAGATAATAACGCATGTCTTATACATAATAGTAAGCACTGAATAAATACTATAATTATATAAAAGCACTGTAAATTGTAAAGCTCTAACAGTATTAATGTTATTTGGTTCTAATAAAATTATATAGATTTTTAAAAATACTGTTGCTCTTTAATTTCAAAAAATATCAGAATTGATATTTCTAAGGGACTATAATGACTATATAATTCATGGAAATGCTTCCCCCCAACTTTTTCTTTATTATTATATAGATGCTACAAACCAGGTAAATAAAAGGCTGTTGGACCGTTGTTGAAACATATTTCAATCCTCCATTCAGCCTATTTCAAGATATATTAAAGATATTTCAAGTCACTAAAAGTATAATTCACCTAAAAGCATGCATAACTGTCTCTCTTTATGTTTTCTGAAAGTGTATTTGGTTAAAATAAATGAATGTTTATTTATGAAATAACATAGGTGGACTATGTAACTTGTTTTACTTTCCTACAAATTTAACCTGAGTTTGACAGCAGCAGAGTTATTGATTAGATATCATCAGTGCTGACATATACGGAGAGAACATAATTTCATTTTATGGGCTGCTATGCTGTTAGATAGAATTCATTTTATGAAATGGCCATTGCTAGGCCTTTATTATAACCACTTTGAAGAATTTTGTTTTACATCGGAATAATATTTTCTTACACTACATTGGTTTTCTAATGGCTTATCATTTGTAAATAACTTAACAATGACCCGTTTTATGTACTACAGTATGGGTTACTCGGCAGAATTTATCAGGTCAACCCAGGTATATATTTAATCTCTTGAAAAATAGTTTGTATTATGTGTATGTGTGTGTGTGTGTGTGTAGTCTCAAAACCAGGATCCACTATATTAGGACTTTATATCATCTGCCATCATTTTTAATTGATCTCAACATATAGTATCAGTGTTTTATTTTATTTATTTACATACCACCTGTTCCCACTAAGGTTTTGAAGTAGAATGGTATATACCAGACAATTTAACATATATATATATATATATATATATATATATATATATATATATATATATGACCAGGTCCCAAAGTTTCTAATCTCAAAACTCCAGAAACTTGTAAACTACCTATGGACCAGCCAAAATCATGGTGTGATTTGAAACAAGAAATTCAATTTGCTGTTTTCACACAAAGGAGACACTACTCACTCCAACCACTTTGGGAAGAACACCAGTGCTGCCCTAGAGGCCAAATGAACATGTCTGTCTTAAATGATACCAGGGCCATTGAATGGACTATGTTTAGGGTGACAGTCACCTTCTGCCAGTCCTGACAATTCAAAACCGTATTGATGATGCCTTTACCTTTTATAAAACTATTTAAAAATTTTCACTCAGGAAAGGAAGTGACTGAGTGAGTCATAATCAACATGCACTGACTGAAACGACTTACTCTGCCATGTAAATTTTAATTTATTTTGGAGCAATCTGCACCAAATCCGGTAACATTTCCAGCTGAACGAAGGCTGACACTTTCTCCTGTTTATCCTGCACATTGAGTGAGTGGAAATATTCTGTCAATTTTTGTTGCGGTATAATTAGTATATAAAAATTGCACATAATTAATGCTTATATCTTGATGAGTTTAGACATGTTCATATACCCATGATACCATCACAACAAACAAGGTACTGCACGTATCTATCACTGCCAAATTTTTCCTTGTGTTCTTTTGTATTTTTGCAGGGAGGTGGTTGTTTTGTTTTTGTTGTTAAGAATATTTAATATAAGATCTATCCTCAACATATTAAAACATACATGTCCCTGATCCTAAACATTCATCTTCTCTCCTCTTCCCTCCTCTCCACCTCCTATCCCTTCTCTTTCTTCCTTCTCATCCCCTAACCCTCCCTCTGATAAGGTCACACACACACACACACACACACACACACACACACACACACACACACTCACATTTTCCTGCTACTGTTAGGTCATTTTTTAAGACTAACATCATGATCTCTGACATAGCCACCATTTAACTACCTGAACATAAATGCTCTAAAATGTATGTTTGCAAATGTTTAAAAAAAGAGTAAGATGTAAAGAAACAAAATAGTGGGTTATTTTGTTAATAAGAAAGGTATTAATTTTTATATGCGCGAATACATTTACTGTTAGTTAATGGTATACACACACATTTTTTTAAAGTATTATTTCTCTCTTAAGTCTATGTGACTCCAAGCTTGCATGCAATAGGAAATAAAACACATTCTAGAATTTCTTTCTTCTGTTTATGTTGAGTTTTTTATGGAAAAACTAAGCCAAGAACATAATGTTCTCTCTTTTTGATGAATAGTTGATTCAATTTTAAAAGGAAAACCCTTCCTTTCAAAAAGCTGTAAAATAGAATTATTTAAAAAATAACTCCATCTGGCTCATTGTGGAACATCATTTAAAACTGTATGCTCAGTCTAAAGTATTTTACTTGGTCATGAAATAAATATGTATACATATACTACATTATCTCGATTTTAGGCTTGTTGTCTGGTATTGCACTTAATATTTGATGATTACATGAATATTGATATTAACAGTGCTCTCAGGAACACCAATATTGAATATACATTATTTGTTTAGAGCCAGAAAATAATGATCAGCTAAAGGTGCCCTTGTTCTTGCTGTTACAAATTAAACAAAATTAAGTATAATTAATGTTTTACATTAATTTACCCTTTATGCATCAACTTAGCCCTGTTTGCTATAGCCTTGCAGCCTTGTCATTTCATTAGAGGCCATTGCTATTAGAAATAAATTTGACAAACAATATTAGAGTCTTCTGATGATGTTCCCCTGCCTCTCACTCACTGTTACCTGTATGTCTGGTAACATCGCCGGGAACTCCCCGTCCAGCAGCATGCACAATACATCCTTAACCTTTGGGCTCTTGTAATTGATGATGGTCTGGGATCAAGTGGTACATTCTTTGACTTGGTTAAGTTATCTGTTGGGAAAAAAAAAACAAAAACCCAACAATCAAAATATACTGTGATTCCTCTGTCTGGAATCCTGTTTGGTCTGAGCTGAGGCTATTAAGAACTCGGTTTTCTGTCTCTTTCTTTCTCATTACTTGACATAATAAAGAAAATGAAATATATTGAGTGGATGCCTGTCTGTCTCTCCTGCTCTCATTATTTTTCAATTTCTTCTGTGAAAGGGGGAAAAAATGAGAGCCCAATAAATATAGCTGAGGGAATGAAGCCTGTTTTGTTGCTACACTGCACATATTCTTATAGCCTTCTAAATCGTAAAATGTTAACAGCAAAACTAAATCTTGACATGTTGATAGCTAAAACCATACTGCAATATGGCACATCAATTGCCTGTTATGTTTTTGAGAGCCAAAAATATTCTCTTCTGTACCATTAACATAAATCATACTGGTTAAAACACTTTAATACTCCAGGTGTTTTTCTTTTGTTGTGGTTGTTGTTATGGTTTGTTTTCAGATGGCACATTTGTTGATGTCAGTTTGTGAGGGGGATGGGAGGTCAGATAAACTGTAGATTTGCTATGGGGGTATGCACACAAATCAAACTCAATAAGCTTGTCAGATAAACATTTAATAGTAACCAAAATAATAACATGTCATATGACTTTAAACAGTTTCTCTTTTTCCCATGATGCAGAACAAGGTAGTGCTGTAAGTACCGAAGCAGCATGTTTTGATTTTTTTGTTTTGTTTTGTTTTGTTTTGTTTTGAGAACAACTAGTGTCTGAAGACTTCCATCATCCTATAGCTCTGCAGATGTGAGTTCTAGCACTGTTATGAGCAAGGAAAAGTACTAGGTTTAACAGATCTTGAGAAAAAATCCATTGGAGATAATTTTTTGAAATATTGAATGACTGGAAAAATACTGGAAGTAATATTTGGTTCCAGGAGGCAGATATCAATTAATTTTTTAAACATACATAAAATTGACAATTTTCCAGTTTTTAATATTTGGAAGGTTAAATGAACATGGTACCCGAAGCAAACAGATCAAGCCCTCAGCATCCTCTCTGCTAACCACAAGTGGTTGATTTTGTTCAAAGCTGCTCTATCCTCTCACTGGCATGAATATTTTAATCCTTAAAGGTGGCAGCAGCCTGTGTTTGGAACTCTTTCATTTTGAAAATGAACGGAGCTCTAAGAAACTCATGAGTTCAAATAGGGTAATTAGACTTTGAATCTTTTTCTCATGCGATCACTGTCATATGTCGTCCCAGTTCACTGGTGACATGTTTATTTTCTTAGTGCCCATCCACCCCTCCCACTCTTGTGTTCCCATTGTCATCTCCTTCTATACGCTGTGTGTTTTTTTTCTCATTTTGAACCATGTGTTGTTGCTGGATATTGATATAGCACAAGGTGTTAATACATAATTAAATTCAAGAGTTATATGTAATATCGCTCACTCATAGTTCACTGAGACTCTCAATTTGATGTCTTAAAACCCTTCCTTATGCAACTTTAGCTTTCGGTATTATAAACAAGGATACAGTTACTTCAATTAAAGAGATTGCAATCTTTAGTTACATAGAGAAAGGTACTCTAATATTTATAACCTGAGGCCATCTAACATGAATGCCATGTAAAAATGCAAATAAAACAAGATTCAAAGGTGAAATGTTGTGTGGTAAGAAAACACACTATGACAGAAGTATAATCAATAGTGCACCTTGAAGAATGAGCTGATTTTGACGTGCAAAGTTGGGAGACAGAGAGGGAATTGCAGGTAGAACGTGAACAATGGGTATAGGAGTTCATCAAAGTCCCATCTGAGGCAGCAAAGGTAACATAATTTTGAAATACAAGGAGACAATAGCAAGCAGTAGGAAATAAGTTTGGGAAGGAATGTTAGAACAATAGCACAGTAGAAAAATGGCAGACCTCAGAATTTACTATTAATCACAATTATGTATATAACTAATAAAATTTGAATGAATGTTCAAGGAGAAGATGAATATGATTCCATACAGACTTTAAGAAGTAAAATCTGACATAAAAGATTAACAGGTGCAGCTACAGGCTGCATAATTTGTGTTTCTTTTCCTCAAAGAACTGAGTTCTGAGAATCACCCTAACCTAAAGAATAATAAATATTTCCCAGTGTTAAACTGTCACTAAGTAGTTGCATGACGGTGTTAACCAAGTAACATGTCAATATTTATCCACTCAGTACAACTAGCAATAATCACTGATAAATTTCTAGACTTTATCAAAAGATGTACTTTTCACACTGCATCCCTATGTGAATGAAACTGAAAACTATTATATGTATATATTATAAATACATGTATAGTTATTTATATATGTTATATACAACTTATACACATTATAATATATGTATCTAGACATATATTACACATAACATGTATACATAATGTAATATTATATATTTTTTATATATTTTTTCTGGCACCTCATAAATATTCATGGATACATACATATGCATGGTTTGTTCACTGATTATTGAGAAATAAAAACTGAAGTGTCCTTCCATAAATGTTTGGATACAGATGTGGTACATATATACAATGCAACATTACTCGGCCATAAGAAAAGATGAAATACTGCCATTTGCGACAACATGGATGGATTTTGAGATCATCATTACTAGGCAAACTAAGTCAAACAGAAAAAGTTGAGAACCATAGGATGTCACTGATATGTGGTATATAAAACTGAAAGCAACCAAAAAAATAATACAAAGAAAAACTCACGGACACAAACAACAGTTTAGTGGTTACCAGAGTGTAAGCAGGGAGGGGAAAAGTAGGAGAGAGTAAAGGGGGTCAAATATATGGTGATGGAAGATATAACTTTGGGTAGTGAACACGAAATGCAATATATAGAAGGTGTATTATAGAACTGTACACTTGAAACCTATATAATTTTACTAACAATTTCACCCCAATACATTTAATAAAAAAAGAAATTTGTTGCTTAATTTTGTACATATTTGTGAATTTCTCCAAACTGCTTTTGTTATTGATGCCTAATTTCATTCTATTGTGGTCAGAGAACATACTTATCTGATTTCAATTTTTTTATATTTATTGAGGCTTCTATTGAGGTGTTCTATTGATGTTTGTCAAGGCTGTTTAAGTTTTTCAGTTTTATCATTGTGTTCAAGTATTCTATATCCTTGTTAATCTTCTGCCTACTTTTTCATTATTTAAAGTATTGAAGTCTCCAACAATTATTGTTAAATTATTTCTTTTTCCCTGCTATTGTTTCAGTTTTACTTCTTGCCTTTTAGGGCTTTGTTGTTAGCTGCATATATGTTTAGCATTTATATACCTTCCTGATGAAACTGACCTCTTTTATCACAATAAAATATTATTCATTATCTCTAGTTGTATATTTTTGTTTTAAAGTCTATTTTGTTTGCTATTAGTATAGCCATTCCAGTTTTCTTACGGATGCTATTTGCATGACATATCTTTTCTCATCCTTTTATTTCCAAACTCTTAGTATATTTGAATCCAAAGTGTGTCTCCTCCCCACAGCAACAAGTTGAATCATGGTTTTCTTGCTTTGTTTCAATCCAGTCTGAAATCTTTTTATTGGATTAATTCATTTCCTTTCATGTTATTATTGATAAAGCTACATTTATATTTGCTATTTTATTTTTATTTTCTGTCTGTTGTGCCATGTTCATCTATACCTCATTTATTATTTTCTTTCACATTGTCTATTTCTACTTTAATATTTTAATTAATTAATAATTTTACTCTATTTCTGAGTTATTTACTTAGTTTTCCATGAAATTATCATATGCTTCTTAACTTTCCCAAGTCTATTTCAGATTTATACTGTGTTAATTCCAGTACAATTTAGAAAAATTACTTTTATATAGCTCTATCCTCTTACCCTGTTATGATATGATTATTCTACATATTGTCTATATGTGTGTTAAAAAACCACTTATGCATTAATTAATATAATTTTACATCCTCTAAAGAAGGTGAGAGAAGAAATCTTATTCTTCTTACAGATTTTATTTTCTTGAATACATAGCTCAAGAAAATTTATTTGCAGCATACCCTTCAAATATTTCCAGATATTTTCAATGACTGAGTTTTTTTAAAGAAAAAATTATCACCAGTTTTGGTTGTTTTGCTTGAGAATACCTGCAGAACTCCTCAGTCTATTATTCAAGAAATAATCCTTTTCCTGGAGAATTTTTGAAAATATTTTGGTTCTTATTTTATCATTGTCTTCCTATATTTTTCATCTTATTTAGAATGTGAGTGTGGAATAGAGATGGTGAAGCCATCTTGTAACTAGTGGGTGACCAAAAAAGGAAAAAAAAAAAAAAATTAAAGATAATGAAAGAAATGTAGGCCCTCACATTCTTGGGCAGCAAAGTAATACCAGCCACTTCTCGTCTTTGTATTTACTGTTATATATAAAAAATAAATAAATAAATAAATCAGTGGTGCTAAACCATAGATTGTGGGTTTTCTATTAAATGAATACAAATAGGGTATTAACCTGTACAGATCCATATTTCTTATTTTCTTCAGAATATAACTTATATGCATTAAAGGCATTCCAAACTTAGCATAAATAAACCCAAATTCTTCTTCCTTCAGTTCTCTCTCTTTTGTTTTCTTCCTTTTTTTTACTATTGCTTCCTTGTAGGCCTCAACATCCACAGTCTCCTTAATCCAAAATGAGAACATTGTCTAATACTCCTTTATCTCCTACATCTAATGAATCACTAAATCTTGTTTTTACCTCTTTAAAAAGTCCCTTAGGACCTCTTATTTTCTGCTTTCCTATCAGCACTATCTTAATGTGACTTCATCAAACTTCACTTGAAGTACTGTAGAAGTCCCTTAATTGTCCTTCATTTTTTTTAGTTCATGCCATGCTATAGTAAGGTAATCATTTTAAGAGGTACATTTGATATGTCCCTTCCCTATTACTATGGTTTAATGAGTCCCTTTTTCTGTAAACTTCTCCCTCATATTCTACCACTCTCCAAAATAAGCTCTGTACTTTGGACAAGCCAAAGTTAATATTCTCTTACCATTGAGTTGTATCTATATATTCTTCCTCTATCAGAAATGCCTTCTTCCTTTTGTCTTCATGTTGAATAACATTAGTCTTAAAAATCCTGCAAAAATATAACCACAAAAAAGAGACCCTGGTGTATTCATTTAATATTATAATAGCTACCATATTGCAATAAATGTTTCTGTATTCTTTTTTCCTCCTTAGAATATAAAACTCCAAAGTTTAGTTCGTGTGTGTGTGTGTGTGTGTGCGCACACAAGTGCTTAATTATCAGGTTCCTGATATAGTGAGTGGCTGAGATGTTGCTTAATAATTTTTTAAAGTACAGAAAAGAAAGAATAAAGGAAGATAGTTTGAGCTTATGATCATAACAAAGAGCATGTGAGAAATAAATTTTATTGTAAAATTAACACATATACAATTGGTTCTTAAGTGCATGGTAGTAGCCAAAGAGACATTATGCCTCTTATTATATTAGCATATATTAAAGAAATTTCAAAAGTGTTCACATGAGAAACAGCTCTTTTCCTAACCTGGGCTAAGACGATCCCAAGCTTATCCCAAGATTTGTAACACCAGATCATTGAAGTAAAGCATGTAGAAACACTAGTTTTTTAAACTATTGGTTACACATCTACATGTACATTTTAACCAGTATGTTCACATTCTGATATTAAAATTGTATAACTATTTTCTCTACATATACAAAAAAAATTCCATTAAGAAAAATCAAAAAATTAATGATGTCTTCAAAGGCTGTCCTATGAATTAAAGAGTGGTTTACTTTTACAAAAGTCATTCTCATGAATTTTAATTTCAATGTCAAACACACCACCTCTAATTCTCAAAGAGTTGAGACTAAAAGTAAAACCAGTGTAAATGCATTTATAATATACATAATTGCATAGAGCAATAAAATGAAATAGGTGCTGTGATATAAGTAAGTATAAGGAAGTGGCCACAACAGAGTAATCAATTCTACTCTGAAGAGGTAATGTGGAGTGAGGAAAGGAGCAAGAATGCCCTTTGAGTAGAATGATGCTTAAGATAACTCTGAAGGGAAAGAGTTCATTAGAATTCACTATAGGAAGCAGAGTAGCCCAGACAGTGAAAGCAACTTGAACAAAGATGTCAAAATTTACTCTCCCTAGTGCCTTCAGAGAAGCGTAAAGTAATGTATTCAGGGTAAAGGAGGTCAAGGTGATGGAGTACTGGCCTAATGTTGGGATGAAAATTGAGGCTAGAAAGAGAAGCAGAGGAAAAACTAATAATGAAGGGTCTTGAATAGCATGTTAAACATTTAGGTGGAACTACAAAATTATTTTAAATAAGGTCATGTCATCCTTAGCTTTCTGTTTTAGAAAGATTTTCTAAGCTGCATGGCAAAGAGATACTGGAGGTCAGCAACACCAAGGAAGCAGAGGAAAAGCAGGTAAAAGATTGTTCCAGTAGTGTAGGCAATTGATGAAGATCTAAATCAATTAACTGGAAACCAGGAGATGATTATGTTTAGGAAATCACTAAAGGGAGAAGCATTACTAGATCATAGTGATATATTGGTTTAGGCATTTAGAATGAATCCTAGTTTCCTGAGTTTGATACTTGGGAATCTGGCCTAGGTGATAAAGTATGACTTGATTTTAGACCTAGAATGGATCATTTAGTCCAGCCACATTATTTTAGTGTTAAAAGTATATAGACGTTAAATGATTTGCCCAAGTTCTTCCAGCTGTTTGTCTAGTCCCGAAAGGACTAGAACATGACTCCTAATGATCATTTTAGCACTCTTTTCAACATACAGTACTATATTCAGACATTCAGTGCTGTTTCAATTTTCATGCCAGGCAAGATGACATAATGGAAAATAAAATAGATGGTGTTCCAGCTTCCTAATTGTTCCATAATGGGATTTGGGGGCTATGTATCAGACAATGACAGATTTGCCATTTGAGGATGTTATCTAAAATTTATGAGACAATTATTCTAATCTAATCATTTTATTTTTAGGAATAAAAGTTCAAATTTCATCCAATTTTGTAATGTTAAAAAAGCATGACACTTTCTCTCAGTGATATATCATTTATCATCAGATGTAAAGAAATAGAGAAGTTTTATGTTTAATAATAAGGCAGCTCTCCGTGTGTAATGTCAGATAAGAACATTTAAAAATCAAATTGGTTTCAGTTAATTGCCTTGGCAACTTTGCATACATCAAAATGAGTATGGGTCAAATTTTAAAATAGGAAGAAATGTTCAGTGTAGGCATTTTGGAGAATATCCAAATAGATCTGTGTGTGTGCACACACACACACACACATGTGCTTATTCTTGCCCCAAGAGAATTTCACAGAGCATAAAACTGAAGATAAGAAAATTTATGTGAGTCACTGATGTATCAGAACCAGTAACAAAATCTGACACTATGCATCAAAATAATGCAATCCGGCTCAAGTCCTGATTATTCACTCTCTGCAGCTATCCTGTTGATGGAGTTTGGGGGCAAGCACCAAATTCTTCTCCATGAAACCGCCTCACCCAGTCTGCTGATGGAGCCAAAGGGGACTAGTAGAACGGGACATTTTCTACATTTTTAGATTTAAAAGTTAAATCCATCTTTGCAATGAAAATTTCATTAAAAATGCTCACTCTATTTCATAAACCTTCCACAAATAATTCCTCTTTCTACATCTCAGACAAAACTGCTTAGTTTTCTTATGCTTACTCTTCCTATGATTGCAAAAGTGATGTGTTCATTCATCTGAACTTTAACCACAGGCCTTGCAGTCTGACAATATTTGTCTTTAGAGCTCCTTTTCCTTGCTCCAAACAAGTAGCTCCTTTTAAGTCAGTCTCCTTCCAAAGTTTCTGTCAGCAAACATATCTTCCCAGCTTGAAGTTAGTCTTATTTTTATTTTTATTTTTTTTATTAACCACCATACAGACACCAGCTGACTAGAAAACACTCATGGTCTGAAGTTACCCTGTGTATCTTGGTTCTTCTATCTTGTGACTCCTTAGCTCATTAAACATTGAATAATCACAGACACTAATTTCAAATGAGACAAAAATTATTTCTCAGGGTAGTAAATTCTCTTCGTTTTGTTCCTCAATCCCACTTTGGATTCCTTTTGTGACATGCCCCATCTAACTCTGGCATTTCCCATCATAAGGTTTAGTAAGACTTATGTATTGCCGGTCCAATGTTAGACCCTGTTGGCCCTAAAAAGTCACAGAAACTTGGGTTAGTTTCGTCCTTTGCAGATGGAATTATTTGGCTTAAAATTTTGGTATTAGCTGGGATAGAGACTGTGAGAGAAATAATCAACAATATTGCAGTACTGTATGAGAACAGATAAATAAGTACCACAGTATGACTTGTAATTTCAAACCTAACAGGAGCCCCTAGTAGACATAGAACTAGATATTTCTGAAATGCCCCTTCTCATGCCCTGTTGCGATTAACTGGCCTGGAATTATTTCTAAACAAATTTCAGGTCTATTATATGATTTCTATAAAGCACATTTTACATTCACATTTAATCCATTTATACTCACCATCATACTGATACTAATAAGTAGCATTGAAAATCCTCTCACATATAGAACCATTAATGAATTAATTATTCTATTAATTCACTTAATAAATACATACTATATGTCTAATATTTGGCAGGTTTGCACAGAATAATTTCCGGGATGTTTTACAGATTAAATAAAAACAAAGCTGGAAAAGTTAAATAACTTGCCCAAGGTCACATAGCCAGTAGTTAAACACATGGTCAAATCATACCAAAGTCCATGTGTTTTTCATTCCTTCCCACTGACCTCAATGAGCTCCCGATTTAGTGGAGGAAATGTACAACCAAATAAATAACTTAAAATACAGCACAAGAAGGTGTTTTGCTATAAAGTTCCTTGGAATATCCTCCTTCTCTGAGACCCTTCTAAATACTATAAATATTACTTAAATGTCTTCTAAAGTACATGAAGTCTGAGTTGCTCATGAAACTCACTTGTAATATAGTTTGAATATAGATTTCTTTGCTGATGGATTAAAATGTAAATGTTTTGGTTTTAATTTTGACTTTTAAAAGAATTGATTTTTTCACTTTGAGTCTCAACATATAAATTTCTGGGCACCCCTGTGGCCACCCTTGAAGCATGCCAATGGCCTGGCCTCTGACAATCTGATCACTTTCAATTAAGAGTCAGACTCTTTGAGGGGAGAGAAAGTTAGTTAAGGACTCTTTCCAGGGCAGCCTAAAAAAAACAGGTCTCATCCTTGGCCATGTTGCTGCTATTGTGTGTTCTCAGCCTTACAGATAGAAGTGTCTGCACTTCTTTTGCTTAATGAAAAGATTCCATCTTTCTCCAGAATAATCGTTATCAGGACAGCACATCCTGGTCCTGCACAGATGTTCTTGTTCTCCTACTGTACATAGAGCGGTCAAGAATTGAAATCTTAATATCAATTTCTTCTTTCAAATCTCTTCTCTGGTTTGAAAACTTCTCATTTTCACCCCACTGGTTTGCAGAGGGAAAATGAAAGTGTATTAACATTTATCTATTTTTATTTCATTCTATATGTGTCTCTGCTTCTGTATAAAGTTAACACACTGAGAAGAAAAATAGCTTGTACAAGTTTTACTTCCAAAACTATATATATATTTCATCAGACATACCTAAAGGCTATAACTTAGCTAAATATAAAAGGCTAGGAAGCATGGAAAAGCAAGGAATGAGTCATTGTTAAGAGTACGAAAGTCTTGAAGATGTCACAGAGAAGCATTGCATAAAGGATCAGAAGAAAAAAAGAAAAGGAATTTTCAAGCTGAGAAGAGCAGGGAAGGGAATTCCAGGCCTATTACATAGGTCTGGATGGATATGGGGGGTTTTAAGAGTCCCTGTTGGAATTTGAGTCTGGGAACTCCAGGAAGGAGGGAATGAGGTAGTTAAAGACTTAGTAGGTTGAGGCCAAATTGTAACTACCATTCTAAGGAGGTTAAAACAGATAATTTTCATAGATTTCTTTTTCTGATTTTGATCACTCAGGAAGAAAACATCTATGAAGTGAAGTCTAAGCAGCAATAGAAGAGTGTTGCTGGTTTTATGACTAAAACCATTGATCTTTATTTATTCATTCAAACAAGACTTTGCTTGCCTCCCTCTTAAATATTTGCTTCCTGGAAAAAAAAAAAATCTTTTCAATTATTTACAAGTTAGATAGTTTATCCCAAGGGTATTTTGGTGCATAACCTCACTGTCACATTTTTTTTTTTCCATGCAACTTACTCATAAAATTAGAGGCATGCTGCAAAAACAGCAAAGCATCCAAAACAGAAAACAGGAAATTCTTCTTAAGCCAATGTATCATTAACTCATGAAATTCACCAATGCCAGAGAAAACTGAAGTGGCTTAGTATATTTTTAAATGAGGTCATAAATTGATATAAAGCAAATTAGATTTTAAAGTTATAACTTTATAACAACTCAAACAAAACATAAATCCTTAGACACCAATATCTAAGTTGATCAGCAAATATATCAGGCACTAAATTGCCTTCTGAAATTATACTATAATTTAATAGCTTTTGCATAAAAATTGGAAAAAAACATCTTTGAAAGTTGCTTATTTACAATTCCTGATCATTTTTCTATTACTTTATTAAAATAACTGGCAGTTATGCAATGCTGTTTATAGTCTATCATGTGATTTGTTTATATATTGTAATATGTGACCTTTATAATAAAATTGATCTTTTTGTTTTACAAATGATGAAACTAAAACTAAAGATGTTAAATGATTTACTCAAATGTATATGCTAGTATAATAAGTGAAAATTTGGGAAACAACCTTAAAATCTAACTTCTTATTAAAAAAAAACATTGCAAGTCATTTTATGAGAAGAATGTACAACCTAGATAAAGGTTACATAGTTTAACAATTTCTGTAAATCCAGAAGATTATGCATAGGAATTTTTTTTTTAATTTTATACAAAATATTAACCTAAATAATGTCAATAGGCAAAATTTGAATTTGAAAGACAGATTCAGAATACAGATGACAGATTAAGGATTTACACATAGGGGAGGGAGAGAAATAAAAAACTGAAAAGGAATTAACACTTATGTTAATTACACCCATTAAAGTGGTAACATGTAATGTTTTTAAATAACAATAACACCTATTGCTGGTTGGGATGTGAAGATGTATCGGTATGCGATATGTTTAAGTCTCTATCAGAGCCCATTAAAAATAATTAATATGTATACCTTCTCTCAGCAATTGTGCAACTGTGGGTCCACCCCATAACAATAAAACCACAGTATGTAAAAAATATATATATATATATCAATATGCCAATTGTAATATTGTTTATGAGGAGATGGAAAAGGGAGCAAAATGAGCGCCAATGAGTGGGGAATCATTGAATAAACAGTAGAACATGCATAAAATAGAATATTATACAGCCATTAAAATATACTAAATAGACCTATATATACCAAATGACTCAGTGTTTCTACACAGTATTGTTGACTAAGAAAACCGAGATGCAGAAAAGTATGTCTAAATATTCTATTTTTAGAAAAAAAGAAAAAAATATCTAGGTAGGATAGTATGTTTATGTATATATGTATATTATTATATCAAAATAGAGTAACATATGAGCACACACTGATGAAGATTATAATGTGGGTTAGGGGAGGGAGAGAATGATTTCAAAAGAAACAGAACATGTTCAAGGAAGTATTCAAGTAAGATAAGAAAATGTAAAAAAGTCTATTAAAAAAGAGTATTAATATTTATATAAAATTATGAACAAAAATTAATATTGATCATCATTGCTGTCATAAACCACCACTGTTGTTTTTTAAGAGTAATTCAGCATCTAATATTTAATATATAATATAGCAAATTCAATTTTGATCAGAATGAAGCTTTAATGTCAATGCTTGATTGAACTTCACATAGGGACAGTAAAAGCATATGAAAAAGAGGTGAAAATACAGTTGAAAAATTTTATAATACTTCTGTCATTTGTCAGTTTTACCATTTTATTATTTTAATCAAATATTTTGACATTATATAGATTTACTTATCAGAAAATTAATACCACTTCCCATGTATCTATATATTTTCTAGAAATCATTTATTTACTTTACCTCACTTTTATGCAATATTGCTGTCTTTGCATTTGTTTTAATAAGATATTCTTGTTTGCATATGTATCGTAAATTAAGATTTAAACACTTTTACAGTTCTGTTCCATCAATTGGATATTTTCCTTATCTTTGTCTCCTGGGTATAGAGAACATTTCTTCTTTAAGACTTGAGTACACAAGTTAGTGTCAACCTTATACTTCCTATGACAGGACCTTTTTGGGCAGATCCGTAGGCTTTGAATTATTTTTTTCATCCATTTTGCTAAGTTTCATCCCTCCTTCTCCTGACTCTTATATACTTTTCCTAAAGATGTCTTCCATCTTTTGGCCTTCAATAAAATTTCCCTATTTGCAATATTTAAATAGCATAGTCTATCTAATTTGGTCAGTGTTTTTTTGTTGTTTGTTTTTGTTTTTTGTTTTTAATTTCATATAGTCAATATATTTCCTCAAAGGAATTTAAGAATTTGGGTGATGAAAATGTTTGGTTCAGTTATTTTGGCTTTTTTTTTTTTTTTTTTTTTTTTTGGTGGGGGGAGGTGTTAGAGCTTTTGCTATGTGTTCTGACTTGAAAGGATACAGTAGTATTATTTTTATGCCTTTAAACTTTCGTAAAATAACAAAACTGATCCATGAGAATTTGGAAAGAGTAAATAAAAAAGCCCTTACTAAAGAAATGGGTCATAACTAAGGAATCTATATATGACTAACAACAACAATATATCCTCTGAAATAAATTAAAATTGATTTGAATTTATCTCCAGAATCATAAATAATATCACGCTTACTCATATTTTATTTGTTTACCTGGTTAAACAATACTTCGGATGGAATTATAAAAACAGAAACAAATTTTATCTATCCACAGTCCACTGTATTATCAACTTAGATTATCAATGATTACGATGTTATGAGTTTTAATTTTGTTTTTACTTTCATTTTATAGAATGCTACTAGAGATAATACGTAAATAAAAAAAGAAAATGACAGCTGTGTCCCCCAAATTTATCAGTTGAAACTTAATCCTCAGTGTGATGGTATTAGGAGGTGTGGAGTTTTTGGTCCTATTCGATCCTGAGAGCAAAGCCCTCATGAATGGGATCAGTGCCCTTAAAAGAGACTCCTCTCACCCCTTTACCATGTGTGGACACAGAGAGAAGACAGCTGTCTGAGAATCAGGAAAAAGGCTCTCATCAGACACTGAATTCCCCAGCACCTCGATGTTGGATTTCTCAGCCTGCAAAACTGTGATAAATAAATTTATTTTGTTTTTAATCTACCCAGTCCATAGTGACCAAACTGATTGAGTCTATAGTAGCCCAAACTGACTAAGATAACACCCTTACTGGAATTCAACGGCAATGCTATGTCGAACCAGGCCATGTTTTCTTCTCTACTGGTTAATCTGCACATTATTCACCTATTCTATACAACTCACTTACAGAAGCAGCCTCCTTACAAATGAAATCTGCAACATTTGCCCAGACTATACACTAAAGACTTTGCTGCTATATTTTTACAAGGTAGGAAAAATTTTGACCTGAAGAATGTGGGTATAATGAAAAGAGCCAAACGTTCTAGCAATGGAAATAAATTATTTTCATTAAATTCTCAAACTCCAAAAAGATACATTCTACTGCATCTCAAACATATTGATTAAATTGCAGTCGTGAATGAAAATAAAAATATTATTTTTATCAAAGGGAATGAAGTCACTACACTGAAGAACTTCTGGTCGTAAAATAAATTAGTAGAGCTCTCCAGGCAAAAAGAACTTTCAAGTCTCTAGATATATGGTCAAATTGAATAGCACTCAGTTAATTTGTTTACTACACTAGAATGTTTGCATGAGTCTTAATATATTAAAACAAAAATGACCAAGAGGTCCATTATACTTTTCAAGTCAATGACTAATGTTTAGAATGGAAAGAATAATTTATATCATAATAATTGCTTTCTGTTTCTGTGCCTTCCCTATACAAAATATTCAGATATACTTAGTCTTGTATTATGCCGTACAGTGAGTGAATCTATAAGAACCATGGCAGAATAGAAAAAGCTATCACCTTAATTCCTATAGAATAGTGATGTTTAATAGACATTTAAAATCTATGCATCTTAAAATGTCTTGCCAGAAAACCTACTAAATTGTTTTCTTATAAAATATTAAAATAACTGTTTCTATAAATGTGTGCAAGTGTGTGGGGGGGTCATATGTGGGTGGGAGATGCATGGTAATTTGACATTTTACCGCTTCCTGGTGTGCTGATTGGACCAATGGAAGTAGGTGTTAAATAAAAATTGAACTCATCATGTGCCCCTTTATAGGTGTAAGTAGGTGACAGAACCTATGTATACTTCTCTCTCCTACCACATGAACTTTTGGGCTGTTATCAGTTTACTACCCAGTTTCAAGTGATAGTTATCTCTCATATAAGAAATATTTATGCCCATGTCGCAGACTGAAAACTCAAAACAAGGACTGAGTAACCCTGGTGCATCTGAATGATGTCATCCTCCTTTTCAATTTGATTGTCTCCTCCATCTCTAGCCATACTCAAGTCTCAATGAAGTCATCAGCTGTTTATCTACAACAAATAAAAATGCTTGGCTTTCAGAGGTTTAAAAGATCATATCAGATGGTTAAAGCTAATTTCTCCAAATAGTTGATTTGTTAGACATAGTTTCTGTTCCTTTCAAAGGAACAACAAACTTTTAAAGAGATGGTATAGATGGTACCATTTAGTCGATCTTAAAAGCTATGTCATTGCAGCTTTGGAACAATGAAAAATCTTTCTGATTCATTTGCGGAAATGTCTTTTTTTCCCCTACGCTTATCCTTAACCAATTCTTATGTTTACTGCAATATACTTTAGAAAACATGGAATTGTTATGATAATACAGAAATACTTTTAAACAATATTAAAGGGAATTTAAGAAAATCCCATGATTTCACAATGAAGATACTGATTGCATGAAAGAAAAACCCACCCACATAAGGTCAAACTGGTTTCTTTAGCTCAGATCATTTTACTGTGAAACAAAAAACTTTCCTGAAGCATAGTAGAATCCCAAATACGTGACTAAGCTATTTCCTAAAAATAGAAGTGGCTCCAATTAAATTATCAGCCAGGCCATAAGTGAGAACATTCTTAGAGTTCATGAACATCACATGATCTATGTGTACGAAGATTTTAAAAATAGAAATTTGGTTCAAGAGAGACAAACTATTCCCAGAGCATTTTTGTATAAATATAGTGCTGGGGTGGAGGGGTATAATCTCCTCACTCTTCTCCACTACAAATTTTTTTCTTTGAGTGTATGTGCATGCAAGAGTATGTGTGTGTGTGTGTGTGTGTGTGTGTGTGTGTGTGTATGTGTGTGTGTGCGCGTGCACGTGTGTGTTTATCTTGTAGGTTTTACTTCAGTTTGCACAGATCAAAGATGAAGACTTACTGATAAAGATAATGGAGATATTTTCTTTTATGAGAGCTACAAAATTACATTAAAGAGCAATGACCGTCTTTTTTATCCAGTCGACTGCAACAGAACCCTTTGCAAATGATTGAAATAACCATGGCTCTTAGGATAAAGCATCTGAAAGTATTCCTATTTTTTGAGCCTGGCATTTTACTATAGCATCTGCAGTATTGCTGTATTAACTAGTGGGCAAATTAGCATGGCCTTATTTTCAGATGTGTGGATAGAATCCATTCTATGTGTAAAAATAGAATGAGATTAATTCACTTGAAAAGTAATAAAATATGATTCAGATAGGATTTTTGATCATTAGCTATTATATGTCCATTAAAAACAGCAAAGGAAATTCTTCTGTATAATGGTAGTAAATATTACATAATTCATAGACAAATCCATTAAATTAAAAAAAAAGTTGATCATTTTCACTGTTCAGTTTTCCTTGTGTGATTATTTTCATAATTAATTTGATTTACACAAGTGCATGTTCAGTGTGACTTGGGAATTAGAGCCACACATTTTTATTTCTGAGAGTGTTAAGTCCTGGGAAATCACATCATTTTTACTATATCAAAAACCATTCATGAAGGAATGTCTTGGGAAGATTTTGTTTTTCGGGAGGAATGTTAAGAATAGTGCAACTGTTCCTGTAAATTTAGACGAAAATCAAAATATGCTGCAGGTTTATAGCAAAACCATTAATATAGTATATTGAAAATCAGACTTAGGCTCCACAAACTTTGTATATCAGGTACGAGAGAGGACTACCTGGGAGATTTTCCCTGAGATGAGTTAGTACTGTTGGAGCTGCATTTATTTTCAACACTCCCCAAGAGCATTTATCAGCAAAGGAACATATTAAGCTATCATAATTTATTTGTAAAACCCTTAAAATAGAATTTTCAGAGACTAAATTTTTAAATGAGGAATAATAGTTCTGAAAGACTAGATTTCAATGTAACTGTATTAGAAAATATCTCCTCAGTTTTTACACTTCTTGATTGTAATATATGCCACTTTCAAAGAAAAACATTTATAAGATTTGCTCTAGAAAATTGTATGGAGTTCTGAAAAGCCTTCATCTTCAACACATTGAAGTTAACATCTTAGATAGGAAGTAGACCAAATATTTGCCTTTGCTTGTTTTTAGACACTAGAAACTAGACACTAGAAACTAGTGAAGGCACCCATGGCCTTTACATATTATTCTTTTAAATATGAGGATACATCTGTGGGATTAATATTAAACTACGGGTGTATTTACTTTTTGTACCTTGACTTATTCCTCTCTTTGCAGCATTCTTCCTAGGAACTGTGGACCATATTTCTGCGGGAATTAATAAAACTATTAAATTCAGTCTACTTCTTTGGTATTATGCAAATTCCTTTATTTGGCATTTAGGATATTTTTAAAGTTTAAAAGAGACAACAAATATTTTATTGCTTTATACCTCAATGTATTTAAAACATCTCACTGAAAATCTTTTAGAAACTGTTTTTGTTAACTCTCCTAATTTAAACACTGGAAAAGAGCAAGCTCTTTATAAATGCTGGTAGTAAGATGTTATTATATAATAAAGAATTTGACTGGCCTTTGTCTTTGATTCTTTGGAGGGACTTCTATAATTCTTGGTATTTATGGAGAGATTGGAGTGTTTTTTGTTACTTATGATTCCCTTAAATCACATTTGAGTTTATGCTAATGAGATGACACAAGGTGGGCTTCTAGATAGCTTCAGGATGGGGCTGGTCAACAGATAAAAACCACCATGTGATTAGAGGATTGGGATTTAGAGCTAGGCCAAACTACAGGTAGGGAAGAGGAGTTGAAAATTTAGTTCTATCACATAGTAAATTTGCCCAGTCATGCCTAGTTAATGAAATCCCAATTACAACTCTGGACAGTGACACACAGAGGAGTTTCCCAGTTGATGAGAGAACACTGACGTCTCAGGAGGGTGATATGCCCTGACTCTCCCAGGAAGGGTATGGAATCTCTGTGTTCAGGACAGTCCAGACCTCACTCTATGTGTCTTTTCATTAGCCTCTTCCTGTTTTGCAACTTTTGTAATAGGAATATAATCATGAGTATAGCGCCTTCCAGAGTCCTGAGAAAATTATTAAACTTGAGAGGGATCTTGGGAACCCCCAGGATTTGTCCTCAGTTGGTCAGAAGTGTATGTGGAATCCTGACTTGCATCTGGCATTTAAAGTGAAGGCAGTCCTGTTGAGTACCATGCCCATTAACTTGTAGTGTCTGTACTATTTCCTGATGGTTAGTGCCAGAATTGAATTGCAGTCGGTGTTGAAATAGATATAGTGCACAAGGACTGTTAAACTATAAAATTCTGGTGAGGAAGGGTTTATTTTATTTTACAGAAACATTTTCATTACACTGAAAGAAGAAATTATAGTGATAAGAAATTATGGATAGGAAATAATAACTGAAAAAGTGTTTTTTAAAGTTCTAAGGAGCAATTTTCCTGGCAGTACTCAAATAAGAACCATGAAAAAAGTTTAGCTTTCTCTCCTAGTGATGCAAAAGACATTCAGAGATAGACTTTTCATCAAATGATGATGGTACAATTGGAAACTCATATGCAAAGAAGTAGATCATCACCATTCTTCATACCACATGCAAAAATTAACTCAAAATTGACCTTGGATATAAATGTAAAATCTAAAGCTATAAAACTTATAGAAGAAAACAAAGGAGATACTTTTGTACCATGATTTAGGTAATACTAAGCTAGAACCCCAAACATATGGTCTATTCAAGAACAAATAAATAAGTTGATATTTGTAAAAACTAAGTAGTCCTGCCCTGTGGAATATACTGGTAAGTAAGAGAATTAACAGAGAAGACATAGTCTGGGAGAATATTTGCAAATGAGGCTGGTAAAGAGTCTATATTTTGAATATATATAAAAACATTCTCAAAACAATGAAAACGAGCAAAAATTAAGCTTCACTAATGAAGATACATAAAATGGCAAATATGCACGTGAAAAGTACTCAACATCTTTATTTCATTAGAATAATTCAAATTAAAACCATAAGTGGATACCATCACACAACTGTTAGAATGGCTAAAATCAAAGAAACTGTCAATCAAAGATAAGGAACAACTGGAAATCTCAGACATTCCTGGTGGAAATGCAAAATGATAGTCACGTTGGAAAATATTTTGACTGATTCTTATGAAATTAAAACATGTTTACCTTATAATTCAACAATCTATCTCGTAGGCATTACCCAAGTGAAATGAAACCTTACATGCACTTAAAAAAACCTGTATGCAAATGTTTCTAGTGGCTTTATTTGTAATCACCAGTTAAAAACAACCCAATTATCCTTCAACTGGCAAATGAATAAACTGTGGTATAGCCAAACAATGGAATACTACACAGCAATTATAAAAAATATACAAGTGATTCATACACTACAACTAAGGATGAATCTCAAATGCATTATTCTAAGTGAAAGAAGCCAGTCTCAGAAAGATACATATTCTATGATTCACTTTATTGTATTATTTTCTTTAAAATGAAGACTATTTTTTGAGCAGTTTTAAGTTCATAACAAAATGGAGAGGAAGGTACAATGATTTTCCACACACCCTCTACCCCTACACATTCACAGCCTCTCCCACTATCACATCCCTAACAGGGTGGTACCTTTGTTGCAATTTAATGAACCTACATTGACACTTCATAATCATCCCAAGTTCATAGTTTAGATCAATGTTCACACATTGTGCTTTACATTCTATGGGATTTGAAAAGGTATAATTACATATATCCATCATTATGGTATCATACACAGTATTTTCACTGTCCTAAAAATCCTCTGTTCTCTGCCTACTAATCCCTCCCTCCTCCATGATTCCTTTTGTATGACATTCTGAAAAAGGCAAATGGAAATTTACATATTATCATTTTACATTATTATTTACATATTTTTTACATATTATAGTTCTGGAGACATGATTTTATAAGGTGAAACCAAAATAATAATAACGAAAACAAATAATAAGAATAACACCACTTTATATTTGTGTAATGTACGATTTTGAGTAATTTTTTATTATCTCATTTACTCCTCACACTTTTGGGAATTTCTGTGTATATGTAAATCATTTGTGCTTTAACAGAATTCTGCTATAAATCAACAGGTTGCCTCCACTGCTTCATTTCCATTATATACCCCTGCAATCAAACAGCCAGTAGAATCTCACACAATCAACAATGATTTACAGTAATATCAGTAATGAGGACAGAACTAATTGACAGAATCAATTAGTTTAAATTCTCACTGCAATGTTTTATATTCTCACTGCACGACACTAAGGGAAAAGTACCTAAGCATTAAGAACAAAAGCTATCTTTGCACTTTGACTGAATCATAGAGTCATATACACAAAGCACCGAATTTAGTAATACTGTCCTAAGCAAATACTAAAACTTGGGAAATAATGCCATGACTAAAGCTAGGTGCAAAATAAAGAACCATATGTTTTATAAATTCTACACATATGAGCTAACCTCTGACTGACCTATTCCCTGAAGCCATATGCACTGTAATATATTTTCACAGTGTCAGCTTTTCAATATCATATGGGTTATTAGAATTTCTGTCTGCAGCAACCCAAACATTTGAGAACATCCTGAAGGAAATAATTTAAGGAGAGAGTGAAGAAAGGTCCTTATCATTTATAGTTATAACCAGTCCTGTTTTTAGCTATGCTCAGCTACTTTGCAAGATTTTAACCTTGCCCTTGATTTTTTAATTTGTCTATATTTTGAGAATATAATTGTCACAAAATATTGAGATTAATGATATGTATATGTCTTGCATTTCTTCAAGTAGATTTCACAGATGGATCGCTATCAAAAAGCTAGAAAATTGCAAGAATATATACGTATATATGCATATAAATAACACTGATACATATATGTTGCATGTGTTTAGATCTATTTGTTCCATAAGCATCTATGGGATCTCCATAATGATGCTGTTTTAAGGATAATAGGAAGCAAACACATTCTAGCAATGCAATCAAATCACTAAACATGATGATACCTAAATATACCATTAGAAAACATGGCATTGCTATGAGGTAACTGTTGCAACATCTGCAGCTCTAAAGTTACTCATAACTCTGGCAAGAACATCCTCCTTATGTGCTGGATGACAGAGGCACTAATTACTCATGAAGTAGCCTTACATCAGACATGGCTGCCGCTTCTGCTTCAAATCAACTGGAGTGGTGCAGAGCGGCCCTAGCAGTATCAACAG
The DNA here is from genome assembly GCF_057876585.1 of Rhinolophus sinicus. Lineage (NCBI taxonomy): Eukaryota > Metazoa > Chordata > Mammalia > Chiroptera > Rhinolophidae > Rhinolophus > Rhinolophus sinicus. The sequence continues at coordinate 22,236,529 of NC_142502.1, forward strand.
CTCCAAACATTGAACATGACAGGGACAGTATGAATTACTTATATTCTGAGAGGACTGCAGTTTGGAGCTGATACTTGAATTGTTTAATAAATAAGCACCCAGATTCACTCTGCTGATTGATGGGCTGTAGTGCCCACCTGCCAGGAGGTATTTCCTAATTTGCACCAATGGGAGCTAAGTTTTCTTTGGTGAGTTTTTGAGACTCCTCCTTGCATAATGATGGAATTAGATATGTTAAGATTAGTACTGTCCAGCAGCCTCAGCTTTACAATCAAGAACATAATCCAGTATTAGACAGGTTACCTCTAATCATGACACAAAATATGTACCCTCAGAAATATTTAACTAAGTTAAACAGACTATCATGATGATAATATACTCCTGTAAAATATTGTCACTCACTCCTTTTACTGTAAGAGATTTAGAAATTATAGAAGAGATCACAGATGAAAATAAGAATTTTCAATAGCCACCAACCAAAGAGACTACAGCATTAAATCTTGGTATATATTTTTTTAATGATTTTTTTTAATCTTACAGAAATATCTGTATTTTAGTAAGGGCTATAGTGTGCCAGACATTTTCTAAGCGCTTCACATGTATTACCTCACTTAGTCCTTACAACAACCCTGTAAGACATCTATTATTATTATTATTATTATTATTATTATTATTACTATTATTATTATTATTTTGCATATTGGCAAACTAGGGCACCAAGAAGTTTGATAATTTTCCCATGGTCATATGATAATTACATGGCAGAACATGTGTTTAAAAACATATGACAGAGATTATATACAACCATCACACCCAGAATAGGTCCTTTTATAGAAAACATTTACCAATGCCTAATCTAAAGTAATAGCAGCATGGGAAGGATTTACCATCAGTCACAAAATGTGCCACAACCAGGTCTCTTCTTCAGTTGTCTCATGTCTAGTGTTGCTGCTCTATCACCAGTTCCATCTTCCCTTCCTTTAATATGACATTGCACTTGGAGACCATCACTGTCTTTTCTAGAAGTCCTTCAACCTGGGTTGATTCAGACCATCAGACATATAGTAATAGATTTGAACATCAAAAAGGAAGAGTTCAGGATCCTGCTTTGCCACCAGGAAAGGACCTTTGGGCCTTAAGAAAATAATGATGCAAACCAATGCAATGCATGGGAACACTAATTTTATCCATCAATTTTACTTATCCAATAACCTAACTCTGGTATAATGTTGTCTCTAAAGTCTTCCAGGGCAGCTTTCAAGGACATTGTAAGCATTCCTTAACTGTGTTCTATGTGGCCCCCATGCTATTTTGTTTCCATGTTTGCTTGTACTCTCCTTATAGCATATTATTAGAGGTGGTCTCCTTCTGAAGCAGCTACAAATCTCTTTACATAGGCAGTAGACTTCATGAGAGCAAAAATATTTGGAAATGACATCTGATAAAGATCATATATGCAGAATATAGAAAGAACTCACAAAACTCAATAATAAAATATAAAAATAAGCCAAAAATTTGAACAGTCATTTCACCAAAAAAACATGGATGTCAAGTGAGTACATGGAAAGGAGCTCAGTCTTGTTTGTCATTAAGGAAATGCAAATTAAAACCACAATGTGATACTACTAAACCCAATTAGAATCGTTAAAATGAAAAAGACTGAGAATACAAAGTATTGGCATGAATTTGGACCGCCTAGAACTCACATATACTGTTTTTTGGAAATGTAGATGTGTACAGTCATTTTAGTTTGGAAGTTTCATAAGAAGTTAAGCATACATCAACAATGGGTTTTAGTCATTCCATTCCTAAGCATTTACACAAGATAAATGAAAGCATATATCCATTCCTTGTTCCTCAGCTGCCTCTTCTCAATGCTTTCATGAAGTACAAAGAAAGATCCTAACCCTTCAGTGTGATTGGCACTGAATCTTCTGGTTGTTCTAAGTTGGAATATTGGTCTGGATTAGCTAGTCTATCAATAAAGAAAGATTAACTCATTTTAGTATCTTTTTAAAGTATGTTTTTATTCCAGCATAACATATGTAGATATAAGTACATAAAACATGTACAGCCTGATTAATTCTCACAAAGTGATTATACCTGTATAACCAGATCAAGAAATAAAATGTTTTCTGCACCTAAGAAATTCTCCTTCTATTCCCTGTGCCCCTAATCACCAAGGTAACCACTATCCTAACTTTAAATTATTATAGATTAGTTTTGCCTCTTTTTGAAATTTTCAGCTCAGAACAAAATATGATTAAGAGAAAGCCTGACAATTCTCAAGGTAACTCTATATCAAGAGAGACAGTTACAAAGTCAGAAAGGCAAAAGAATAGAATTGATCTGAGAATTATGGCTAGGAAAATACTGTAGTGTTGTTACCAGCACTTGGAATGGACTGGAATCATAAAAATAAGAAACCCATTATATATTTGAAAGAATTGACCTGCCAAAGAAAAAGTCCTGTAATTGCTAAAACTTAACCATCTTACAACAGGTAGAGAGTTGAAAATGCTGCTCAGCTCCCAGGTAGCCCATTTTCTCTACTGCTCATTTTACACAGGGCCAAGAAAAGAAAACAATATCCCTGTCATAGAACCAGAGACCATTAAAAGTGGATACATAAGCAAAATTAGGTCCTATTTAAGGAACATCCCCCACCATCAGAGTAAGAGTTTTCATAATATCTATCCAATGGGATTTTGGAAATATTATGCACCAGTGACTAGGCGGTGGTACCCATTCTTCCTCTTCTCACATAATGTTTACTGTGGATCTTGTCCTTGTGTTACCATTTTGTAGTATCTACTATATTATAGTGGGAAGATAACTTATCTTTAGAGTTCAGTAGTTTCCAGACCTAGAGACACCACTTCCAAACTTTATATATAAAGCAACACACAACACTGTGAGATCCTAGACTTTGAGCTCAGGATGTTGACTGGATTGACTTTGGGTTGACTAGATTCCTTTGGACAGGGATGAATGTGCTGTAAGTTTAAAAGGAAAGAAGCAATGGGATATTTTGTGACCAGAAGTGTGTATTATGGAAGATAGAGTGATCCTCACCAAATTTGCCATCTGATGTCCCAGTTCTTCACCGCTTTTAAAGGGGTCACAGCTAGGTTTGATCAAGGGCATGTAGTTGGGGTGACATGTTACTTCAAAGACAAAAATGTGAACGAGCTTGATGTCTTCTCCCTTGCTGACATGAACTGGTAAATTTTGTGTCATATGGTGGAGTCTCTATCAGCCTGGGACCCTGAGGAAATTATATAAAGTATACCTTTTTACTTTGTTAACACACTGGGATTTGGGAGTTAGGTGTTATCACAGTACTACTTAGATTATTTTTTTTCTAACACAAATGGATTAAAAATGTGCCTCTCATGGCACCTAGAATTTTGCCTAGGTGTTTTTGTTTTGTTTTGATTTTTTAGATATTTCCAAGACAGCATTTTTCTAAAATGTTTGTAACTCAATCGTCTCACTAGCCTTAGGGTGCCTGAGATGAGATGAAGGTAAAGTAGATTTATCATAGATTTTTTTTTTTTTTTTAAGAAAAACCCTTGTTCATAAAGTTTCCACATCTTGAGAAATTGATCAATGTAACATGATATAAAACAGATGGAGAGAAAAAATATACTCATCTCTAGGTAACCAGAACTCCCCCTTTTAAGGGTCCACAGAACTATCTCATCAAATTACAGGAAGTGTCCTGAGATCACCTGGTTTGTCTTTTTCTATTGTATGATAAAATGCTTAACAGTTGTTTTGTTTCTTTTCCTCCAGAATGGTAATTTGCTTTAATGATTTATAAGGTTAGCAATATTGTAAAATATCAGGATTAGGAGTTTTTATCTTTTTCAAAATTCTATTTTTCTTCTTCACTTATTTTCTTATGTATTGTCATTACCACACCAGAATGTAAACTTCATTGTTCTCACACTGAGAGATAGCATGGTATAGTAAGGAGCATAGACTGCCCACTCTATCAGAGTTTGAATCCAAGCTTTGACACTTCTGTAACTCTGGAGAAAAATATGTAACCATTTGCTGCCTTTGTTCCATCATCTGTAAAATAAGTCTAATATTCAAACCTATCTCAGAGGATCATGTTGAGAATGGCATGAGTTAACACATTTAATGCATTTAGATCAATGTCAGGCACATGTTAAGTGTTCTATAAATGTAGCTGACTCCATCTGAGCTTGGATCTTATCTACATTGTTCACTAAGGTATCCCCAGTGACTTACATATGGCCTCATGCACAGCACCAGAAAAAGAGTCCAGAGACAAAAAGAAATGCATGTACTTATCACTAGAAGAGTAACTATCCCTGTCCACAAACCTGAAAATGACATCAAGTATGTGTGAAGAGTCCTGAAAATCATAAATTTATTCATAGAGACTTTACAGTAACTGCCTCAGTAGCCTTTAATAACATACTATAAATCAGCTATTTCAGGATAATTTTCCTGGCTCATCTTTGCAAATGTTCTGCTATTAAGACAGAAAAATCAATCCAATATACCACCTATTGCCTTATGATGTAAATAGTACAGTATAAATATTTTTTGGAAGGCTATGAATGGGGCATTAAAACACCTCATCAGTCTGATGAGTAATAACTGATAATGATTCTTTCCATCTACTATGGAACTGAAATGTCATTGCATTGTTTGGATAAGGCTCTGAAAGCTAAGTACACAATGTTCACTAACCACTTTGTGTTCTACCCTCTTTTCCTCTGACCAGACAAAATAGCAAAAGCAAATCACACACACACACACACACACACACACACACACACACACACACACACACCAGTAGTATTGATCAGTAGTAGCTTTATACCACAATATAAAAGATTTAAAAACAGTTTTATATTGATGCAAATTAAATAAGGAAATCTCCATTATCCAGAATTGAATTATCCATTGTCTGAAAAAACTGTGCCCTGGTTTACCTGCTTTTTGCTACCACTTTGTTTTGACTCTCAACTCAACAAGAGGACAATGAAAGCAAAGAAGACAGAGAAAGCCAATTCAGCTGAATTCTGCTGCTCATTTTAAACTGTTGAGATCTAGCCAGAGGGAGGAGAGAAAGATGAGAAAATGAGGATTAAAATCAAATGGTAAGTGAAGCTTCAAGTTTTCCCTGGCTTCAATTTATCTGGGATATGCAAACCTCCATTAGTATAGACAATTAAGAGTTTCTAAATTGAGGATTCTGTTTATTTGGTGTAGCATTTAAGATTTCTTAGGCTTTAAATTCTTAGATCTAAATGTGCTGCTCATAGAGAGGAGAGAATGCAGTGTGTTCTGTGGTAACAATTTGGGACTTCGCTGGAAGACAAATTCCAAATGAAGGAATCATTTTCTCAATACTACTAATGGCTTCAAGGAAAGGTATAATTACAAGAATGGGACTGAATGTAAATATTGTATAAAGCCTTTTGGCTGGAAACAAGAGCAGCTTGCAGAAAACATCATATTCTAATGGACACTTATACTTATTGGAAGAAGAGGTTAATGTTAATGTAAAACAATGCCTAAAATCTAGTGTGAATTATAATTATAGGTTTAAAGGCATCTACCACAGCCACATCCATAAGCTTCGGAAAAACTAGGTGTCTGTCTGTCTTGCTCAGATTTACCAAGATTTTATAAGAGTTACATTCAAGTTGGCCTTAGGCCAGACTTTGTCACAAAAAGAAAGTCATCTTGTTAATCATAACTGGAGAAATGAGACATTGTTTTTCTATCCAGGGGGCTTCCACCCCATGTGCCTCTAATACTGTACCAGCTCCCCTTTGTGATAGACGTGATTATTCCAAGTAACTAGGAACCAATAATATATTGATGCATTTCTCTGCCTCACTGTACACCAGCACCTATCATTTTGCATTTTAAAACAAAAGGAAAAATCTAACAAAAGTAAGCAGATTGGTTTTATACAGAAAAATTACATTAACTTCTAGGTTATAACCCAGGAATTGTTCAGGCAAGACTCAATCACATACAATGATTATGAGTACAGAACAGACAAACTTTGATAACTAATGTTCAAATGATGAACAACCCCTCACTCCAAGGAAAAACAATCTGAGTCATGAAAAAAAAAATATATTTAACAAAATCAAACTTATAAGATAAAATGCTGTTATAAGCCCTTTAGTTAAGGAGAATATTGACTGGCTCATTTATTTTTCATCGACATGTTGATTAAAAAGTTTTGCTGTAAATTCTATTCCTAGGTATCTATCTGGAGAAATCCAAAATTCTAATTTGAAAAAATTTATGCACCCCGATATTTATTACAGCACTATACACAATAGCCAAGACATGGAAACAATCGAAATGCCTATAGGTAGATGACTGAATTAAGAAACTGTGGTACATTTATACAATGGAGTATTACACAACCATAAAGAATAATGAAATCTTAACCATTTGCAACAATATGGATGGACAAAGAGAACATTATGTTAAGTGAAATAAGTCAGATAGAGAAAGACAAATACCTTATAATCTCACTTACATGTGGAATCTACAGAAAAGAATAAATGAATGAACTAATCAGAAACTGTCTCAGACACATAGAGGAAAACTGAGGGATGCTACATGGGAGGGGGAGTGGGGATAAGGGGGAAGGTGAGGGGATTAGAAAGTACAATCGGTAACCACAAGATGGCCATAGGAATATGAAAGTCAATTTGGGAAATGTAATCAATAATATTGTAAAGATTTTGTAGGGCATCCTATGGACACTTGTACCATTATAGAGACCACCTCAGGGATGATGTAGATTCCTGATCACTGCACTGTACACCTGAAGCTGAAGCTGAACAATAATGAATGTCAGCTACAGTTTTATTTATATATATATATATATATATATATATATATATATACACACACACATACATATACATATGTATATACATACATACATATATATGTATGTACATATATACATATATACATACATATATATGTGTATATATATACACATATATGTTTCAAGAAGTGGAGTACGGCATTAGGAATATGGACAGTGGAAATGTAATGGCTGTGTGCCATGTCAGAGGAGTAGTAGATGGGGGAGGGGATTATCACTGTGTGAGGGATATAAATGATAAATGTCTAATTATTACATTGTTTTGTACACCTGAAACTAATAAAAAAGTTTAAAAAACGTTTTGCTATAATAATACTCAATCTTATTTATTGAATATAAAATGTTATTTTCAATTTCAGAACTAAGTTACTTATTTGATTTTAATTCAGTCACTCTTTCATTCATTCATTCATACATGCATTCAATAAATAATAATCACCCAAGTGAGGCAAATACTCTACAGGGAACTAATCTAGTCTATGTTCTTACTTACTTTTTATTATTATTATAATAAAAATTTTCATTCATTCTGAGTGGTATACTTAATAGTATAGTAAAAACTATATAATCATAAGTGGATTTCAATAGCAGTTAATATTTTGCCATATTTTCTATATCAAAAATTATTTTGCAGAGTATTCTAAAGTAAATTACAAACATTGTGTGTTTCCAACTCCAAATATTTTCAACTATATTACTATAAAAAATAAAAACATTTTGATCAACAATACCATTGTTACACAAAACAAAATTAATAGTAATTCCATGGTATCATTGAAAGCAAAAATCTGTATTCAGAATCCCCCGATAGTAATCAAAATGCTTTTGCAGCTCCTTTTTCAAAACAGGACTAAATCAATACATGTGACATCAATGTGTAATGTCTCTTAATTGTTTTAAAAATGTTAAATTTAAGTACAACATACATGCAGAATAGCATACAAATTGTGTGTAGAGCACATAAAATATATTAGATATGTTAGATTGAGGTTTGCAAAACAAGTTATTTACTAGTAAAGATGTGAGCTAAGAATATGGCCACACATGTGTGAGACTGATAGGAGTGAAGTGAAAAACATATTTTTGGGTGAAACTGAGCATAATAAAATTGAGTGATAAACACATTCACCAAAACAACTTCTGGTTATCACCTAAGAAGTAAACAAGTACAAGGAAAAGAGGATAAATGCCATGAGTAGTCTGACTGGGTGCTCTGGCTAAGACCCTCTGTGAAGTGCCAGCCACCACACTTCGGGACTCTCCGAAGTTCTTCCTTGCAAGAACAGCCCACCTCAGACCCATCGTGGGCCCAGTCATCTGTCCCAGACCAGGGACCTTCTCCATCTCGATTGACTCTGGGATTTGGTTCCTTATTAAATTCTATTCTATTCTGTATAATCTTCTGTGCTTACCAGAGCATTGGCCTCTGGAGGGACATTGCTTCCCAAATAAAGCTGTGCTACTCTATCTGAAACTGTGTGTCAGAACTTTGTATCCCACTCGCGTCACAAGTATCACACAGGGACATAGGGCCCTGCTGAGGGGTTAGTTAATGTCCCCTTTACTTTCAGGAAGAGACTGAAATATAGCGACTGCCCTTTCAGGCACTTGCAACAAATTGTAAGTAACTGTAGAGCCAATGAATTGCCACTCAATAAACTCAGTTACCTGTCGCTCTTGTCAAGAAATAGACTGGCATCTCAGAAGAGCCAGTATCCCTGACTGTCCCTTTCTATCAATATCTTAACCCTCCCATCTAGATGCAACTTCTATCCTTTCTTCTAACACCATGTTGATTAATTTCACCCTTGTTTATCTTCAAAGTATCTAGGTTTTCCTTGGTCCTTTGAATCACCATGCACATTTCAGAAACAGCTATTTCTTAGTCTTACACACACACACACACACATACACACACACACACACACACACACACACACACACACGAGGCTTGTGGAAATATCTACTGGTATTTCATTGTATATATAGATCAACCTGAGACACATACTTTTTAAAATTTTTGTAATGTTCCCATTCAATGAACATACTGTAATCCTCCATTTTCTCAGGTCTTTTTAAAAACATATTTAAATAATGTTTTGTAGTTTTCAGTGCAGAAGTCATAGATATCTTTTGTTAGATTTGTCCCTACATATTTGATTATTTTTTATTTTATTTAATCTATTAGCATCATTTCATTTTCTAATTGTGTTTAACTGGTATATAAATATACATGTTGTTTTGTATAATTATCTGAAATTTACAGACTCTGTTGCATTAATTCATTGATCCAAATAGTGTATTTATAGATTCTTTTGAATTTTTCACAACATATAAATGACTTACCATAGTGTTTTCTATCTCCAATTTTATTTCCTTTTTCATTTATTTCATTGTCTTTTAGCACTGCTTCGGACCACTGGTACAATGTTGAGGGGATGTAGTCATCCTGTTTCCTTCCTGATCTCAGATATAATATTTCAAATTTATCATTAATTGCAATATTAGCTGTGTTTTCGTAGTTACCTATTATTACATTAAAGTTTTATTTTTGGTTTGCTAAGAGATTTTATAGATGTGGAATTTTAGCAAATACTTCGTCTACAACTATTGTGAAGATCATATTATTTTTCTTCTGTTTTCCATTAATACAGTAAATTATTTTTAAATATTTTCGAATATTAAAATTACTTGCATTCCTGGAATAGACTCATTTTTCTTATAGTATATTATCCTTCATCTTCATTTCTGAGTTCAATTTGCTAATATTCTATTTAGTATTTTGATTGATGCTCATGGATAGGTTGTCTTTTACTATTCTTTCTTATGGATTTCATGCCATATTTTGTTATTAAGGTCACACCAGATGCATATAATAAGGTGGGAATTGTTTCCTCTTTTTTTCACTCTCTAGAAGTATCCATGGAAGATTGAAATATGGTGTTTTGTTTTGTTTTTTCTGTCAATAAACATATGGACCTAGAGAGGCCATCTGGATCTGGAGATTCTTTATGAGAAGGTTTGTAATTGCCGATTAAGTTTAATTAACAGATAGGGAACTACTAACTTTTACATTTCATATACAAATTTTGATAAGGAATTTGTCCACTTTATCTCATTTTAAACCTATTGGCATGACGCTGTTCATGGCATTCTCATGGTATATACACCATCTGACAATTAAGTTCGCAAACTTTGTTGCAATGATGTTGCTAAACTTTTTTGAGATCAGAGAGATTATTCATTATGAATTTGTACCAACTGGACAAACAGTTAACCAAGTTTACTATTTGGAAGTGCTGAAAAGGCTGTGTGAAAAGGTTAGACAACCTGAACTTTTTGCCAACAATTCATGGCTCTTGCATCACGACAATGCACCAGCTCACACGGCACTGTCTGTGAGGGAGTTGTAGCCAATAAACAAATACCTATATTGGAACACCCTCCTACTCACCTGATCTGGCCCCCAAAGACTTCTTTCTTTAGCTAAAGATAAAGGAAATATTGAAAGGAAGACATTTCGATGACATTCAGGACATCAAGTATAATACGACGACAGCTCTGCGGCCATTACAGAAAAAGAGTTTCAAAATTGCTTTGAAGGGTGGTCTAGGCACTAGAATCAGTTTATAGCTTCCCAAGGGGAGTACTTCAAAGGTGACCGTAGTGATATTCAGCAATGAGGTATGTAGCACTTTTTCTAGGATGAGTTCATGAACTTAATTGTCAGCCTTTTGTAAGTCAACTAAATGTTAATTAAAAAAATCTAAACCACAGGTTCCATTGATACAAGTTTAACCCCTGTCCTAATTATATTTTTTTCTAGATTAATTAGACCTTTTTTTTCATGGTATTTATATACTGAAGAGACTCAAGGGTTTCCTTAACTATTGGATTCATGATTGTCTTCTTTGAGAATTACCTGATTATTTCTTTCTGATCATATCTATTCAGTTAATTTATCCAATATATGTTGTATAAAGTTATATTTAAAGGCTTTATTAGAAGCAGATTAAATATTTTGTCAAGAAAACTTCATAGGTGATGTTATATTCCTCACAATTCATTATGTTGAAAGACAAATAAAGGTCATTTTGGTCTTGGGAATAAAGTAGTACTAGCCTGATATTTTTATTATAAAGTTACACACACACCCCTTCTTATCAGGAAGTAATCTGTCAGTTGACACTCTGATATCATTTTATATATATATATATATATATATATATATATATATATATATATATATATATATATATATATATGTTTCCTATCAACCTTTCAATTAATGGTTTGGCATAAATGGACAATCTTCACCTGAATCAATTTTTCCCTAAGATTACATAATGGAGATTTTCTGATACTATCATTCCTTCCCTATTTATCTTTTGTAAAGAATTTTTCATCATCAATTGAGGCTACGTTGTTATCCTGAAATATACTTCTTAGTAGAATATCAGTAAACAATGGTTAAGCCTTTGTTTATTTTCCATTTTGTAAAAAGAAGTTGAAGAATAGGCACTTAAAAAAATAACAGGTTTTATTTCATGTGTTGATTTTTATTGTGGACTCATGGATTTTTAATACTCTGAAGGTTTCAGTCCCATTGTTTTAGTCTCTGCCTTTGTGAAGCTTACATTTCTAGGGGGAAGGCAAAGACTAATATTTAAACAATAGAAAAAACAAAAAGAATAAACTCAGACACTAACTAATAATATAACAAAATAAATTATACTTTGAATTGTGCATTATATTGGAAGACTAATTACAGCAAATAGTCCCCCCAGAGGATAATGGAGACACTAAGAAGTATAATTTCTCAAACACACTAAAAATGCATTTCTTACTCACAGAACAGTATCGTGGTTCCCCCAAAATAAGACCTAACCGGAAAATAAGCCCTAGCAGAATTTTAGGCTGACATCCCCTGAATATAGGCCCTAATGCATCTTTTGGAGCAAAACTTAATATAAGACTCAGCCTTATTTTCAGGGATACACTGTACTGTGCAGGTAAATGGTTATGTAGGATAAACTCCTCCATGTTTTCAGAGTCAAGCTAACTGAGGCTCTCTCATCTTCAGTTTATCTTGCAAATTCACCATAAGGCTTTCTGCATTCCTGCTAGCCAGAAAAGTGAAATGACTGTGAAGAAGCCCACATGGGAGCATTTAATGGGAAATGGTTCTTATCTCTCCTACCCATGATCCACTGGCCTGAAATCATGACATAACTAAATCATGAAAGTCTTGAGTCCAACAAGATGAGGAGCACATGATTTTTGGAGAGTTGATCTTCCAGGTTCAGAAAAGGAAGTGGCAAAATAAACAATGAGCGTGTGAATGAATGAGCCATGGAAAACTGAGTGAAAAACTGTCCATCAAAGAGAACAGCACTGATTCTAAGGAATGCACAGTCTTAACCTGTTTTAGAAATAGTAAGAAGGCAAGTGGTGACTGAAGCATGGCAAGCAAGGAAAAAGATAAGATTAAAGGTCAGCGGGATAGGCAAATAGATCATATTTACCCTTTTACACTTTAAACTTCATGTGAAAGATGTTATATTTTTACCAAGTACAAAAGAATTCAATGCCAATTTTTAGTAATTTATGTTTTGAAAAGGTCTTCCTTGATGGTATAGAAAGAATAAAATGTTCCAATGTAGGAGTGGAATCCGGGAGACCAAGGAGTAGGCTTTTCAGCATTCCTAGCAGTATGTCCTAGGTAAAATGATATAGGATGATTATTGAGAGTTACTGACAAGTAGACATACTTGGTATCCTTTGATTGCCCTCTTTCTCTCAGACTTCATATCCTATGTGTCAGGAAATTATCCTAACTCTACTTTAAAATGGTTCCCAAATCTTACCATTTTTCACCACTTTGAATATTAGTACCCTGGTCCAAATCTCACGTCTCCTCCAGAATTCATGATGGTCTCCTCACAGCTATCATGCATCTCCCTGGTCTCACTAGAACCAATTATCTAATAGCAGCCAGAACAAGCCTTCTAAAATCTAATTTAGAGCAAGTCCTCCTCTGCTCAAAACCTTCCAGTGGTTTCCCATCTCTCAGAGCAAAAGCCAAAGTCAGGAAAACAACCTACAAGGGTGTCCATGAGCTGGTTCCTTCCACATAATGCCTTTTCTTTCCTTTCAACTCTTATTCTGACCCATTCTGTCTGGCTGCTTTGCTATTCCTGTGATATGCCAGTCATCTTCCCAATGTTGTTTTTACTCTGTACTCTCTGCCTTTTCTCTCTTATCAAATCTATTTCCCTATCTTTTTCAGGTACCACCTCACCACACATCCTCATATTCCCCTTGCTTTAACCGTTTTCATTGTATATTTCACTTTCTGACACTCTCTGTACTTGTTTAAAACATTTATGTCTTATTATTTATTTCTTTCATACCCCCACCTGGAGTATAAGTTTCATGAAGGTAGGTACCTTTGTCTGCTTTGTTCACGATGTCTTTAAATGTCTAAAATAGAGCAACAGCATAGAAGACAGTAAATGAAACTGATTGACTTAGCAAATGCATGATGAATGAGTGAAGGCAAGAAGCTAGAAGACAGTGTGAATGGACCTATTCTTCTCTTTGAGGATGTGGCCTTTTATCACAGATATGAAAGCCAGTAAGAAGTAGGGGAAGATGCTCCAGAAGGGGCTTATCCTATTATATATGATTGGCTAAGGTCTCATTCGTCTGTATTCATTCAAGGAACTCAAAGGCCAGGTTTATTTGGAACTTGTATATTAGTGGACAAAGAACACAGTTTATCCAAGAGGATTAACGAAGCGAGCAATAAATGCACACCGAAGTGTTAACCTAAGTAATCCACATTCCGTTTGTTTTTGTTTTTGCAAGCTGCCCAGTTTAATCTGGTCTCATTGCAAGCTCTAAGTTTTTACACTGAACATAAAATAAGACAAAATAAATACACAGAGACTAAACCTCTTATTTCTAAGAACCCAAAGTATGTACAATTAGTCTCAGGATATGTTTGGGGGGTTGTAATAAAAGGCATAGGTTCTGCGTGCAAGGTGAAAATCACTCCCACGTAAAGAGAAAGCAACAATAAGCATGCCCGTTGTTCATGTCTAGCTCTGACAACTAGTGTTATCAATCCATTCCATGGAAGGTAAAAGAAGTGAAAAGATTTTTATCTAAATGACTGAATGAGAAAGGAACGGAGAACATAGAGAAAGTCCCAGATTAAGTATCACTGAATGAATCTAACTCAGTCTCTGGCTATGGGCTTTTTGGAATGAATCCTCTTTCTGTTATTTTGTTCATTTTTTGGCCATCTTTCTCATTCTACTGCTATGTTTCCTTCCCCGCCCCAACCTGTTTTCATCAATAATCCATTCCAAGTGCAAACATAGCATGAATGGTAGATCCTTATGCTGAGTACAATAGGCTATACATTTTCTGAGTATTCACTCTGGAAAATTTTATACTTCAAAAGGCCTTAAGTTTGACACCTATATTTATACCTGTAGGACATTTCAGTCAACAAAAAAGGATATCTTTTTTTCCTACCTAGCATTATAATCAAATTCAATGGAAAAAATGGCAATGGCTACAACAACCAACATACACTCATATTTTATTTGAGATTTGGAATAACATAAGTGACTAAAAATTTGTCTCTATATCACAACTTATCTTTAACTATTCATTCCTTTAATATTTGTCATTGTCCAATCAGTAAAGCTAATTTGCTAATAGAAAATATACATATATATGAATGTACAATTATATCTTAGTATCAAAAAATACAAAATCAATCTAGGTTTATGCTCAAATTTCAGTTAAAAATTACATAATATACATAGGGCATGCCAAGTTTAATTCTCTGTTGAGAATACATTTTTTCCCAGTAGAAAAATAATTTTTGTATAACAAATTGTACTCCCTGTGAAATACTGACTAATCACTTATGACATTTTTTCACCTGTAAATCTACAAACAATAACCCAGAAATGATAAATACAATGGTTATCACTGCAATTAAAAAAAATGTATTGATACTTTCTGTTATTTTGTAATAGTGTAATGTAATTGCTTATCTAAGGGAAGAGGATGGTCATAAGAAGTTCAGAGCAGCCGTGGAATTCCGTCAACCCTTAGAAACACATTAATTAAGAGTCATATATAAGCTACGATTAAGGAAGCTGTAGAAAGTGTTATACAATGATTTTTAATATACCTTTATATCAACGTGAAGGCAGTAAAAATGAGCAGAACAAAAAAGAAATCCAAGATAATGTAAACAGGCAGTTTTTCTCTTCGGTAATCACCTCTCCATTTCTCAAAGATGCCCCCAAAAACTTAGTCGCCCTTTCTTCTTAAAATTAATAGCATTCTACCTGCATAGGTAAATGATGAATAGAAGCAAATCCTTCCTAATTCCTGCCTGCTCGTCCAACAACTCATGGTCCATTGAGACGTTACTCCACACCATGTCCCATTGGTATATATGACACAAAATTACTTCTCTGGGAAAGATTTAGCTTCATCATCTTCTTTGAAATTTCTACAGTCTCTTGAGAACCCTGACAACTTTTAATTGTGTATTTTCTCCTAGATATTTTTCTTACTTCTACTTCTATGAGATTATAATGGCCTAACAATTCTGAGACTGAGCGCACATGAATAACATGGTTATATATTCCTCAATCTGGTTAATGAAATACATTTGGGAAAGACTGAATGACTTTTTTAAGGTCATATAGACTACAAAGCCATAATTAAAATGAGACAAACCCCTTCACAGGAGCCAATTATAAAATATACTTTCCTGCTTACTTTTTTCTATCTTTACAGACTCATTATGGTAAAAAAAAAAAAAAAAAAAAAAAAGGAAATAAAGAATGAATGAATGAAGAAAGAGAATAAACAAAGAGATTACAATCCAACCATTAGATATAAATAGTTCCCACTCAACTTTTAGCAGAGTGCAAAACATTGTTATTGATAGGTTTTGAGTGGTTTTCTGTTTATTTTATTTTTTTAATCTATTTCCAGAAAAGATACATTCCAGAGTTTAAGAGAATAAACATGGCAAGATCGTATGTGACAATAAAACAGTAACCCACAAACTTATCACAAACCAGCTCAAGAAGCCAAACCACAGACTCTGCAGCAATTTCCCCTGAATGGTCAGAACTTGGTCAGTGACTTACAGGTTCCCTATTTTTTGCCTACCTCCTAATTCAGGATCAAACAAAGAAGCCAAATATGGTTCTCAAACAATCACATAGGATGCCCTTCTTCTAGATATCCCACCTGTATCTTCCTCATGCCAATAACCACCAATCAGAGCATACCTAAATCTTTGTTTTTATCACTATCAAGCTTTTCACCCCTGCACAGCAGCCTGTCTTTGAGTTTACCAAACCCACGTGATGATGGTTGACTCACTTGCAATAGCAAGCTCTGAATAACTAGTGTTTGTTGTCATTTAAGTCGTCTTAATTTATTTCCGCAAGGTAAAATATTTGAGAAATGACTGAACTTGAGAGTCTGTGATAAAATTTGAAATAATTATTTTACTAAGAAAAACTTGACCTACTTCCAAGACTGACTACTATAATCAAAACTTCAAAGGCAAAATGTTCTTTGCTGTAATTTGACTAAAGCATCCAGCTAAGTGTTCTTGATCTGTCTGTATACACCCTGGTCTATGTGAATGTATCTCAGGATGAATTTGCCTCAGTAGACTAAAAGATACTAAATGAAAAAAATGTTGAAAAAAGCTCTTGAGAGTCAAATGGGCTTTTTAAAAGTACCCAAATTACAGCTAATACAACTGGAATTGAAAAGAACCAAGAATACCTTTAAGCGTAGAAGAAAGGCCAGTAAGAAAAAGATCTCAACTAATGAAGAAATAAAGGTATCTATCTCTAATGTGGCAGACATTGATGAAATATTCAACTCTTGAAGCAATACAAAGCAAAGAAGAAATCATTTTTAGATAAGAGGACAAAACTAATGGATATTTTCAGCAAGCCCAAAAGCTATGTTACCACAATAGTATAAAGATAATGGTTTCTGCTTCTACAATTCCTTTCAGTGATTGTTTTGCCAATACACAGTGTAAAGGAAACAAAGAATAATAATTGCTTGTCAGTATTGACGAAGCATGACTGGCATCATGAAGGGGAAGAGCTGGGAGAAGGTGGGTGCCACTTCAGGGCTATAGCGGATACCAACAGTCTGTGCTATGTTCACACCAAGGGAATGAGAAAGGAAGGAACATTTGAAGGTCAACTTAAATGAGCTGCTTACATGTTTCCAGTTAACAACACACATTTCAAAGGCCAAAGGATTTGAGTCATTGAGGATATTTAAAAAGGTGCAAAATAATATAAGAAATCACAGTAAGAGAACTCTGTGTGCCAGGTCCAATTATAGTGGGTGAGAGAAAGTTTGACTGTAGAATCTTATAAAGCAAAGTTGCAAGCCATCAATTATTTTACTATAGAGAAAAAAACCCTGCACTACACTGAAGTCCAATTCCTCAATGATGGGTAATATACAATACTCAAGCACATTTGAGTAACTAAAAGGGGTTTCCAAGATTCTGCAATAAAATTAAAATATAGTAGAGAAAAATTAACATGTTCACTTTCAGATAAAGTAGCATTAAGGAAGCAAATATTGAAGAACCCACTGTCTTTAAACATGTATTGAATTTGTGCTAGATATAGATATATAGATGATGATATAGATATAGATACAGGTATATAGATATAGATATATAGATATAGATGTAAAGACAGCCTGGAACTGGAAAACATGAAGAGTAAATTAAGAAAATCACAAGTGTTATTGTGTATGAAGAGGACAATCATGAGTGTTAAATGTGTACTTATATACATCTGCAATAACAGGAAAAGCATTTTGCCCAGCAAGACCTCACAACACAAATGAAGAGTTGTAACAAGATAGATGGATAGGAATAGAATGTGTAAAACAAGAGTAGTTTGATATCCACATGTTTAAATGACTTCCTAAGGATTTAAAAAATATATATTTTTATATCTTCTCTTGGCAAATAATGTAAGAATTCCAGTAGTACCTCAAGTTGAAAAGCTTCATATATTTCTCATTAGGGTGTATCTAGTCATGTGCTCGCTCTGACAACAAAACCCAAATATCTTGACTATGAAAAATTATTAATAATATTTAATTATGTTGTGGTCAGTGTTGTCATATGTTAGCTTTTCCATTATCCACCTGCATTTCAACAGTAAAGATCACTTAACAGGTATTTTTCTCCTGGATCAGCTTATTCACAACTTACTCAAAGATAATGAGGCAATGAGAATGTTAGCAAACCTCATTCTCAGTAAGTAAATTTAAGACTATGTAAATTCATGTTCTGTATGTATGGCTTACAATGTGCTTAAGCATCCCTCCTGTTCAACAACCATCCAGATTCAAGGAAGGTGGGAGTTAACCCTATAGGTTTTTCTGCCTGTAGAAAAATTCAGCAGTAAAATAAAATAAGATTTTATAATCCAGAAAATGGTCCTCCATTGTTAACTGGAGATTGTTCACTACTAAATCTTGAAATATAAACATTCACTTTATTTGGTGTCTTCCTAAAACAGTTTCAGAAGGCAGTCCAAAATGTGGCATCATCACCACATGCCTAGACTTTACATAAGCTACATGGTTACATCAGAGGTGAAATGGAGATTAAACCCTTCAATAACCCAGCATTCTTTATGCAAATGAACACACAAATGAAGCGTTTAATGCTCCCTTCCCCTTTTTCTCTAATTACACCCACACTAAAGAATCAAAATCTACGTTCTACTCTCTGTCCTTCAACAGGGAATGTCCTTTTTAGCTATCAATGAATGAAAACCCCCACCCCCTTTTTAGTAAACTCCTGCAAACTTCCTTCTGTAACCTCCCTGACCCAGGATTTAAGTGAGATCCTTATTATATCTCACTGGGGCTTTCACAACTACCTTCAAAACTGGCCTTCATGTTATTGTCTCTTTCTATTCAAGTTCACCCCAAACACTGCTACCTAAGTTATTTTCCTAAGCCCAACACCTGATTGTGTTCCTTTCTACTGAAAAATCCTCTTGTTGACTCTTTATTACTTACAGAATAAAATAAAAAATTCTTAACTTCACAGACAATATCCCCAACATGCCATTTTAGTCATTTTCCTTTCTTCCTGACACATAGACACCAATTTCCAGCCAATATAATCCCTCACTATGCCTGTTACTAGACAAGTTGGAGATGATATGAAGTAGCATGGTATCCTCTGCTTGAAATACCTCTCATTTCTCTTTCATTGGTAAGTCTATATTCACCTTTAGAATGAGCTCAAATTTCACTGTTTGGGAGGCCTGGATCTCTTTGGAAAAATAATTTTCACCTTCCTCTAATTTCTGAAAGAACTTTGTCCATACAGCTACTATAATATCTATTTCCTGCAACTTTAATTTATACATGTATGTTCATATTTATTTTACCAACTATGACATTCTTAAAGGAAAGAATTCTTATTCCTCTTGGCATTGTTAAGACAGGGTTTATTGACAACACAAAATGTTGTCAATAAGTATTCATTATCTTATTGAAATGAATGAGCACAAGAATGGATTGATATTATTCTAATACTAAACACCGTGCACTCATCTTAGCACAGTCTTTTAAATGATCACAGAAGAAACTGGATAGTTAATGTAGATGGAGCAATATATGAGGTCAGATAATTAAGTTCGCTAACTCATCCTAGAAAAAGTGTTACATAACCTCACTGCTGAATATCACTATGGTCACCTTCGAAATACTCCCCTTGGAAAGCTATACACTGACACTAAAGTCTAGTCTACCCTTCAAAGCAATTTTCAAACTCTTTTTCTGGAATGGCCAGTAGAGCTGGCATCATGTTACTCTTGATGTCCTGAATGTCATCGAAATGTCTTCCTTTCAATATTTCCTTTATCTTCGACTAAAGAAAGAAGTCATTGGGGGCCAGATCAGGTGAGCAGGAAAGGTGTTCCAATACAGGTATTTGTTTATTGGCTAAAACTCCCTCACAGACAGTGTCCTGTGAGTTGGTGCATTGTCGTGATGCAAGAGCCATGAATTGTTGGTGAAAAGTTCAGGTCATCTAACTTTTTCACACAGCCTTTTCAGCACTTCCAAATAGTAAACTTGGTTAATTGTCTGTTCAGTTGGTACAAATTCATAATGAATAATCCCTCTTGTACCAAAAGAGTTTAGCAACATCGTTGCAACAAATTTGCAAACTTAATTGTCAGCTTCATAAGTACATTTATATTTAAGGATAGGATTTCCTGTCAAGATGGCTGAGTAGGAAAATATTGGTGTTTGCCTCTTCTCAGTACCATATCAAAATTACAATTAAAGTACAGAAAAACCATCATTTGAGAATCACCTGAAATCTACTTGAACCTGAGTCCTAACTCTTAAGGACATACAGATGAAACCACTTTGAGACTGGTAGGAGGTATGGAGACGCATAATGGGTTGGTCCCACACCTGAGTGTGACTGTTAAAAATCAGGAGGGATATATTAGCTGGAGAGGTCACCCTCACAGGAACGAGAGGTTCCAGCCCCACAACAGGCTCCCCAGTCAGGAGATCCAGTGCCGGAGGGAGGTCCCCACAATTTCTGACTGTGAAAACAACAGGAGATTGTGGCTGATTGATACGGAGGGAAGATGGGTCCCAGGTGTTCCTCTTAAAGGTCCCACCCATGGACTTACTTGCCGGTGACTCACTAACGCTGGGCTCCAGCACTGGAGCAATAGTTCAATATGCACCAGGGAGGAACTGATTTGTGTGGCTTTAGTGCAAGGACTGGAGGGGCAGCTTTCTCCCCGTAGAAGTACTGGAAGAATCCATTGTTTCTTTGTTGAGCCCTCCCCCCTCCACGTATTAGACACACCCAACTTTTGGGCACACCCAAGCCACTTCCAGTGGCTTTTCTATACAGATGGATTGTCTCAGTTCATGCTGTGAACTTTACTAAAATCTCTAAAAGGTTCACAAAACCCAAACAAGAAGCATCCGGCTTCAGTGTGTCCCACACAACTGGCTGAGCCCAGCATTTAGCAGCAGCTGACCTTGGTTCATGGTTTGGCCTCTCGAGGCACTTCCAAGCCCAGCGTGGGTGGCAGCCACCTGCGGATTGCTTTGTGGCTCCTGCTCAGTGGCCAAGGGCAGGCTGTGGCTGAACTTGGTCTGTGGCTGGTCCTTCCTAGGAGGCCTTGGGACTGGCACACCTGGTAGCCAGATTTGGACCAAGCTGGAGCATCACTTGGCTACTCTGAGAATGACACACCCAAAGAGCAGACTAGGCAGGAACCAGAGCCCTGAATCTTGCTCCATAAGGTCAGCTCCTGCACAAAAGGCCAGTCCTCACATGCAATCAGCCCAAGAGTCAATCCCTCCCATTGATGTGCAAAGAGCAATGGAGGATTAATTACAACAGAAGGGTACACACAGCCCACCCAAGGGACACACATGCAGCACGCCGCTCTGGTGACCAGGGAGAATGTGCCACTGGGCCCCACAGCACAGCTACTACATAAAGCCACTCTAGTAAGACCAGGATACATAGAAGAACTACCTAATAAATAGATACAAACCCAGGGAGGCAGCCAAAATGGGGAGACAACAATGAATCCCAAATAAAACAAAGAACAAAGCTCTAGAAGAAGAACTAAACAAAATGGAGACAAGCAATCTACCTGATTCAGGGTTCAACACACTGGTTATAAGGGTGCTCAGTGATCTCAGGGATAACTTCAACAAAGGATAGGAGACATAAAAATGGAGATAGAAAACATAAAAAAGAACCTTTCAGAAATAAAGAATACAATAACTGAAATGAAAAACATATTAGGGGAAATCAACAGATTAGAGAATCAAATTTGATTCAACAACAGAGGATTGAATCAGCAATTTAAAAGATAAGGTAGCAGGAAACACCCAATCAGAACAGCAAAAATAAATAAGAAAAAAAAATGAAAATAGTTTAACGGGCCTCTGGGAAACATCAAATGTACCAACATTTGAATTATAGGGATATCAAAAGGAAGAGAGAGAGAGTAAGGAATTGAAAATGTATTTCAAAAAATAATCATGGAAAACTTTTTAAACCTGGCAGAAGAAACAGACATACAAGCTGAGGAAGTGCAGAGGGTTCAAACAAGATGAACACAAAGAGGCCCACAGCAAGACCCATCATAATTAAAATGGCAAAGGTTAAAAGACAAAGAAAGACTCTTAAAAGCAACAAGAGAAAAGCAGTTGGTTACCTACAAGGAAGCTCCCATAAGACTATCAGCTGATTTCTGAACAGAAACTTTGCAGGACAGAAGGGATTGGAGTGAAGTATTCAAAGTGATGAACAGCAAGGACCCACATCCAAGATTACTCTACCCAGCAAAGCTATCATTCAGAATTGAAGGACAGATAAAGAGCTTCCCAGACAAGAAAAAGGTGAAGGATTTCATCACCACTAAACCTGTATTACAAGAAATGTTAAGGGGACTTGTTGAAGAAGACAAAGGAGGAGGAGGACGAGAAGGAGGAGATCTAGAAAAAGAATAATAAAATGGCAAAAACTATATATCTGTCAACAACTACTTTAAATGTAAATCAAATAAATGCTCCCATCAAAGATAGGGTGGCTGAATGGATAAGAAAACAAGATCCTTACAGATGCTGCCTACAAAATACTCACTTCAGATTGAAAGATACACACAGACTGACAGTAAAGGGATGAAAGAAGATCCTTCATGATAATGGGAAAACAAACACACAAAGCTGGGGTAACAATACTTATACCAGACAAAATAGACTTTAAAACAAAGGTTATAACGAGGCAAAAGGGACTCAGTAATCCCACTACTGGGTATTTATCTGAAGAAACCCAAAACACTACTTGGAGGGGACATGTGCATCCATATGTTCATGGCAGCATTATTTAAAATGACCAAGATGTGGAGGCAGCCTGGGTGTTTGTCGATGGATGATTGAATAAAGAGGAAGCCGTGTATATATATACAATGAAATATTGCTCAGCCATGGAAGTAAATGGGTTCTTGCCATCTGTACCAGCATGGATAGACCTGGAGGATATTGTGATGATTGGAGTATGCCAGACAGAGAAAGACAAATGCAATGTGAATTTGCTTATATGTAGAATCAAAAGAACAAAGTAAACAAACAAACTAAACAGAAACAAACTCATAGATACAGAGAACATTTTAATGGTTGCCAGATGAAAGGGGAGTTGTATGAAAACAGATAAGGAATTAAGGAGTATAAATTTATTGTTACAAAGTTCTTATGGGGATGTAGGCTATAGCATAAGGAATAAAATTAATAATATTGTAATAACTATGTATGATGTCAGGCGGGTACAATATTTATCGGGGTTATAGATTGGAGGGGAGTGGGGTCAGGGTAAAAAGGAAAAGGGATTAAGAAGTATAAACAGGCATTTACAAAATATTCATGGAGAAGTATATTAAAGCATAGGGAATATAGTAAATAATATGGTAATAACTATGTATAGTGTCAGGTGGGTACTAGACCTGTCAGGACAATCACTTCTTGAATTATATAAATGTCTAACTTCTATGCTGCATACCAGAAACTAATATAGAAGTAATATTGAATATCAACTGTAATTGAAAAATTAAAACAGGGAGAAAAGGGTGAAGGTAATGAGATTCAAATATCCAGATATAAAACAAATAAGTCATGGGGACGTAATACAGCATAGGGAAGATAGTCAATAATACTTTGATAGCATGGTACAGTGTCACCATGAAATTATCACGGTGATCACTTCTTTAGGTATATAAATGTTGAATAACTATTGTGTATACCCAAAACTAATGTATGTTAGCTATATTTTAATAAAAATCTTTTTTTAAAGTTTCATATGATACCTGAATATATGTGAGAAATACATATAGAATATATAAGAATTCTTACAATAAGGGAAGACTAAATTTAGTATTCTCTCACATCCCTTAAAAGGGTCTCATCTTTGTAGGCAGCTATCCTACATACTATATGTCAATTTTAAAAATGGCAAATCCAAAAGCTTTTCATAAAATTTATTTTCCCCATTGGCATGCGTGGATAGGAAGTGGCTCCCCTAACTTCAAGATTGGAGGCAATACTATATAATTGCAACATGAATATATTCTAGAAAGAATTCTAACTTTAAGACTGATTTTAGGTGATTATTTATAGAATATGAAATTTGTACCAGCAGATTTTGACTTGTTTTAGCTCAGAGCTGATTAGTCTAACACCATATGAAATTTTGTTATTTAATTTCTTGTGTCTCGTAATTCATTTATTACTGTTTCATTTAAGTTATAATTCTGAAGTTAGTAACATAAAGTAGAAGTTGTTGCTTTATGGCAGTTTTCTTAAAAAATCATGTCAGTGATTTTTCAGAAAATTTCTAAAGAATAGCAATTACTCTTGACAAAACAAAACCATGTTGATTTTTGAAACATGTATTCATTTACATGCTCTTTTAAATAGCCATGAATAAATAGATATATAGGAAATATGTCTCACATCAAAGGAAGACTTAGAGAAACATGGTAATCACCCCTTATTTATCAGGAGTATGAAAGGGGGAAGGGGAGAACAAAGAAAATGTATAAGATCCAAGATTTTAAAATCAAAATGAAAGCTTTGCCCCAGGACCCTAGTGGGTCCCATTGGGGAGAGTGCTTGTATGCTTTTCTATGTTTGGAACAAAGAATCTGATAAAGGTTGTTTGTTAAGTCTAACAAATACTTGGCTTCAATTTTATTTGCTGGAAGTTTAAGTTTATCATTTCTACTTTTATTACCTTTCATTTTTTTCTCCTATTTCACTCTCCTGTTTCTCCTATTTCAGCATCATGATGTTAAAGATATCAAGATTCAAGTTCTTTGTAGGTCCTTAGAATTATTTAAAGGAAATATTGATTTAGTTTCCTACACAAACTTATTTTTGATGATGAGTTAATCTACTGGTAAGTGTTACAAAGAGGGGAAGTATTATTTGAAAATATAAATCTAAGAATTGAAAATTGTCTTCTCTTCATAGCACTGCAATAGTATTTATAACTCTTCATTAATATCATATCATTGTGGTATTATCTTCCAAAGGGCTTGAAAGAGAGGCTACATGAACAATTTGATGATGACAAATTAGTATTATTCTGTACTCTCAATACGGAAGGCATTATGCAAGAGAGATTTGCTAATCACAAAATGCCTCTGCAGTAAAACAAATAAAAAGTTATAGCTATGTTCACATATATCCTTATAACCTCAGTATTAACCCTCACCAATAGAGACAAATATGCTAACCAAAAATTAAAGCATGTCCTCTGTGGAATGAAAAAATTATACCTATTCCCCAAATCTTTCAAATAAATGTGGCTTAAAAAATGTTGAGGAAGGAAGTAATGGATGGGCTTGTAAGAATAAAGTGAGCAATACCAGAATTAAACTGTAAGGTTGGACATGAAGAAGAGGGTCTTCAAAGCTTCTGCACAAGATTTAATATTGAGAAACTTAGGTTTTACTGACAGGCATAAAATACTTGAATATAAACAGGCAAATTATATGGGAATGATCAATACTGTGAAAATATCAATTATTGACAAATAACGATATTGATATAACATTATTCCAATTATAATTGGAATACACAAAGCATTTGAAAGAAAAATGAGAGATTATAAAACTAAATGTACAATTTGACCCTTCCTTTGTAAGACATATGTATGATAGCATACATAGAAGCAAATATAGCAAAATATTAATGGTGGTTTTCCCTTAATGGAAAGATCATTGTTGATGTAATTGTTATTTGTATCATGTAGTACATTCAGAGAGGTAGTTAACGCAGAGAGTTCTTGTAAAGTTTATTGTTATTGTGAAGCTCAAATGAAATGTAGATGGAAATGGTTTATAAAATATGAAATATGATACAAATATGAAAATTTTATATTGTATTAGATTGTATAATAAAATTACCAATTTGACTTTTCAATATTGATTTTTATTGACTTAATGTCTATATGGTCCATCCCTTTTCTCTTAACTGATTTTACTATTATTTTCTAGAATGCTTGGAAAAGTCCCACTACCTAGAGAATATCTCATCAATCTTTCTCTGCGGGTAGCTTTCTCTTCTGCTTTACAGAGAAAAGGAACATGTGCCTACATTCATGGACACTAATTTATTCTTCCATCCTTCCTCCTTTTATATTATACGGGACGCTCTTCCTTCACAAAACTACCCTTTCTGCCATTTTTTTAGTAGATTCTGTTCTCTCCTATTGTCTCAGGAGATACTATTTCTCTTCTTTTCCTCTTAAAAAGGACTTCCCCTTTAGCTTTAAAACTACTCATTTCTTTCTATTAAAAAAAAAATCTTTATTCTCACTTTTCTCTACTTTTTTCTTCCATTCATAGTTAAATATTTGAAAAGCCTCTTTTGAAAATATCTGTTTCCTTAACTCCCATTGTTTATCCCACTCAACCTAAGCTTTCTTCTCCACCCATCGTGGCTCTTGTTAAGATCACCAATGGCCTCCAGGTCCCTTAAACCAATGGGCATTTCCCCCTCCCTTATTATATAAAGTTATATTGTTGGCATACACTTCCCTGGACTTTTGTACTACCACATTCAGCTTCTTTGACCATCTCTATGCCAGCTATTCATTTCTCCAAATTTCTCATTTGAATTATGGAGCCATATTGAATTATTTGCTCTTTTTGGATACCCAAAAGGTACCACAAACTCTACATGTCCAAATTAATGATCTCCCACCCCACTGCATTACCACAATCAGTTTAGTAAAATTTCTATTTATTAAACATTATAGTGTAGTGTTTAAGAACATGGGCTCTTAGTCAAATATCTGAATTCAAGTACTAGGTCTACCATTTAAAAATTGAAAATTTGGACAATTTCCTTAATCTCTGTCTGATTCTCTTATCTGAAAAACATTCAGATTCATTCTGAGAATTAATTGACTTAAACTAAGCAGAGTTTACAATATCACCTGGCATAGTAAACATTTAATAAATATCAGCTATTATTATTTCCCATCTCACCTTTTTCAGAACCACTTAGCTAATTATATGAGATAAATCTCAGAGTCATGTCTGAAATGTAACATTCACTTACCTCCATTCCAATTCTATCACCTATCCTCAGTATTTAAACTCCTGTAAAGCTCTTCAAAAGTATCTGCTTCATTCTCCATCAGTCCTGCTGCAATATAAACAACCACTATAAATCACTTTATTCTCATCCTTCTATTGCCAAACCAGAGTTCTGATTTTACTTACTGTTATATTTTTGGATGAAATAAAATCTATGTATTCTCCACTTCACTATGAAACCAACTGAAGAATTCAATTTCAAAACTGTGTTTAAGCAGTTTTAATTTATTTGCAATATTCCATTTGCCTGTAAAGGCTACCTACAAAGAAAAACAAGAGCTTTATAATAAAATTGCTTTAGAAAACATTGTGTAATATTCCCTTTCTTAGAGCTTTACAATCATTTAGTTCCAGAAAAGAGATTACTTATCTTTGCGTAACCTAACATTTCTCAATGTTTTTGGCCATAATACTGTATTGTGAAGTAATACTATTAGCACATTTTGGGAAATGCCATTCCATATCATGAGGCTCTATGAATATTTTAGCAGGAAAAGGACAGTAATAGAGCTGTATTTTAGAAAGACACTGTAAGTAACATGAAAAATGGGCTTGATGTTATATATAAAAATATGTATATCATTAAGGGCAGTATTCTATAATTTTCCTTAAGTACTTTCAAAAAAAAACAAACTACGAATTCATCTTTTTCAAATGCTAATAACCTAAAACACTCTCAGTAGATATTTATTCTCTAGATTCTTCTGCACTTTCTAGATGCTTCTAATCCTGCTGTTTCACACCCTTGAAGCCCTCATTATCTTTAAAAAGAAGTAATTAAAATAATATCTCAATTTCCATCTCTATCCATATTACACATCACTACTAGACTAACTTTATTAAAGCCGCTATTGAACAGGTAATTTCCCTATAAATGTCACAAATGACTTTTCAAATTTGAGCTGTGGGTGGAAAGCAGGAATGGGCTTTAGGCGAAAATAAAAGTCACATTTGAAAGGGGCAAAGTATAAGAGGAAATAAAGAACCCACTTAAACCAAATTCAATGCAGGCTAGGGAAATGTCAGAAAAGGGAATTGTGAATATTGATATCCTAAAGGAAATTCTATCAAATATCTATCTCAAATAATAGTCATCCATCTTCAACCCTACCGTCACTATAAATCATAGTGCTTCCATCCTCAGGGTATTACAATGGTACTAAGAGCATCTTCTGAGGCTCAAAAACAGATGGACTTCAGTGCATACACGATCAAGTAAAAATCCCTTTGCCCAATAATTAGGGTCCACCACAGTATAGTCAGAGTCTACCTTTTCAGTTTATATTTCCATAGGGACATAGCACAGACTCCTATCTCTAGTCAGTTGTATATGTCTGCAAAAAGACGTGATTGAGAATTCTAGAATATATCCACATCCAGTTCTCCTTTCCTTCTTGGCATCTTGGAGGATTATACCTCCCAGTGCTCTTGCAGATAGGTGGATCATTGCAACATGCTGTGGCCAACGGGCTGCAGTAATACACTTATATATCACCGCTAGGCCAAGCATTCCATTGGCAGGGCAATATCTTCCAGTTCCCTTCTAGTAAAAGCCAGTATATCATCAGTAGAGAAGCATGTAAGTTCTTTTTCCTTCTCCTTTTATCTTTTTTGGTTACCATACTATACGGCTACAGAAAGGACATCAATCTTAAGAATATCAATCTTCGAAGCAATCAATTCTGCACATTTTATTACAGCTATTTCACTTAAAGAAAATAAGTTAGTTCTCAGAATAAAAATTTCTAAAAGAAAGAATGTTCACAGGAGACACATTAGAAAAATATCAAAGACGCAGACAAATGAAGAAAGAAGAATCCTCTCTGTGCTTATAGGAATAAACCTTGCACATTCTTTTCTGAGCTTTATGACAGTTTAAAGTCAGTATGTTATTGTTATCAAGGACAGAAGGCTCGATTGTTTTCCCCTGGTGATTTTGGTAGTGTGTTGCCTGACATGAAAGAGACTCTCCCCTCCCCCCACCCACACTATTTGTATTTACCTTCTTAGGGATTCTTTTTGTATTTAGTTATTTGAAGTATTTCCGGGCAGAGTGAAATCAAAAGGATTACTACTCACTATTTCTTCCTTCTTTCTTACTTCATGGAGTTCTTCTCTAATAATAAAACAGCTTCATGCCATTCAAGTATGGATGATTCTCAACCCCATTTAAAAAAAAAAAAATGTTTTTCCCTTTGCTTTATTTGAAACAATATTCCCCAACTGTACTCTTGCTATACCATTACAATTCACTATTGGAGCTCCCAAGAAAACCAGCTGGGCCATGCCCTAGAAGAGATAGAGATCACTGCATGTTTCTATGCCTTCTTGTTTAAGGTTATTGGAAATAGAGTAAATCAGTAGCAATAACATATAGGCAGATGAGGTAGGAAAATCGTTTCTGCTGCAGCATCTCCACTCTCTCCTCCATATCCTGATCCTTTTAATTTACAGAAATCTAGAGCAACCCTCTCCACACTCATCCAGGGAAGAACTCGATTGAATTATTTAAAAGATAAATTGTCCTCACATATGAATATTGAAACAAAATTGGATCATTTTCTAAATTTCATTTTGCTTGAATAGCCTTAGGTTAACAATGAAAATTTAAAATACGGCCTTGGCCTGACCTTTGCTTTCTTATTTCAAATGGTCATTGTGGAAGGTTTTAAATAAAAGATGATCATATTAACTGAGCCTTCTTCAAAGGTCAGCTTGACTATTTGTCTGAATTGTTTTGTTATTTTAAGAGACAGTCATGTTTTCATTTTTTGGCCATCCATATGCATGGCTAAATAGTATCCATTGTTTCAAAATTATGAGTCTATAGTTTTGTTTAAAATACAACACAGTTAGAAAACTCCAACATGCATTTCCTGCAGCCCTTGCTGCTATAGGAAGTAACCTAGGCAATGAGGAAATAGTGGCTTCCTTGGGAAACAGAGGGAAGTGCTCAAAGGAAATGTGAGGAGGACCCAAAAAGAGACTTTGTCTACTTCTCAGTTTTTTTCTAGGAATATTTATCCCCACATTAACTGTGCTTCTTCATATATACTTACATGTAATTTGAGATTTACACAATAAACAACTGTTGAAAGAAAGCCCAACCTGAAAATTAACTCCATATTAAAGGAAATAGGAAAGTGAGTGGTGCTGGAGAGAAACGAGTTGACTTCAAAATACTTGGTTTGTGACTATTGACCAGAAATATTTATTCAATATCCCCATGAGCATGAAGATGTGGTAAGTTAAATATTGTGTGGAGGGAGAGGTAGGGAAGAACATATTTAGCATGGTTTTCTGAAGAATTTCCTTGAAAAGAGGAACCTCACATGATTCTCCTTTTTAACCAAAGGAAACAAGCAAAAGTATATAACTACAATAATCCTCTCTTAAGTTGAGAATGTTAAAATGCTGTTTTTAAAGACTTATATTCCATTTATGAAACATTCACCACTGCTGTTAACACATAAAATCAGGAGTTAGAGGTACACAGAGATGGTCCCTGCCCTCACGGAACTTAAAAAGTAAACAATACTGACAGCAGTGCCACATCAAAACTGCAGGGCTGTTATCTTCAGGTCCCTGAGCTCATCGTCCATGTTTAAGGCTTGTGTTACTGTGCTGTGAGCCCTGGTATGCATCTTCTTTATAACAGTGTAGTAACCCAATCATTCTAAACCTATCTTACTTGATTTGAAAGAGCCTGACATTGCAAGGTGAAAATGAAAAAGAACTGTAATTTTATACCGTTTCAAAGTGCTTTCTGTAACTGCAAAAGTGGCCAACCTGAGCAATTACAACTGATTTCCAAATTACCTCATATCATATTTTTCTTATGTTCACCCATATATCTGGGTCACTGGAAGGAAAACAAAATTTGTCCAAAAAAAATTTTTAATCTACCTGTCAATATTTAGATTTAATTGACTTTAAGTGAAACAAATCTGACTCCATTTTTAGGCAGGTATCAATTTATAGTGTGTGGAAATATCTGTAATTAAAAATAAAAAAATATTTTAATAGTAAACTAAAAATGAAATAATTTCTTGCATACCATCCTCAAATTTTATGTAACATGTTTTGTTTTGTGTTGTTTTAATGACTAGGAAACGGGGCTCATAGCTTTCTAGGTTATATTAGAAAAATATAATATTTGATTCAAATTATATTTTAATCCCATTATATTTTCATGTTACATATTTGTATTATACCCTACACACATTTATAAAATTGTTCAATGTGAATGAATCTATTGTAAACTGCCATTCTGAAGAACAGCACTGTTAATCAGTTCAGGAAAGGTCATGCTTTGTTTGCTTGTTCTATAAATCATGCACACATTTCTTTTAAGTGGCTTAAAGATGTGCAAAGTCTCAATTCCACCAAGCAAAGTAACTGCATATTTTTGAATGAAAAATTTCAACAGCTGTAATGAGAGAAGTGACATGGTTCACATTTTACATAAATACAAGTAATACTACCTTCAAGGACAAAAATCAGCCTGTGAAAATGAAAACCAAAATGACTGGAACCAGGAGTCACACACTAAGTCAGTCATTGATTGATTTTGGGGGGGAGGGTCCCAGGAAAAAGCTGACATTGATTTATCTTTTAATCTAACAGAATAACAACAAATCTTAAAGCAATCAGTTTTAATGGTCTTAATAACTCCAATCAAATTATTCACCTTTCACATTAATATAGGAGGTTGGCTTCATATTTATTCATCAGATTTGTCAAATAAATATCACCGTTTGCCCAACTAAACCCTAGTCTTTCAGTTCTAATAGATTCTATTGGCATTCCATTTTTAATTGTCTTCCCCTCATAATTAAGGTAACCATAGGTCCCAGTTTTCCAGGCCTGGTCACGGTCCTGGTTTATGCTTTTTGTACTGGCCTAATTTTTAAGAGAGTCTCTCCATTTTCTAAAGTGTTCTGGTTTGAAAGATCAGGCATGTGGCCAGCATACTTATAACTCTGCTTTCATTATTCCCTGTATCTTTATGGCCTATTAAAGCTAAAAGTCTTCTTTAAGATCAATGTGAGCAAGTATATGAAAAGACCATGACTTAAATCTATCTGATATTTCCTCACCTACCCAAAGAAAGATCTTTCCCACAGCTACATCACATATCTGAGCTCTCAAAAATAGTAGCCTAGCAAGATAAAACTTTGCTGACAGGCTGCTCTCTAAGCTTTTCTTTTCAAGGACTCTATTTGGAAAAAAAAAAAAAAAAATTGTCCTTCTGACGATAGCAGAAACTAAGACAGTCCTTGTGAGTGAATTTAAAAAGAACAGCTGCTCAATTTGCTTTACTTGATCTGAACTTTCCTAATATGAGGTGGTGATGTAATCAAAACTTAGAACTGTTTACTAATATTGATTATATGTTGCATTGGTTTCATGTTCCATAAATACAGGAATTCTATTGGTGATGAAAATGGTGAACACACAGGAATTTCCAGGACACCATTGGCGTTACACTGAGGCTTTTACCATCAAAGTAATGGCTCTATATGGAAATCTGCTACAAGGGCCACCTGGAGCTCTCCATGCGTGATGATAGGTGACTGAAATGGACAGATGGACAGGAGGGTGCACTCAATGGACACAAGGCAAGGTTGATACTTGGAAAGAAAAATCAATGCCACAGCAAAACAACTACAGAGTTTCCAACCTAATGAATTTCTCATTTAGCTAGACTGTAAATTTGATCCTGTGCAACATTTAGTTTCTTTATTTAGATAAGGATTAAAAACAGAACACCTAAAAAGGCCACATAAGATAAAGAGACTGTGAGATGCCTTCTAAGGGATGAACATTTCCCCATGGATATAAATAGATTGTTGTTTTGATTCGTTTAAAAGGTCATTAGTCAAATATTCTGTTTCTTTTTCTCTCATTTCTCTCTATCTCTTTCTCAAACATAGAGGCACACATTAGAAAAACAAATTCAATGAACAAGCCAACCCATTCCCCACTCTAACAACAAAACACAAATTGAGAATTAAATTTTTAGAGGTTTTAAAATTCAAGTTCCATATGCATTGTAGATAAAGCAAGTCTTGTTTATTTAACTAAAATGTACTTAAAATAATTCCTAAATTAAGGAAATGATGAATTCAAAAGCTCTCTTTCATCATTAAAATTTGAAAAATTACGTTAGCAACATTTGCCCTCTTTCTAAGAGCATAACCAGATAAAACCTTTAACTTGAAGTGTTCTGCTTCTCTATTTAAATTTTATATAAAGGATCTAAAAATAACTAATAGCTGATAATCATCAGGTTCTACCACCTTTACAGAGCCAATCTTGAGATGCTAATAGGCCCTAGTGGGGAAATCAGTCCTCAGTTAAATAAATTATTAGGTTTGCAGTAGAATATTTAATATGGACACAGTGTGCAAAATGAATAATCTAATGTGTAGTCTAAAATATTGTTCAAGTGTATGCTATACAAATTACCTGAACATGATGTCAGTCAAGATGAGCAATGCCAGAAAAGGAAAATATATAATCTTCAACCTTCAATTATTCATATGTAACTGGAAAGAGACACATGCATAAAGCAACAGGAATGATTCCAAGCATTCCTACACTAACATTTGATAAGCCCTTGGTGTGCATGACCCATGCCTTAAATAAGCAACATTTAATATTTTAAAAACATTTATTAAATACTGGTTATCAGGCACCATATGGGGCATTGGGATCATTCCAATGGCAGAGATACAATCCTTCTTATTGATGGATATACCTGATCTTAGTGGGGAGCATAATGAATCAAAATCAGTCTTCCCTATAGAGGGGGCACCCACACTGAGGACCAAGGTAAGGAAGGGAGAGTCCAGATCCTTAAATGGTGTTCAGGACAGAGCAAATGAAGTACATGATGTCCCCGAGGGGAGCCAGAACATTATTAGTGTTACAGAGACCTTGACAGATCTTGAAAAGAGACTTGAAGGGACACGATCTGTGCCTTTGCTTCTACTGCAGCTCAGAGCAAGGACTGTAACATAAAGGAGGTCCTCAATGAAAACTGTTAGAATTAAATTGTGAGGCTTTCCATTAAAAAATAAAAATAATAAATAAATTATCTTAGTTATGTAGGCACCTTTAAATCATTCTTATTCATTTCTGACCTGGACAGTGACAGTCCCAAAGCTCCCCTCTCATTTGCTTACCCCACTCTGAAGCCTCTTTGCTTCCTTGATCCCCTGCAAACCACAAACAGTCTCCCAGATGTCCACAGAAGTCCCAAGCCTCACAGGTCGAAATACTGAACTCTACATCATTTACTCCAAACCCAGTCCTTCCCTTCTATCCCACATACGAGTGAAGGCAACCTGTATTCACCCTGAATCCAAGCAAAGACCCAGGTAATCTTCCTACTTTCCTCCCTCTCCCTTATCTTGCCACATCACTGAGTCATCAAATCGTCTCAGTTCTACCTCATAAATACCTCTCTTTAGGTCTCGTTTTCTCTATCTGCACTGAATACATTTGTGCAACCCTAGTATCTGTGATTGCCTCCTAACTTTTACTTCTTGCCTTTCTCTTGCAAACTGCCCTGCCAGAATGATCTTCCTAAAATGTTAAGTTGCTCAAGTTCTTCCCTTGGTGAAATGCTCCAGCGCTCTGTGTGATTCTAGAAGATGCTATGCAGACTCCATTATCTGAATGCCCCAGGGCATCAAAATGCCGTTGCTTTGTACACCCAGATCCTTTTGCCTAGAATCTACTCCATAACGGGTGAGACTTCTTCGGATGCCTCTTTCATAACACTAATCACATCCCATTTATTTGTAATTTAAAAATTTTAAACTGTATTATGATATAATGCAAAAATATAAGAGAAGGTGAAGAGAAAAATGCAATACTCATGAACTTAACAACCAGATCACCTGAGTGTCAATAATTTGCTATATTTTGTTTAGCACTTGTATTAGTCTGAGTTGTCCAGAGATGATTTCTGCTGGCCTCTGCTTAATGGCAGGTTGTGTTCCCAACAAAATACCACGTTAATTTAATATCTCAGCTTGAGGTTTCCCTGAGTACATGGTTAGTGTAAATTTGAACACCAGACTTACATGAGAGTAGGTTAATGACTATAAATTGTCTATAAAGAGTGTTATTAATTACATTTTCTCCTGTATCAACCTTGGAAATGACAAATATCCTACTTTTTGACTAGCATTTTTTTTTTCCCTAGCCTATCCTTTCACTATAGGAATAGTCTCATTGAGGATCCAGGCCTATTTTAGGATTCTCAGGCTCTGAATCCCAACTTTGCAGGGGCTGCAAAGCTCAGTCTCCAGTTCCTCCTTTTTTTAATCCTTTTGCCGGGATGGTCGGATATATCCGAATGAATATTTCCACCCACTGACTGTGGATGGAAACTTCTAGAAAGGAAGTTTAGGAAAGCAGATGTACATTTTTCTGTATTTTTGTGTTTTTCAAGAATGAATAACAATAGGACATTTTCTACATAAAAATAATGCCATTTATATACAAAGCAGCTT
Source organism: Rhinolophus sinicus (assembly GCF_057876585.1). Taxonomy (NCBI): domain Eukaryota; kingdom Metazoa; phylum Chordata; class Mammalia; order Chiroptera; family Rhinolophidae; genus Rhinolophus; species Rhinolophus sinicus. The sequence goes on from NC_142502.1 coordinate 22,272,240, forward strand.
AGATTGTTATTAAATGCATAATATAGTCAAAATATCAACTTTTTGTTTTTTGTGGATTTCTGACACATTTTGGGAAAAAAAAAACCAGAAATCAATTAATGCAGCGAAAGAGTTAAATTCATCTGTTGTTCATGGCTCTACTTTTATCTGCCTTTTCCTTTAGTTATTTGTGCGTTTACTTGTTTATTTTGGTCTATACAAATCCCAATATATTGTTCGTAGCTCAGCAATGAATTAAAATATTATCTATTTGTATTGTTGCATGAGAACGTTTTTAAAGAACCTAGCTCACTATGCTGCCAAAAGTGGAACTGTTCACTGATTTGAGCTCCTCCAAGTGGGGGACTAGGTTTTATTTATTTATTTTTTTTAACATTATTTCTAATAAAGTAGGGCACAGGCAAAATCAAAATGACCATTAATATGTAAGAAAACAATTTTTTTAATGCATCCTGTTTTAAAATCCATTTTATAAAAATCTTAACAGCTTTATCGAGGTATTATTTGACCTATAAAAACTATACTTACTTAAAATGCATAATGTGATAAGTCCTGATATATGTACACATTCATGAAATCATAACCCCAATCTGGATAATGAACATATTCATAACCCCTTACAGGTTAATCATGCCCTTTATAATTCCTGCCTTTCACTACACCTCCACTCATCCTTAGGCAACCACTTATCTGTTTTCTGTCCTTATACATTAAGTTTATATAAGTTTAATCATCTAGTATGTAATATTTTTTGTCTGGCTTCATTCAGCATAATTATTTTGAGTTTCCTCAAAGTTTTCTTTGTCATTTCATTTTCACAAGAAGTGTACAATTCTAATTACTTCACTCACTAGAAAAGTCTTAAACTGGGAACTCTTTAACCTTACAACCATTGTAATAGTGTGTAGTTACGTCTCTTTGTACTTTTAATTTCTATTTCCTAATGACTAATGATGTTGAGCACTTTATTCTGTGTGCATTTCCCATCTGTATGTCTTCTACAGTCAAGTGTCTGTTTAAATCTTTTTACTCATTTCTTATTAGATTGTTTTCTTATTTTTGAATTTGAGAGATCCTTTTATATATGCCACTATAAGTTATTTATAAGATTTACTGTCTGCAAATACTTTCTCCCACTCTGTGGTTTCTCTCTTTATTCTTTTAACAGTGTCTTTCAAAGAGAAGAAGTTTTTAATTTTGTTGACATCAGGTTTAGTAACCTGTTCTTTTATGGATCATACTTGTGGATCCATAGTTAAGAAATCTTTACCTAACCCAAGACCATATTTTAACTTCTAGAAGTTTTATGATTTCAAGTTTTACATTTTGCTCATGATTATTTTTAATCTTCTTATATAATGCAAATAATAGCATAAAGTTCATTTTTTGCATCTAGGTATGCAATTATTTAAGCATAATTTGTGGAAAAACAATAGATAAAACTATTTCTGGTGATGCAGAATTTTCATAATTAAGGAGAACATTGCTTGCTGTACATTCATATTACAGAATCTCTTGCTAGTGGGTGTCTCTTCCATTTATTAAGATGTATGTAGAGCTAAGAACTGTCCCCCCCAGAAAAAAGCTGTGTTCCTCTCAGAGAAGATCATGTAGAAGTCTGTTAGAGGAATTTGGATTTGCAAAAATGTTTTCTGTGATCAGTGCTATATATGGGTGTTTCATTCTATATTCAAAAGACTAATTTCACATCATTTTTTAGAATAAAACATCTTAATGATTATGTCATTTTCATTTAAAATTACATTCAAATATTTGACAAAACATGTACTTTTTTCTGCCTCCTACTCTAATTATATTTTTTCTATTATATTAATCAGAAGATGACTGGAGCTAGTCCCACAGACTTTCTTTCCCTGCATTCCAACATCCACATTTTGCAGAACCATAGGCTATCAGGTCTACAATCCATTCATGTTAGAAAAATAGTGTCTCAGATGTTAAACTGCTAAAGTCACACAGACACTTATAAAATAAGGATTAAAAGCCAAGTGTCTTATTTCTACTCTTACTTAGCTGTTCTTTTTCCCCCAGTTCTATTGAGATATAATTGATATGTAACAGTGTGTAAGTGTAAGGTGTACAATGTGATGATTTGGTACACCCACATGTTGTGAAATAATTACCACAGTAAGGTTAGTTAACACATACATAACCTCACATAACTGCTGTGTATGTGTGTGTGTGTGTAGAAAATTTAAGATCTACTCTTTTAGCAAATTTCAAGTATATTATATTGTAGTTAACAATAACATATTGTTAACTACAATCACCATGCTATATATTAGATCCCCAGAACTAGAAGTTTGTACCCTTTGATCACCATTGCCCCATTTCCCTCTCCTCCAAGCCCCTGGAAACAAGGAATCTACTCTGTTTCTGAGTTTGGCTTTTTAAAATTCCACATATAAGTGAGTGCATACATAATTTGGCCCTCTATGACTTATTTCACTTAGCATAATGCCTTCAAGTTTTGTCCACGTTGTCACAAATGGCAGAATTTCCTTCTTATTTTAAATGGATGAACAATATTCCATTGTCTATATGTACCACATTTTCTTTGCCTATTTATCCACTGATGGATATTTAGGTTATTTCCATGTCTTGGCTATTGTGAATAATGTTCTAATGAAAATGGGGGTTTACTTAGCTCTTTTAGATAGAAATTTTATTTTTTTTTAAATATTATACCTAGAAGTGGGATTGCGGGATCACGTCAGTTCCATTTTTTATTTTGTGAGGAACATCCATACTATTTTCCATAAAGGCTGTACCAATTCTCTTCACCTAATAATCTTTTGTAATCTAATGAAGCTTATTTGGTTGATAGCAGTATCAATCCAAGTAAAAATTCTGAAAAAAGAACAGCTGAAGATATGGCTAAGATTTTCTAAAAATTCTGGAATTTTAAAATAAAATAAAATGTGTTCAAAAATATTATCTGTGTTATCACCACACCTCTCATTTGGTTATTTTAAATTAGGTTTACTATAAAATTTAATATATTCAATTTAAAAATTAATAATTAAGTATTAATTCTTTTAAGTGTGTGTTTCAAACAAAGCACTACTTTAACACTATTAAGAAAGACACTCTATCAAATTAATAAAACAACCAAATGAAAAAAAAAATTTTTTGAGATTCTAGTCAATTATTTTCAAAAAATTAAATATTATATTATAGATTTCCTCAGGTTTCAATAATTATGTTGATTTACATTAATATGAATGACACCATTCACTCAATGAATTCTAATGTATGCCTACTATGTGCAAAATTTTCTCTAAGGCACTATGAGACAATAAAAATAATACTAATATAAAGACTCTATCCCTAAGGAATTTACAGCTCAAAGGACAGATAAAACAATTTCACAAATGGCTGATTTGCAACATAACATGGTTGGTAGTAAAACAACAACAACAAACAAGCAAACAGGTTATAGAGGCTTTGAAAAGGGAAATTACTCATAATGAAGGCTTGCATCACAGTGGATGGGAAGTATATTTCTATTTATTCTCCAAATCTTGTAATATATTATGTATGCCATCTTAAGGAATCCTTAAAGAAACTATGACGTGATGATAAAAACACTAACAGAAACAAACCAACTGATGAGAGAAGAAAAGAACTATTGCTGTAGGCACACTGTATCTGTGTGAAAAATACTATCTCAATCACAAAAGTCTGTCCTCTAAACTTACTCAGACCTGATTATCAGGAGTACTTTCCTTAGGCTATATTCAGAGTTCTTTCTCAATTTATGTCTTTTTTAAAATTATAAATAAATCTTTTTATAAAATTGGTTTCAGGAGCTATCAGTATTCAAAAAGGATATTGTACTACATTATTTAGTCCTAAATATGTCCTATGCATTTTTACAGTTTGTCATATGGACCAGAAGTGTGACATGCAAATAAAGGCTTAGAACAGCAATTCTCATTTGTTTTCTGCCTCAAGAATATTAAAGACATACTCCCAGTGGTACAGTACAGCGAGGTTTATGTACAGTTCCCACAACATTAGATAGGTTGCAATTCCAGATTTCTTTCCAACTCAAAAATGGTTTATTGAAACACAAGTGAGTGATAGTGCTGTTATTATATGAGTAATCTTGGGCCCAATCTAATTTGAGAAACTAAATCATTTTACAAAACTTCAACACTTTATTATTAATAACAAATTACTTATGATTTGCTTCACAGTTGTTAGAACTCATCATTTCCGAGTCACTGCTGAGAGACAGAGAAAAGATGCCAGGAGGCTGTTGTACAGTGAATTCACAGTAGTCCAGTGTCTGGTACTTTGCCTTACAAACCTTCAAATTTATTTCTAATTACTATCCTAAGTGTATGGGACCTGGGAAAAGAGTTTATGTTAGCTACCCCTATAAGAAATTGATATATAAAGCCAAGAGTCAAATGTACTTAGTATTTAGAGAGGATAGGCTATTAAATGATCAGAATCCTATTAACTTTTCCTCAGGGCACATTGTTTCTTCATTTTAAAGTTAACTGATGAACTGTTGTTAATCCAACCTGATTCTGAGCACAGAATCAGAGGAAAGGGAAGTGAATCAAAAGATCAAGGAAACATCTGATTAGACATCCTTCCCTCCACAATCCAAACTTTCTAGTTATCTAGCAATATTTTTATCCTTTTGACTCAATGTCTCCAGTTGAATAAAAGCAAGTGTTTCTTTTTCTGAAGTCAGCTTTCCTACATTTGCAAGATGACCAATTCTTTATAAGTCAACATAATCTTACAATATTAAACTCTTCACAAAGCTGTGTTAAATTTATAACCAAAGAGTCTTTTTGGGGAATATTGGACTCCTATATAAAATATTTTACAATTGGAAAAACACTTAATTACATACATACGGTCAATAAAAACAACCCATAGAAACACTTGTGCTAGCCTTACTTTGACCTTACAGTGAATTTTTTAACTACTGTTTGACTTCTTCATTCCTCAATATATTCTCAGATGGTTTACACTCGCCTAAGAGTGCTAACGGAATATGAGTAATTTGTATTATTGGTCAAAAACAGCAAAAACATATCTAAATCCAAAGATAAGCAAAAACCATTTTACATCCCAATGCCAAAATATTTTACCTTCTCTAATTTTTTGCATTTATATACAACAACATTCCCATTGCTTAGCCTAATTGAATATCAACTATATTTACTCTTTATGGGCTTAATGATGATCAAAAGAGTCTTAGAAGAGTTAAAAAAGTATTATAAAGTACTGCATTAGGAGCTCTGGGTTCATCAGCAGGTTTCCTGTGTTCAAATAAAAGTTAACAGATCATTTAGTGGCCATATATCTTGGATGGATTTAGAAAGTCATCAAATCTCTCTAAATTGCAGTTTATGGACCTATTAAATGAAGATAATAATAACACCTCCATCACTGGAATTATTAAGATTAACAGAATAATATATATTGAGGATTTAGTATAGTAAACATTCAACAAATGCTAGCTGTGATCATTAAAAATCCATTTACACAGAACAGAATTTCACAAATTCACCCTAAATTTCAAGTTAAACTATTTCTGTGAAACCTTAAGGACAATATATTCATATGGTGATCAATTATTGAACTCCTTAGTGTTCATGAAAAAAAAAATATGCTTCTCTCACAATACAAATCTTTTATCCATAAAGCAATATACAGGTATGAATTTCTAACTTACTCTGATCATATAGTCACTAACTCCAATAAAGATTAATGGTATGCTACAAAAAGAAAATATTACTGAACAATGTATCTTGAAATCCTACTAATTAGTTGGAAAAATAGAATTTATTTTTAAATTTAGTAACACATGTTTGTAAAAATGAGGTACAAAGCATTGAAACATCTGAACCATGTTCCAATTGATGGCATATATAATCACTATCTACAAAAAAAAAAAAAAAAAAAAATTTTCAAAAGGCTAAATACTCAATTTCTCTTGTTCCTCCTAAAGAAATATAATTCCCAGCATTGAGTATTTGTATACATTGCTTAGTTACAGAATAATCTTTAATTGAGCAAAAATGTAATCTCTTGAAAAATGATTAAATGCAAAGCAACATGTAAACAAAGGAAAGAAGAATCCAAAGAGAGAGAGAAAGAGAGCGAGAGCAAGAGAGACAGAGAAATGAAAGTATTTCACTTAATCCTTCCTTTCAAAGATGACCAAATCAATATCCTTGCCTTCTTTAATCACTAGAGTAGATAATGTAGAATACAAAATATGATATGTTTCACAGTGACTCTTAAGAAAATTCTATGTCCATTCTTTAACTTAATTTGACAAAGCAAAACTAAAGTGGTGATCACATGGTAAGGCATAAAGTAGGCTGAATAGAATCACAACGTTGTAAACCTGAAACTAATACAATACTGTGTATGAACTATAATAATAATAATAAATAAATAAACACTAAAGTCACCATGCCTGTCAAAACCAAAACAAAACCTAATTTGATGTTGCTCAATAGAGACATAACTTTAAATGACTTTTCATCATGTATATCCTCAAACACAAGCAGCACTTTATTTTTCTTGAAGCCTTTCTCATAGTTTTAGCTTGACACACTTGAATCTTTCGATTTCTATAAGCAGCTGTAATTTTATCTCCAAAAGAAGATCAAACAAGTTTCCATATTTCAATTTACTCTCTTTCTCTCAGTGATGAATGCTTTGAAATAAAGATTTGGAATCGTGTTTTCAATTTGTATTATTTCCGGCTTTCAAGATGTGATTTTATTTTCTGTAGCAGAAGTGAAAAGACATGGTCTATTAAAACCAAAATTTTCTCTTTCCTTATACTTATTTTTACTTCATGAATAATCCAGGGGGAAAAAGTTTTCAAGTTCACCATAAGTCAATGCTGTTATATATATATATATATTTATTTTTATTGAAACAAGAAAGGGACAGTTCACTGAACATAAAAGTTTAAAGCAAGAAATAGACGCTTTACTAACGATAATATTGTGAAGACAAGGGAGAATAAAGGGGGTCTGTCCAGAACACCGTCATTCACTTTAAAATTCCAATTCTCTATTGTTTCACCTCTTGTCCTCTTTACCTGCCTGACACCTCTCTTGTTATCCCCTTCCTGTCCTGTCAACCAAGGCTCTAACAAACATCAAGATTTCCTCAGCGCTATCTCTAACCCACTGAAAAAATATGTCCACAGACCTCCCCAAATTAGCATCTTCTCAGACCTTTTTTCCACTCCTTTTCTCCTGTGGAACAATTTTTGTTCTCTTTTCTACTCTTATTTAGCAGACAGAGAATCTACCTTTAGAAGGAAGGATTTTAAATAACAGAAACTATTATTTGCCAAACATTGTTAGAGATCAACAATATCTTCTTATTTTAATAGAATAGTGACTAATATTTTATTTACTACCAGGACAATTAACCTTACTAAGAAACAAGTAGTTAAATATGTTATATAGTCCTTTCTTTCTTGATCAAGCAGAATCAACACCTATTCCCACAGAGTCCCTGAAGTTACTACAACTGGGCATTACTAAAAGTAGACCCCAGAAAATACCAGGCAGGCAGTTTTTCAACATCAGTTTGCAGTTCACATCTACAGTACACTTCTACTTTCTCTTCCATGTGTGAAAAGCACTGCCCTTGAAACTGTTTGGAGAAGACTTACCAATACCCTTGTCCACAGTAGCCATCATATAAATACCAAATTCCATACCCACCAAGATTGCTCTTTTTGTATGTTCTTAAAACCATCAGCAGTAGATAGCAGAACAGTATCTCTTTCCAGGTAGACTACTGTTGAATTTTGAAAAGCCAATGAGACCTAAGATTTGTAGTTTGAACAACACATAATTCATAGCCTCATTTAGTTTTACATCAGAGTTTTGAGGCTATAGGCAGGTTGAAGAAATGTAGAAATTATGTTTATTTCAACTAATAAGTCACAGTGCAAGGACTCAACCCCACATTTACTATTTCTAATGTTTGTGTTATTTTTTTACCTTTGAGTAAACTCAAATTTACTGGTAGAATGAATAACTCTCTTTCTGTAAATTTACATTTTAATAAAGTTGACTAAGAAAAATTAACAGACATCAATAATTTTGAACAAAATAAATTTATCACATTAATGTAAATTAAAATTGTTCAGGAAAAAAAATTTAAGGCCAATAATTGATAAGCTACTTTACCAATATAGCATCTGTTCTGATATGCAAATATGCCAAAATTTTTAAGAAGAATTTTTTTTTAAATCTCTTATTGTTCAAGTAGGTGGATACTTTTAAATGAATATAATTTAAATTAAATAATTTTAATAATTTAATTATTTTAAATTATGTGAAATGCATATAAACGGTAACTTTCCACTGTGAAATGTCTAGAAAACTCAGGAAAATGACCTAAACTTTCTATGTAGCACTTCTACACTGGAATATAGAAATATTTATATTAACTAATAAGCACAAAGTGATATTAAACCTCAGGAGACTATTACTAAAACAAACATAGAGAAAATATACTAACGAACAAACAGAAACCTTATTGCTCAATAGCTCATTTTGTTAAATTGTAGTTTATAGAGGGAGTAGAATATTAGATTTACTTCCAGACTATAGATATCACAGATGATGACTGCCTATCTTACAATTCATGACACATAAAATCGATTGTCTAAAAACGCGACAAATTGAAAACTAAAAACACTCCCCCTCGGGGTTGACAATGAAGATATTAGAGGAAATGGGAGAAAGATAAAAGAAAATGAGCCCCACTTGTTATAAATAACTGGGTAGGCAGTTGCATCTCTGTAGCAATGGAGGAAGTATCAGCTGCTCCAAAATAAGTCTCCCATTAACTTGTCATTTGGTCTGAAATCCCTCTATTCAAAATTTATATTCCTGGGTTTTAAAGGTCTCAAATAGATTTCGTTATTCAAAGAAAGATATCTTTGAATATGACAATTCAGCCTTTACTAAAGGAGGCTCAGAATATTTAGTAAGGACCCAGTAAGGTGACTATGGACATAGTATATCACTTAGAAACATCACTGACCAGAGAAGCAAGTAAATGAGTAGTATGTGACACTTTATTGCCTCAAGTCCGTCCTCTGAGCTCAATCAATGTATTGGTACTATAGAATGTGTACAAGGTGTAAGTGCAAGTCAACATGCTAATACTCATGTAAATCAAGAAAAACAAGAAAATAGCATGTCTTCCTGTAGAATTCTACTTTCTTGTTGGAAAAATAAGACTTGTACATCTGAAAAAAACAACTTGGCAATTTTAGGCATTAACTGGTAAATTACACCAGGGTACTCGAACATGACAATAATGACTTATGAGTATTGAAAGGCATATTTTATTTGCATCCAGTTGGAACACTTCATCAGAAAAGAGGGAACCAAAAGTGATCGAGTTTGTGTTCAGTTAATTTCAATTGTATTAAATGAAATTATTCGGTATGATCTGGAAAATTATATCTACATATCTATATAGATATAGATATCACGATATATATGCAGATCTAATATAGATATTTATATGCAGTAAACAACACAAGTGCACTCATGATAATTCCAACATAATCATGTTATTTTAAGTTCAGAAATGTCCTGCTAAAACCATGTCTTAGACTCACCTATCTGATTTGGGGCGACAATAAAATGACTTCCAAGGTCTACTTGCCCAGGTAAATGCAATTCTTGTGTAACTAGGTGAGTTTTGGTTTTCTCAGGCTTTTCAATATGTTCTATGTTTATCTTTCATTGGAAGGTACTTTAATTTTAACATGTTTCCCCAAGGAGATATGCTCATAGGTACCCATTGATAAATGTTATTACTGCTATTATCTATAAATGCCTGGGTCTGGTGTGCTTTTGAAACTGAGGAAATAGTTGCTTATATGTCAAAGTAGTAGAAAAGTGAACTGGCACCCTAGATAGCTTGAAATGGCACCTTCTTTTCTAGTTTGATATCTCTTTTATAGGTATTAAAATCACTATTGTTTAGTTTAATGAAATCATATTCAAACATTGTATAGTTTCAGAGATGTGATATCTTACCAAATTGAAACATTTCAGGTCTAATTTATCATGTTAAGTGGAAAATCAGTAACTACAAAAGCGAAGCAAATTTAAAATTGATCTATAGGGTGTGTTTTTTACATGGACAAAACGATCACTGGTCAATATAAGTGATTTCCAAAGCCAAACTATGCTGAAAGCCTGCAAATTGTTCTCGGTTTTTTTTGTTGTCTTTTGTTTTGTTAATCATCCAGCTATCTTCCCCTACACTCTATCTTTCTAGTCGAAAACATCCAGAGTTCAGTTTAGGTGCAAACAAAGCTCTAAGTTGATTTTCACTGCACTTAATCCCCCATAGTAGAATGTTGTGCCTGCTATTGCTATTACAGATTCCAAGGCTAAAGGACATGTCAGGGACCAATTCCTGGTAGAAATACATCATCTAAGGATGATCAAGTATCTGGCATTTTGTTCTATGAAATATGGCCATAACAAGCTAGATGCTCAGTGAGTTCACATGAAACATTGACACAGAAGATTCACCCTCACACTTCTGTAACATGGAGAACTAAGGTTGTTGGGCCCTAATCTATAATTCTGAAAATGCTAGGGTTTATAAAAAGTTACTGTAAAAGCATTCTCAATTTTTAACATGACTATGTAACTCAAATAACTCATTATTTTATACCTAAATTTTATTGTCAAGTTTTGTATCAATACATAATTATAAAAATGTATGCCATGATAAGGGAAAGTAGGAGAGGAAAGAAAAAAATGCATTTAAGTTGTTTTTTTTAAATCCCTATATAGTATTAATATGTCGCCAAGCTTGAGAACTAGATGAGAGGCTTAGGTGGAGGAAAGGGACATAGATATGGGTGGAGAGAGAGAGAAAAGAAAAGGAACGTTTTTATTTTGTTTGTTTTTTCTTGCTGTTATTCTTTTTTCTTATTCTAAAGTGCAGAGACTCTTGAACATGATTTTCAGCCCAAAAGGAAAAATAACAAAGATAAAAATATAGAACAAAGAAGGTATCATTGAGGGACCTATGCACCTGGGAAGATGAGCAGCAATGCCTCAAGAAATCCAGAAGAATGAACACTATTCTTTTAACCAGGAGGGAAGGAGCAGTATGAATAAAAAATTATGAATGGGGAAAGGCCATGAATTTAAAGAGGTTTAGTTTGACAGTTTCATTTTATTAAGAAATCAAAGGCAAATTCAAGTGGTAAAAGAATAGAGGTATAAGTAATTTTAGAAGGCTTAAATAGTAGTAAAAATATAAAATAGCTGTTGAAAGAAATGGGAGTGGGATATGAATGAGATTAACAGTCTTACAAAATAAGCCATATTGGTATTTCAAGGGAAAAGATAATAAATGCAAAGAAATATATCCGTGTATAAGTAATATAACCAATGTTAATGACTGAGTAAATATTTAGGTACTGGAACTTCCTGCATATTAGGAGAGAATGGAAAAGCAAATAATAAAGCTATTTAAAGAAAAAGTATCCTCAAAATTTGAACTATGGATATTTGCATTTGTGTCTTTTTTTTCTTTTTAAGTTAATATATAACAAGGAGATGATGACTTTTGCGGTGGGAAAACGTGGAATTTGAACAGAGAACATCTGGATTTTTTTACATATCTTATAATTTTTGTAGTTTCATAATCTCGTCAGTTATTTAAACTCCACACTATCCAGTTCCTTAAGCTATAAAATTAATAGAATGTCTGCTCTTCAGCCACTGCATAAGGCTATATGGAGAAGAATGTAGCAGTGTACACTAATATTTCACAAAAACTAAGGAAAATTTTCTTGGAGGCTCATTCTAGGGTTACAGCTAATTTGATATTGACCTCTCTACTCTGTTCTTTATTGTTTGAAAATATGCTTAAAAGATGTTGTGCATATAAATTTTATAAAAATTTATGTGAAATTTCCTATAGTAGGCAATTAAAGAAAATACAGATACTGTATAATTCCAAGATTATATTCTTAGCATTAATGCTCTTCATGAGTTATTTTTGGAAAACTACATTAAATTTTATGTATATCAAACTAGAAGATCCATCCATTTTGTTGCAAATGGCAGTATTTCATCTTTTTTATGGTGGAGTAATACCACATTGTATGTACAAGTATGTATCACATCTTCTCTATCCAGTCATCCATCAAAGGACACTTGGGGTGTTTCCATGTCTTGGCCACCATGAGCAGTAACGCAGTAAACATAGGAGTCCATATATATTTCCAGGTAAATGTTTTCAGATATTTGGGGCAGATACCTAGAAAAGGAATTGCTGGGTAATGTGGTAATTCTATTCTTAATTTTTTGAGGAACCTCCATACTATTTTCCATAGTGGCGGTACCAGTTTACATTCCCACCAGCAGTGGATAAGGGTTCCTTTTTTTCCACAAACTCCCCAACACTTATTACTTGTCTTGTTGATAATAGCCATGCTAACAAGTGTCAGATGGTATCTTATCATGCATTTTAGAAAGTTCATAAATTCCCTGAAATTGGATATAAATTTAATTTTTGTGTACATGTGTATGCTTTCTGGGTTTTTGCTCATTCCTGAAGGGATGATTATCTACTTTACTAAAGAAGTTGAGAATCTCTACTTTAGAAAATATCAAGTCATATTCACATCATAATTTTCCAAAGTGTTAGCATTACATTAACAGACATCCAGGATGTGGCAAGATCAGTAAGCATGCAAGGGCTGGCACAATGGTCCTGTAGCCAGTCATGCAGAGTCTAAACACAGTTTTTCATGCCTGAGTAGCAGAGAAAAGGAAGTAGTAATTAGGATGAACGTACTTGCCCCTGTCTCACACACAAACAAACATATGCACACAATTATTTTAGTTTTCTATTCTTTATTCCTAACTGCTAATTCAGTTATAGTGTGTGTAGGGTGACCATTGTGATACCCAGTGATGACTTTAAATACTTCTAAATAGTCTTAGAAATTACTTTTGAAAAGCATCAAATTAAATCAGGATAAAAAGACACTTTATATCTTCAACAACTGATGAGAAATTTGGGCAACATCTACATCGGATGGTGCTGTGTGTTTGGTGGAGACTTAGAAAAAGTTTGTTCAGATTCCCCCAAAATTTGCTTTCATTCTAAGAGATGCAGGGCCCCATAAATAGAACCTCATATTTTTCACAGTCTGAGTTCTAAATCATTTGTTAAATAAGAAAAATAAAGTAGATAAGAACAAGATATCACATTGATTACCAATAAAGGTTAGGATGCAGGATACAACAACAAAGGTATATGTTGCAACAATAGATTTCCTAATACTAATGGCATAATTTGATAGACATTGTCCCTACAATACTCCCAGTCATAAGCAATGATGGAAAATTTCTAACCAACTCCCTTTGTTAATAAAACTTACTGAAATGATGGCATGGAGAAAAAAACAGTACAAAAACTATATTCCTTGAGCTGAAGGTAGGGAGAAAAAGACTGAGCCACCCATGCACTGTTTATCTCTCAAACTCATCAGTAAAGTCAGTCTTCATTCCCTGGGAGGAACCAGGGGCGTTATAGAGCTAGGGATCCCTCTACATAAAAGGAAACATTATGTGTGACAAATGAGTGTTGTCCGCTAACAGGAAAGGGTCTTTTAAGCTCTGAGGATATTTGTTAACCCCAAACCATGAAGGAATGAGTTTCTCCACATAGCCGTAGATCCTATCTGTGCTTTCTCCCAGCACGTTATTCAACAAATATTTGTGGACTCAGGAAGAGGAGGAAGCTATTCTAACCCCAGGGCAGCTGAATTAGCTTCAATCACCAAGTATAACAACCTCTCCTGAAATTTGCATGATTTGAGAGAATGGTTACAATGTTATTCTAATATTGGTATAAGAATGTGGGTTCCAGGGAAAATCAAGCTTTTTCTCTTTTGAATTCCCTAAGGAGAGCTCATAGTTAGTATCTTTCTAAGCTTGAAGTAAGGGGAGAGGGATTGTGTCCTTCAAACTGAACTAGAAATAGTGGATTCTAGATATTTCTATAAACTTTTTTTCTAATATTTGAAAAGATCTACCATTTTTCCCCCCTACTGTTCAACCTGAGCATTGCTTCTTACATTTTAACCTATTACTTTGTGATATGCCTTGGTAACTATAGTGAACAAAATATATAATAGTTTTCCTTATAACCTCAAAAAATGTTGTTCAGGCTTGTGGACTGCTATCATACATCTTTGTCTACATATCTTTCCTATGCTTATATCATTCCTATGCTGTACTTTTGTTTCTCCAAAGAGGTCATATAAGCTTTATTAAGAGTATTTGGTAAAATATTATACTTAGAAACATAGCATCTGTTTGCCCAAGCTCCACGTGTTTGTTTGCTTGTTCGAGTTACAAGTAATGCACACCATGCAGTGGAAATGCTGTACAGAGTAAAAGGAGAGATAGAGAAAACCTACATCCAGAAATGGAGGTGTGGATCTCAGAAATCCCCAGAGACCTCCCCAAATTATTTTTGGTTTCTGTTTTATCAATCCAGTAGTGTTATATTAAGTGAATATTTCAACACCATTGCCCTAAAGAACACAAAGGCTGAAATAGAAGGTTGATGTCAGATAGAAGATGATTGAAAGATTGCAGTAATGTGCTTAGTCAAGATTTGTATAAAGAAGGTTGTGCCAGGACAAGCAATCATCTTCCTAATGAAAACCAGACATCTATCCAGGAATTGTTTTCTCTATTCCTTGAAGATTTTATCAGTGAGTACAGTGTTCAGCTACCATCCCCTCCATTCCCAACCAAACATTAGCTTTGTTCTGCCTTGTGGAAATTGAACAAATTAGGCATGAATCTTTAAGACCCTTAGTCTGACAAACGTTTATACTCCTACAAGGCTTAGTTAGCAAAAGGATAAAATTTTTAAAATGTGCAAAGCTAAAATAACCACTATTAGTTATATTTCAGAGGAAGAAGAGCAACTTAAACATAAACATATTTAAAAATAGGGGGTACTTCTAAAATATAATATAGGTAAAAATTCCAAATTTCTATTCATAATTTAATCCCAAAGGATCCTTGGTCCATAAATTTAATAATAAAGTAGTTTGTATAAAAAATTGTAAGAATATAATAATTACCATGCGATTGTTTCATTGACCAAAACACAACTTAACATATGAAGATTCTGTTCCAACTCAAGCTTCTGGAAAACAAGAATCCAATAACTTACATATTAGAAAAGTACAGGTAACCTATTAGAATGATTCTATTAGAATACCTAGATAGCAGAGAAATCAGGAAAGAGCCTAGCTAGGTCGAGAAGCACAAAACCAAATTATTAGAAAGATCCTTGCCAAATTGGGAAATGGCTCCTTGAAAAAGAAGGTAAGCTGAAACAAGAATGGCCTAACACTTTTTAACATTCAAATTACATTTGAAGCTTAGGTGCCCCAAAGTTGTGCTGAACCTGGACTATGAGTGCCAACTGTCAAATGTTCAGAATTGCACAACGTGAGTTAAGTCACTTTGGTAACTTGAAATCTGCCAGGATGGGACTATGTACATCTTTGAAAAGAAACAGTGTTAGAAAACAGGACCTTTTTTTTTTCCTTTAAGACAGCTTGTTGTCAAATATTTACTAGCATGACAATGGGAATACCCCACTCTAAGACCATTAAATATTATATTCAGTAGGAGATATCATAATTGCTACAACATAACAACCACATTAAATAGCTATCATACGTGTTTTGGTTAGCCAAAGGAACAGCTGATTGTATCCTCAATACCAGAACTAAAATTTGCCCCCTTGAACCAAAGAGCAGTACTAAATCATGTAAGAATATAATTATAAAACTCTTTAAATGTGTTAGAAAATAGTTGACTGAAGCTAAAATAGAGACAACTCTACCCAGCAGGAGTATAAATAACACAATGTGGAAATGTTACCAGACTTTACTTGAGTCCCCCCCTCAGAGGTGATGAAAATATGAAAAACAAATACACCTGCAGATGAAATTATTTGATTTTACTGTTATTAGAAATTAAATAATGCTGAAACCAAAGTATTGCTTATCTGGATTTTACCTTAAATGTGATAGAAACAAAAGATGCTTTGTAAAGTAAAAATAGTATAGAGCTATTCATTTTTAAGAATAGTGGCATAGAACTAATATGGCATTCACTTGCTTTTGATGTCATAAAAATTACGTAGAAATATTTTACATCCTGAAAGAAACCTAGAACAGATTAAATGCACTATTAAATAACGACAAAAAATAAACTGTTATTTTATTAACCTCACCTGAACTGCCATATAAGAGTGAAGACTATTCACAGAAATAACAGATATATCTGTCAAAATTAGAAAATGTTATAAAAGAGTGCCTTTTGATTCCCTTTTAAAGTTATGACCTTAGGAACAAACCCATCTATTAATAGAAAGAAATTCATGTCCAAGAAAAAGAAAAATATTGCAGAAGCAATACATTTTGAATTAGTTCATAACAGATTCATTATTAGATGACTTGTAACACACTATATAAACTATTAATTGAATTAGACTCTATGCATAGTATATTTTATTGAAACCATAAAATTACCATTTATGTAGTTTAATGAAATTAGCTATTTTTTATGATAATAATAATGAAATAATACTTAACAGAAAAAATACTTAAGCAATATGAAAGTGTACAGGGAAAGGGTTTGAGGAAATAATCTCAAATCTCTTCATTTTGAGATCATAGTGACCATGCTTACATGAATCTTTTTATGTGCATGTACATACACACGTGCTCTTACATAACTTATTTTATATTTTTCCCATGTGGGATTTAATTGTATGTAATTTTTTAAATTAACTAAATTTCGTAGTTGACATGAGAGTTCACTTTTTGTGCTTAGCAGTACTGAGTTTTGACAAGTGGATATCATACACCCACCCTTATATCACACAGAATTCTTTCACCAGGCTGAAAATCCCATTCTCTACATTTTCATCCTCACTTCCTCCTCCAAGCCCCAAGCATGTACTTTTTAATCTCTCTCTAGTTTTTCCTTTCAAAGATATCATACAGTTGCAATCCTATGGTAGGTAACATATCAGACTTGTTTTTTGCTTATACATTCACCTATTGAGGAACATTTCTGTTGCTTTCAATGTTGGCAATTATAAACAAAGCTGCCATAAACATCTGTGTGCGGGTTTTTGTGCAGACTTACGTGTTCACCTCATTTGGGTAAATATCTGAGTGCAACTGACAGATCGTATGATGAGACTGTGTATAACTTTGCAAGAAACTACCAACCTAACTAAAGTGACAACTACCAAAGTGACTGTGCCATTTTCCATTTCCACCAGCAATGAATTAGAATTCCTGTTGCTACACAACCTCACCAGCATTTGGTATTGCCAATTTTTTGGATCATAGCCATTCCAGTAGGTGTTTAGTGATATCTCACTGCTATTTTAATTTGCATTTTCCAGATGGCATATGATGTGGAACATCTGTTCATATGCTTACTTGCCACCTGCATATCTTATTTAGAGAGGTGTCTGTTCGGATCTACCTGAATTGTTTTCTTATTGTTGAGTTTTCAGAGTTCTTTTTATATTTCAGATAACAGTCTTTTATCAGGTATACCTTTTGCAAATATTTTCTTCCAGTCCTATTGCTTGTCTTTTCATTCTCTTACGGGCATCTTTCACAGTTTATTTATTTACTTATTTATTTTTATATTTTTTAATTTGTACTGAAGTCCAACTTTTCATTTTTTTCCCTCATGGATAGTGGTTTTGGTGGTGTAGTGAACAGCCAAACCATAAATCATTTAAATTTTCTCCTATGTTATCTTCTAGAAGTTCTATACTTTGGTATTTTCACATCTACCTTCACATTGCATTTTGAGTTAATATTTATAAAAGGTGTAAGATGTATGTCCTTATGCCATTTTTTTCTTTTTTCTTGCAAGTGGATGTCTAGTTTTTTCAGCACCATTTTTTCAGAAAGACTATCCATTCTTGAATTGCCTTTGCCCCTTTTTCACAGATCAATTAACTATATTTGTGTAGGCCGATTTTAAAGTGTATCCTGTTCCATTGATTTATTTGACTATTCATTCAACAATACCACACTGTCTTTATTAAAGTATCTTTACAATAAACTTTGAATTAGGGTAGCGTCAGTTCTCTGACATTGTTCTTATTAATCAGTATTGTGTTGACTATTTGGATCTTTGTCCTTTCATATAAATTTTAACATCAGTTTGTTGATTTCCTCAAAATAGCTTGCTAAGACGTTGATTGCATTGACTCTATAGATGTAGATAGGAAGAACTGACATGTTAACAATATTGAATCTCCCTAGTCGTGAACATAGAACATATCTCCATTGATTTAGGTATCTGCGATTTATTTCATCAGTTTTTATCATTTTCCTCACATAAATCTTGTACATATTTTGTTCCTTGTGCATAGAAGTTAAATTCCTATCATTCATTATTGTCACATAGAAAAGCAATTGACTTTTGTTTATTAATCTTGTATTCTGCAACCTTGCTGAAACCACATTTTAGTTCCAGGAGTTTGTGTTCGATTTTGGGGGATTTTTCTACATAGACATTCAGGTCAGCTGCAAACAAAGATAGTTTTATTTCTTCCTTTCCAATCTCTATATCTTTTATTTATTGATTGTATTTCATTAGCTAGTACTTCCAGTATGATGTTGAATAGTAGTGGTCACAGGAGACTTCCTTGTTTTGTTCTGAAGTTGTAGGGACATAACCACAATTGAGTATGTTGTTAGCTGTAGGCTTTTAGATATGTTCCTTATCAAGTTGAGAAATTTACTCTATATTCCTAATCTGCTGAGGATTTTTATTATTAATGGATTTTGAAGAGTGTCAAATGATTTTTCAGTATCTATTATTATCATCATTTGATTTTTCTTCTTTAATCTGCTGCTATGATGGATTACATAACTTTTTTGTTTGTTTGTTTGTTTGTTTTGTTTTTAAATATTGAACCAGACAGACTCATATGCCTGGAATAAATTCCATGTGGTTGTGGTGTATAATTTTTATACTTTGTTGGATTTGATTTGCTAATATTTTGCTAAGGATTTTTGCACCAATGTAAATGAAGGGTAGGTCTATAATTTTTCTTCTTATAATGTATTTATCTGGTTTTAGGGTAATCATGGCTTCATTGGATTTAATAGGGTCAGTTATCTTTGCTTCTATTTTCTGAAATTATATTTCCTTAAATTTATGAAAGAATTCATCCCTCAAACCACATGGACCTTTTTTTTTTAATCTATTTTCTTAAAGGTTACTAATGATGATTCAATTCCTTTGTAGATATTGGCCTTTCAGATTATCTATTTCTCCTTGTGGGAAATTTGGCAGATTATGTTTTTCAAGGAAATGGTCTATTTCATATAAATTATCAAATTTGTGGGCCTAGAATTATTCAAATTTAATATCCATGGAATCTGTAGTGATGGTCCCTTTCTCATTTCTGATAAGACTAATTTCTTTCATTTTATTCTTGGTTCTCCTGGCTAAAGGTTTATCAGTTTTATTGAACTTTTCAAGAAACCAGTTTTGGTTCTGTTGATTTTCTCTATTAATGTCCTGTTTTCAAATTCACTGATTTCTGCTCTAATGTTTGTTTTTAATTTTTTCTGCTTGCTTTAAACACACATAATTACAAACCACTGGTAAAAATTTATATTTTTATATAAACACCTAGTATGGAAAGTAATTTAGCAGTATCTATAAAATATGTGAAAGACACCCTCCAGTGAACCAGAGAGTCTAATTGCATCAATTTGTCCAATAGATGTAATTACCCATGTATTTAAATACATTCTCACATATTATCACAGTATTGATTATGATGAAAAAGGAAAGAAACAACTTAAGAATCTATGAATAAAGAGGCTACTTACATTTACACAGTGGTGCTATAAAAAAGAATGAGGTCCTCCTGTATTTGTGAATTATTAAACTGTCAAGATATATTAATTGAAATAACAGGCATAAGCCAGTCTCTATTAGTATACTCTAATTTGCATTAGAAGAAAAGATATATATGTATAGAATCTATCTAAGACAATGTCCAAGAAACTGTAGATGATTGTTATCTCTGGAGACAAAAACTACTAGTCAAAGATGAGAGCTAGTCTCTTTTCACTGCATACCCTTTTGTATCATTCTTTGACCACACATAACATATAAAAATAATTTTAAAATAATAAAATCATGTAATATGTAAATATTAAAATACAACTGTAAATAATACTATGACATAGTATTAGCTTGTATTGAGGTTTACTATGATTAAAATTGTCCTAATGGTTCAGATATATGAATTCATTTATTGTAAAATAATCCTAAAAGTGGTTACTTGTAACTAGTAGTTACAACTTTTATAGTTGGGGAAACAAAGCACAGAAAAGTTAAATTATTGATCAACATCAAACAGCTAGTAACTGGTAAATAATGAATTCTAACCCAGGTAGGAAAATCCAAGATTGAAGTCCTTAGCTACTAGGCTAATCATTGAGCAAAATTCTGCCATATGCTGGAATATCAATAAACATTTGTTTGTTTGTTTGTTCTGTCTTTATCTCATGATTTAATTGATTCACGGGTCAATGTCAATCTAGAAGGGGAAATCTATCAATAAACCACAGTACTGTCCAATTTAACACTTGCATTCAGTACTTAGATAAGAGCACAGAAGGCAAGCAGCTAATTTTACTACAAGATACTAAAGACATGAAATAACAGGAAGTTTATTCAAAAGATAAAAAATAAAATATTTCTGAAATAGACAATGTGCTATGTCATGAAAGTAGATGCAAATTTTAGTAAGCAATCATAGATAAATTTTGAACAGATATATCTAGATGCAAGGTCACTAAAAAGAAAATTCAACTTTATTTACACATTTTTGGCAGAAAGATTAAATGAAACCCAGATAAAGAATTTAAATAATCTCATTAATCACTCTAGACATCTTTGGTAATGATGTGACTTGGGAAAGAAACATATTTCCAATTTTTAAAGATTTTACGTGATTCACAATACAGTATGCATAAAAGCAGAATTAGTTTCTGTTCTAAATTGAATTCATAATATCAAAAGTGTCAGAATCAAAACTTTATATAAAACTCAGCAAATTTGATTTGAGAAAGTTGAAATTATTCTGTAAGAAACCATTAGGAAATGCTGTGAATTTAAAGAAAAGCAGTCATCAGATCCGTGTTATTCTAACATTTTATTGGTTTTTGTCAAGTAAACCAATGGAGTCAGGTAACTAGCTCAACTTAGGTTGGGGTTTTTTTTGTTTCATTTTGTTTTTTTGAAGTCATGTCCCTCTTCTAAAAAGTTATATCTTCTATATAAATTCTTATGAATTTTTCAATATTTGATTTTTTTCAAAAGTGGCTAGCTTTAGGTTTTCCCCTTTATACCAAAGAGAAGCTAAAATTAATGATTTTACTATTACTCTATGAAAGACATTAGGAGGAAAAATACAGGTTAATGATCCTGTATAGGGAAGGTCAGATGCCAGAAACTTTTCATAGAACTTTCTAAAAACAACTATGTATTATATCAAAATGGAGTCAATGAAGCCAACCCATAAATTTGCAAGGTGCCTAGGTTCAACAGACTTAAAATCAATAAAGCCATTAAAATCAATACACTGTTCTCATGAATACAGTCTGTTAACTAATCAGGGTTTAAATGATCCTGCCTCCTGGAATATAAATGTGTCACTGCTTTGGATGTGATATTTGGATCAAAGCTTTATTCATTAAACATGCCAGAGTCATTAGAAATGACCTATTGATTTCACAATCAATGAAATATATTCACAAATTCCTGAAAAGATTATTTATTAAAATCCTCTATTGTAACTACAGTCAGTGATCTCTATTTGGGTAATACGGAAACCGAACGTTTTGATATTTAAAATCCCTGTGCAATAGAGAAATAATTTGTTACTATGTCTTATGAGTACCTGTCTTCAGAACAACTGTTATTTGTTATGAGTGTATACATTTAACAAATGTTGACTTAAGAATTTTTTAAATTTGTAGAAAATCATAAAAGAATACACATCTATGAATGGGCCCATGTATTCCAAATAAACACACATACATACTTATACCTAAACATATAAATGTTTATATATATATATATATATATATATATATATATATATATATATATCACACACACACACACACACACACACACACACACACAGCAGGTGCCAAAAATGTATATACAATTTAAGAAAGGAGAAAACTATTAAAATTGTAATACTCGATATATACTGATAACAAAAGATGAATACAAGTCACGTTTGACTTCTGCAATTACAAGACGTGCTCAAAGTGCTTACCGTCAGAGCAATTTTCATACAGTTTTTTACTTTCATAAAATGTTATATATTTTTTGTCTCAGAGGTGACAAAAAAGTATATACCAGGGACACTTTGGTAAACATTGCTCAAGCAGCAGTTCACCATAATCACAAGTTTCTGGTCGCTGATGGTAACCACTTTGAACACCTCTTATAATTGCAGAAGTCAAACATGACTTGTATTCATCTTTTTTTATCAGTATATATTGAGTATTACAATTTTAATACAGTTTTCCTTTCCTAAAGTGTGTATTCATTTTTTGGCTCCCTCTGTATATATATTTTAAGATTAAGCAAATATAAGTTTTTATTTATTTTTTCTCAAACTAATCCATAAGGCTGCAAACTCATCTCAAATTGTTCTTAAATTGAAATTAATGCTTACTTAAGTTAAACTTTTTATTAAGTAAATTTACTTTAAGCATGCACAAAAGGAGAAAGAATAGTGTAATAAACCCCTGGTGTCCATCACTCATACAATCATAACATTTCTTCAATATTGATTTATCTACCCCCACACTTGCTGTTTTTTAATAGTATATGTAAAAACACACCTTACATATCATTCAACATATCTCTTAATAGGATCAGATTTTTATTACTGTTTTTATTTAAAATGTTAAGTGAAGTTTTCTATAAGGAAGTATTCTCCCATGGTATAATTTCATATGGATACAGGGTATTTACACTTATAAATGTAATTTATTTAGTCCTTCATCTACTGTCGATCATTTCATTTGTTTATTTTTCACTAGTCTAAATTCAGTTTTGGTCTATGGTCTTGTCATTAAACCTTAGCACATATACATTAAGATTTCCTTAGAATAAATTTTTAGAAGCAGAATTTCTGGTTAAAGGCATGCTAACTCTAAGGGGATTTTTTTTTTTTTTTTTTTTTGGACGTATATTTGACATCAGGCTATATTTAAAATGAAAAGGTTAATATTAATGGATTAAATTTTGAATTATTCATTAAATAAAAAATTCTGACAGATAACTTTTAGATTGAATAGCTTAGCTTTTTTTAAACACAGCATCAGCTAGTGGTTTAAAGAAATGTTTGCGTTTCTTTTATGATGTGTACATTTTTTGGAAAAAAAATAGACAATTTAAATTGCCTTTGCAAGCATTAACTAATTAGTTTTCCCAATAAACCTATTAGCTCGGCAATATTATTTCCTGTCTCACATCTTAACCATGTTAATGAAATAGTAAAGTTGACTATCCTGGGGCTATGTCCTATTGATCTTTTAATGAAGATGATCAGAGCAGAGATAGGCCCCATATGAATAAAGACTTCAGAACTGGTTTTTAGATAGGCTTCCACAAAAGAGAAAAACAGAAAGAACAGCCAGAGCATGATTGAATTGGATTTAGATATCCGATCATGATGAATCAATCCATAACTAAAAAATACTCCAAGTGATAGGAGCCCTTTCAAGCAATAAACTATAGGCAAAAGTGGAAAACGTTCTCAACAGTTTAAAACATATGTAAATAAAATACAAATAAAGCACAATGGTTTTTTGCAACACTAGCTTCAACTATTTGTTTCAGTTTATTAATCAAAGTAATTTTTTAATTTATTTTTTAAATTTATTGGGATGACAATTGTTAGTAAAATTACATAGATTTCAGGTGTACAATTCTGTATTACATCATCTATAAATCCCATTGTGTGTTCACCACCCAGAGTCAGTTCTCCTTCCATCACCATATATTTGATCCCCCTTACCCTCATCTCCCACCCCCCCACCCTCCTTACCCTCTGTTTGTTGTAATAAAATATTGTGATTTTTTTAAATCCCTACAATGTATATGTAAATATAAATGTAATCAGTACATATCTTTCTTCTGGAAACTGGCACAATTTTTAAGAAACCATTTATTTCACTTAAAATTATAGGTTTGCTCTTGGCACTTATTAGTATTTGGTGACATGTTTCAGAACAGTAACAGAATGAATAGTTGTGCTGCTCTCTGTTCTTTGCTAATCTTTTCTACATATTTCTTGCAGTACTGCAAATACATCTCCTTAAAAAGCAATTAAAGAAAACCCACAGAGACGGAGTGTTCTTTACAAAATTTGGTATACGAGTCATGGGGAGCAGGTGGTTCATTCAAATAGCCTTACACTTACTTAAGTATTAAACTATGCAGTATTGAAGTGGAATGTGAAGGCGGGGGGGTCGGGGGGGGTGGGGGGGCAGGGAAGAAGACTTTCTAGAAAGCTGAAGGAAAGAAGTTACAAGAGGTGGTCAAAGCCCTCTTGGGCAGGTGACTTTGTAAGTATCTATTACCACCTTCTCCTGACCACACAAGAAGAATAGAAAATAGCTATTTATGAATGGAGATTAGTATAATCCTTTAACCTGAGGAAGTGGAAAACTGAAAGCCAAGGACGCATTCATTTTCTACATCTTCTATGAGAACAATGTGACAAGAAGGAAAAATCTAGTCAGTCTAAGAAACGAGCCACGGTTTAGCCATAGCTATGATTCCTTGAGAGAGACTGGAAATTAAGGACATTTCTTCACATAATATAACCTATGACAATAGTCCATTATAAACACAATTTGGAGATGAATGAATTCATATGAAAACATTTTAAAAGGACTGAAACTACATCATTATAATGAAGATATTCCGGTTGCCACTTGGTATGAGTCACATAATAAGACTTGAGAATTCAGATTTTATTCAAAAGAGATGGCCATAACCTCACTCAAGAATATTATTTTGAGCTTTGTTACATCATTGTTAGTAATGTAACATCATTTGATTCGTGTGGAATTAACCTAAGTGGGCCAAGGAAGAGCAATAAATTTTGAAACCGGAACAAAAAAATAGTACGGGATAACATGAATTGATTATATCGTGCCTTCTGTGTTATAATTGGACTATATTTAGTTTAAAATCATAGAGATGTAATACAGTATCTATCACAGACATAGCACATGTTGGAGCTTCTATTACATTGTGCATGGACTATTGAAATAGTTGCTAACTTGCTCTGATCCCATTGTCCACATAGCAGTCAGAATGATCTATTAAAATACATATATATATAAACCAGATCAGTTAAACCCTTTATTTAATGTTAGCTGTTTCACAAAGTTGTTGTTAAAATTAATTGGGATAATATGTAAAAAGTGTCAAACAAGGTGCTTAGTACTTGGTCATGGTCGTAGTCATAGCTTCAGAGACAATGGGAGCTACCATCATCATCATCATCATCATATCATTATCACCATTCCTAACATTGACTAGTTGCTGGTCATTTTCAGTTGAGAGTGGGCACCTTGTGTCCAGTAGTGTGCACGGTTTGAGGTTTTACCCTACTTGCAAGCTATCAAGTGACCAGCTACTGAGTTTCCTGGGTGAAAAATGAAAGACTTTATTATTCACAGCAAAAGCAGTAGTCAGAGCTTCATTTTTTTTGGGTGTGGCAGTTCCCCATACCTCTTGTTCTCAAACTCCACAGGACCTACACAAAGGGCCTGTATTAGTCTGCTCAGGCTGCTATAACAAAATGCCTAGGCTGTGTGACTTAAACACCAAAAATTTATTTTCTCATTCTTCTTCTCATCCATCAAGGGGCCAGTAGGGTTGGTTTCTGGTGATGCTCTCTTCCCAGTTTGCAAATGGCTGCCTTCTTTCTGTGTCAGAGAGAGAGAGACAGAAAGAGAGAGAGACAGAGAGACAGAGAGAACATGGGGCCATCCTTATGACCTCATTTAACTTCAGTTACCTCCTAAAGACTCAGTCTTGGTGGGGTCTAGGGCTTCAACATATAAATTTTGGAGGGAAACAGTTTAGTCCATAGAGGAGTCCATAATGGATATCTGCATATGCAGTGGGTTGCACTGTAGAAGAGAGCCACTGATTTATGGGGACTCTATTGCTTCTTTGGATGAGTGGAAAGAAACTTGCTCTTTGCCTGAAAATAGATGTTATCCCATCCTACAAGGTTGCTCACTGCAAACACAACCCTGAGAAATGGTCCAGAAAAAGAGTTTAATCAGAGCTTGGCATTCTTGGCATACCCAGCAAGAATAAAAAGGGATATTCAGGCCTGTGGTAGACTGCCTTTTCCAATACCAAGGTTCAGTGGAACCTCAGTGCTTGTGTTTCTGCCTACCTAGGATTATCGAGATATGCCTGACTTCACCTGAAACCATTCTGTCAGCAATGCATGTCTTCATTGTTTTATGGAGGAAGGAGGAAGAAAAGCATTCCCAAGAAGAGAATACTCCCCATTGCCTAGTTGTTAATAGTGATTCAGTTAACAAAGGATGACTTAGAACAAAGAATGAGAGGAGAAAGAAGTGTATTCTTTAGTTTCTATATGTTTTCCACTAACCAGAAGACTTCTCTTCCAACAAAAACAGGTAAAAAGAAAAAATAAAGATATCTACCCTGCAATGGCAATTTATTTGTTTATTACATTCTTTTTCATGGGTATTTTATGTGAGTAATAAAGATTCTGGTCTCAGAAACACAAATGATCATTTCCATTAGAATCTGACAGGATCTTGAAAGATACAAAACAGGTATAGCTAAACTAAAAAGACTGGTAGACAGAACCAATTATTTTTGTATATTATGGGCTTATTCTTAGTAATGTATTAAAAAGCAGTAAGCAGCATACCAATAGAGTTATACCAATATTTAAATGTATTTGAAAATATTTTAAAACCTAAATACCATGTTTAAAAATTCAAAAATTGTTTTCTATAACAACATCTTATTGATGTACCTTTAATAAATGTAAACCATTATCTATTAGTTAATACTTATTTACAGACTAATCTTTATGCAGTGAGGAACACATTATTGGAATAACTCAGTATGAAAGGCTATCAAGAAGATTGGAGTCTGTTCTGTGATATCATCTTTTTTAAAATTTGACCTTTTTAACTTGTTTTTTTAATATTTAAATATGCTTACAATTTAATAACATTTTATTTTGCTTTTTTACAAGTGAATAAAATATAAAAATCCATTATAATTATATTATCATCATCATCATTATGGTGATGTGTCTATAGCATTAATAGAATAATTATTCTTGGATGTTTACAATTTCCTGCTATAACTTACTTTACCTTTGATCTAGTATTTCTGAACGATTCTTGCTGTTAAAGTATCTCTGGGCTCAGTAATAAATATTTGGTTTGGATACTCATTGCTATATCCATTAATCACTATCAATATTGCTTCTCTTAGACTGAGACTTTTTTTGTTTTGGTGGTCACTCTATGTATAAACAGAATATATATATATATATATATATATATATATATATATATATATATATACACATATATGTATATCTATGTGTATATATATGTATATATGAACTGTAACATGAGTTTAATTTTTTTAACCGGAATGCAGATGCCTAAAATTATTTCTTTTCTTTTCTACAACCTAAATATAGTGCTGATCAAATAGAGATTACTTTTGTGGGTATGGTATAAACAACAAATATAAAATTGTTTAGTTGTATAGTATACTAGAATTGTTTTAAGTTAAAAATTAAATGTGGCAAATTATCTCCATAAATATTCAGGCCCACTGTATTTAAAGTTTACTGCATATATATCAAAGTACCTTTAAAAAGAATTTATAAACAGAATTTATAAAAGCTGAAGACAAAGCAGACTTCAAAACAACAAAAATATCACTAGGAGTAAAGAAAAATGTCACACAAGGATAAAAGTGTCAAATTTTCAAGAATATGGAAATCCTAAATATATATATATATATATATATATATATATATATATATATATATATGCACCTAATAACAGAGCTTCTAAATACATAAAACAGAGAATGAAGAAATAGAGAAAACCGGAATTATACTTGGAGACGTTAGCACAGCTCGCTCAGTAACTGATAATAGAAGTAGAAACAAATCAGATATAACATATTTGAAAAATACCATACAGAACATTTCAACTGAAAATAGAAGAATACATATCCCTTTCATGTGCACATGAAACATTCACCATGTAATGTTATATTATGAATCACAAAGCAGAACCTTATTAAATTTAATATGCCTAGAATTATTTGAAGTATGTTTTTGACCATAATAAAATTAAACTAGATATGAATAACGTAACAGATAACATTTCAATCAACTAGAAACCAATAACAATATAACTAAACTAGAAATCAAGTTCTCAAATATTTGGAAATTAAGCATCACACTACTAACTAAGCAAGTTATAAATAAAGAAAAAGCCTCAAACGAAATTAGAAAATATTTGAATAAAAATTAAAATAAAACATCAAAATTTGAGGGGTATAAAAACTTTTGAGGAATATTGCTAAAGAAGAGCCTATAAGGAAATGTATAGCTTCAAATGCTTATACTGGGTGGGGAGATATTTTAAATGAATAATTGAAGTTTCCACCTCAGGAAACTAGAAAGAGAAGAGCAAACTAACCCCAGCAAGTGGAATAAAAGGACTTATAAAAATAAGAGTATAAATCAATAAATTTGGAAATAGAAACATAGTAGAGAAAGTAATAAAATCAAAAGTTGGTTCTTTGAAAAGATCAGTAAAATTAATAAATGTCCAGCCAGATTGACCATGAAAAAAACAACATATAATCTACCAATAAAAAATAGAAAGAGGGGATAGCACTACTGATCCAATGGACATTGAAAATATAATAAAGGAATGATATAAAAAACTCTATGCACATAAATTCAACAACTTAGATAAACTGGATCCATATGTTAAAAGATACAAACTATAAAAACCCATGCTAAAAGCAGTTTATACTTAATACTAAGATAGATAAATAGGTAGATAAATTGAATTCAGAGTTGAAAGTGTTGCTAGAAATGAAAGAAAAATCCAGTCCTATATAGTATCAGTGGTAAAATCTGCCAAATATTTAAAGTTAAAATGACCACCAGTTCCACAAAATGTCTTCCATAATACTAAAGAGTGACAACATCCTAATTCATTTTGTATGGCAAACAATGCCCTAAGAGCAAATATAAAGAGATTATAAGAAAACAAAACTGTATGGAGGAAAAAAAATCTTCCACAAAATCTTAGTAAATTAAACCCAGCAGCACAGAAAAAGAAATATACATTATGAGCAGATAGGTTTAATCCAGTAATATTAAGCTGGCTCATCATTTAAAAATCAACTAATGCAATTTATTATATTAACAGACTAAACAAGAAAAACGTCATGATCAAATTAATACATGCAGGAAATATATTTGACAAATTTCAACATCTATCTATCTATCTATCTGTCTATCTCTATATATATATACATATATATAGTTTTCTAATATATATATGTATTATATATATATATAATACATATATATGTATATTATACATATATGTGTGTGTGTATATATATATATATATATATATATATATATATATATATATTAGAAAACTAGGTATAGAATAAAACTTTCTCTATCTGAAAAAGAATATCAGATATCAGGTGATTTATTTGTCTTCTGGTTCCCTGACTTGTGTGAGGCATCACAACTAAGAATCAATGAGAGAACCAGAAGATTTCCAGTCAAGATGGTGGAGTGGTAAATGTTGTGCTTGCAACATCTCATGACCACATCAAAATTACAACTAAACTACAAAACAACCATCATCGAGAATCACCTCAAAAGTCCAGCTGAACAGAAGTCCTACAACTGAGCACATACAGAAGTAGCCATGTTGTGACTCGGAGAAGAGGTGGAGATGCAGAAAGGGCTGGCCCCTATACACACGTGTGGCAGTTAAAAATCAAGAGAGATATCTTGGCTGTGGAGGTTTACCCCTGAAGAGTGGGGAGTCCCAGGTCTATACCAGGCTCCCCAGCCCAGGGTTCCAGTGCCAAGAAGAGAAGTCTCCACAACTTCTGGCTGTCAAAACCAGCAGAGATCATGATTAAGTGACAGAGAGGGGCTTCTAAAGTCCCACATGTTCCTCCAGGGCCTGCACACGGACTTACTTACTGACAGACTTACTTGCTCTGAGCTCCAGAGCTGGGGCAGCAGCTACAAAGGTGCCAGGGATATACAAGGATGGACTGAATTGTCAGGGTGAGGGCTGGAGGGACAGCTTTCTCCCATACAGAAGTACTAGCAGAAACCATTGTTCCTTTGTTGGCCCTCCCCCTCCCAATGTGCAGAGTTAGATGTGTGCCATATCTGAGTCTTCATCAGTCTGGCAAACACCATTTGCCCTGCCCTGGTGATTCACCAAACCCAACCCATGGGCAAACCCAAACCACTTCCAGTGACTTTTATGTGCAAAAGGCCTGTCTTGGTTCATGCTGTGGACTTTCATAAAATCTGTCAAAGTTTCACAAAATCCAAACAAGCAGCATCTGGCTTCGACATGCCCCATACCTCTTGCTGAGCAGCCCCAAGTCCAGCATTGGTGTCAACTACCCTTGATTCAAGGCTTGGCCTCTACCAGGGACACCCAAGCCTACCTCGGGTGGCAGCCAATTGTGGAATTATTCGTGGCTCATTCCAGGTTTCACCCCCATAGGTTACAGACCTCCTTTTCCAGGAGGTCCCAGGTCCTTCATGCCTTGGGACCAAGCCAGAGCACCACCTGGCTGCCTCTGCTGAAGACACACCTGAAGGGCAGACTGGGCAGGAATAAGAGCCCTGCTAAAATAAATCCTATTTTGTAGGATCAGCCCCTGCACAACAGCACCTCTACTGTAGTCAAGGCCAGTCCTCACAACCAATCAGGCCAAAGGTCAATCCCTCCCATTGATGTGCCAACTGCAACCAAGGATCAATTGCAACAGAAGGGCACACACAACTCACACAACGGACATGCCTATAACACAAGGCTCAAGAGGGGCCTCATAGATCACCTACTACAAAAGGCCACTATACTAAGACCAGGAGACATAGCAGCCCTACCTAATACATAGAAATAAACACAGGGAGGCAGCCAAAATGGGGGTACAAAGAAACATGTCCCAAATAAAAGAACAGAACAAAGCTCCCAAAGAAGTAAACAAAATGGAGACAAGCAATCTACCAGATTCAGAGTTCCAAAGATTGGTTATAAGGATGCTCAATGATCTGAGGGAGAACTTCAACAAAGAAATAGGAAACATAAAAATAGAGATACAAAGCATAAAATACAACCAGTCAGAAATGAAGAATACAATAACAGAAATGAAGAACTCATTAGAGGAAATCAGTACATTAGATAAAGCAGAGGATTGTATCAGCAATTTAGAAAATAAGGTAATGGGAAAAAAAATCAGAACTGCAAAAAGAAAAAAGAATCCAAAAAATGTAGATAGTTTAGGGTGCCTCAGGGAAAACATCGAGCATACCAACATTCACATCATAGGGGTACCAGAAGGAGATGAGAGAGGGCAAGGAATTGAAAACTTATTTGAAGTAATAATGATGGAAAACTTCCCTAATCTGAAGAAGGAAACAGATATATAAGCCCAGGGAGCACAGAAAGTCCCAAGCAAGATGACTCCAAAGAGGCCTACGCCAAGGTACATTATAATTAAAATATCAAAGGTTAAACACAAAGAGAATCTTAAAAACAGCAAGAGAAAAGCAGTTAGCTATATACAAGGGAGCTCTCATAGACTGTCAGCTGATTTCTTATCAGAAATTTTACAAAGCAGAAGGGATTGGCACGAAATATTCAAAGTGATGAAAAGTAAGGAATGACAACCAAGATTACTCTACCCAGCAGAGCTATCATTTAATTAGAGTTGAATGACCGCTAAAGACCTTCCCAGACAAGAAAAAGTTAAAGGAATGCATCACCACTAAACCAGTATTACAAAAAATGTTAAGGGGACTTCTAGAGGAAGAAGAAGAAGGAGAAGGGGAAGTAGAAGGGGAAGGGGAAGGGGAAGGAGGAGGAGGAGAAGGAGAAGGAGAAGGAAAAGAAGGAGGAGGAGGAGGAGGGACAGGAGGAGGAGAAGAAATATTTTAAAAAATGAATAGTCAAATGACAATAAGTACATATCTATCAACAATTACTTTAAAATATGTATTAAATGCTCCAATCAAAAGACATAGGTGGCTGGATCAATAAGAAAACAATACCCTTATATATGCTGCCTTCACAGTACTCACTTCAGATTGAAAGATACACATAGACTGACAGTATTGGGGTACAAAGTGATAGTTCATGAAAATGGAAACAACAACAAAAAAAAGATGTGGTAGTAACACTTATACTAGATAAATTAGACTTTAAAACAAAGGCTATAACCAGCAACACAGAAGGACCCAGTAATCCTACTTCTGGGTATTTATCTGAAGAAATCCAGAACTCTACTTCAGAGGGATAGTTGCATCTATATACTTATTGCAGCATTGTTTACAATAGCCGAGATATGTAGGCAACCTAGATATCCATCAATGAATGAATGGATAAAGAAGAGATGGTACATATATACAATGGAGTATTATTCAGCCATAAAAAAAGAATGAAATCTTGCCATCTGCTACAACATGGATGGACCTAGAGGGTACTATGCGGAGTGGAGTAAGTCAGACAGAGAAAGACAAATGCCATATGATTTCACTTATATGCAGAATCTGAAGCACAAAATAAACAAACAAAACAGAAACAAACTCATAGACACAGAAAACATTTTGAGGGTTGCCAGATTAGAGAGGGTTGGGGGATGGGTAAAACAGGGGAAGAGATTAAGAAGTACAGATCGGTAGTTACAAAGTAGTCATGAGGATGTAAAATGTAGCGTAAGGAATATAGTCACTGATATTGTAATAACTATGTATGATGCCAGATGGGTACTAGATTTATTGGGGTGATCACCTTGTAAATGTCTAATCACTGTGTTGTATACCTGAAACTTATATAATACTGTATGTTATTTTAATTGAAATTTTTAAAAATAAATTACTAGAGAAAAAGGAATTAATCTGTGAAAAAGGTCAGAATTGAAAAGTTTTTTTATCCCAATGAAAATAGAGAATCAGGACACCTTTTTAGCAGTCAAGTGGCATAATAATAATAATAGTAATAATAATAATAGTAATAATAATAATATCTCGAAAAAAGAAGACTAAATTGCTGGTGTGCAAATTGGAGTGTAAGAAGAGACTGAAATAAAAAGAGAGTCTCAGAGAGTGGCACAAGTCCACACAAGTGATGAGGGTATGAACTAAGGTGGAAAGTGTGGGAATAATAATGTAAGCCAGGATGCATCACATGCCTAGCATTGGTGGACACTCTGCTGAGTGCTTTATATACATTTTCTTCTGAATGTTCGAAACAATCTTCTGAGAGAACCTGGGTACACAGAAACGTTGCATAACATTTTTCAAGACATATCTAACAAGTGGCTGAGCAGACTGGAGCCAAATTCTGTACACCAAACCAGTTCTATAATGATAATATGGGAATGCAAATAAGTAGTTTAAAACAGACATGTTAGAATTTTTGAAAAACTAGGTAAACTCAAAAGGATAGGAAAATAAATCAATGACTAATTAGGTAAAAGGATAAAGAAGAGAAAGAGAAATCAAATGAATGTGGAGTTTAAATATTAGCAGTTTGAGAAGATTATTCTTTTAAAAATATGGATGTTGGAAGGGTGGTTACTGTTGGCAGAGACAAAAGAAATGACCAGTTTAATTTTGGATATTTGAAATTGAATTAACATAAGATATCCTGATGA
This sequence comes from Rhinolophus sinicus, assembly GCF_057876585.1. NCBI lineage: Eukaryota > Metazoa > Chordata > Mammalia > Chiroptera > Rhinolophidae > Rhinolophus > Rhinolophus sinicus. The sequence continues at coordinate 22,306,439 of NC_142502.1, forward strand.
GAATGTCTGACACATAGTTGCATACTATTAGAACTAGAAAATCGATGTTACATGGCTTGAAGTACATGTATCTCCATGGCAGAGAATAGGAGTTACTCATTTTCTTTACCTTTGTATCTCCAGTATCTGGCTTTTTATCCCCAATACCTGGCTTTTAGTGATGCTCAGTAAATATTTGTTGAAAAACATTACTAATTTTCTAGAAATGTTTAGAGAATGTTTGATGTTTATAAATACATAGGGATGTTTGCTTTGCAAATAACTACACAACCCACTGGAGACATTTAACAGAAAATCCCTAACGTCTTCAAGGATAAAAATATGAGGGGCACTTATAGATTATTTGCAACAAAAACTCTCTAAAGTACAAGAAAATATTTGTAGACAAGAGCTACCACATCATGGGACTATTAAAATCTTTGAAAATGTAAAGATCTTTTCTAAACAAAGTACATTTATTTCATAAAATTATTATGCATAACACTTTGTTTATTCTTAAAACCTCTGACTAATTCTTTATACCTGCTTGGGAAAGAAGTATTAATATACGATTTTGATTTTAACTTTTTATTGATACTGCAGAATTTTTAGTACACCATATTAATCCTGAAGAATTTCCTTAAATTATATGTCAGAACACGTGTAAATTAATGTTGCATAATTTTTTCTTAGCATTTTACTTTTAAAGATATTGCACATTATAAATTGTGCTTTGTTTACTCACATTTCCTCTCTGTGAATGTTAATTGGTTTCAGCATTGTGCCAAATTATATAGAGAAGAAAATATCTGTTCCTTCTGCTGCTACATTTATCTCATGGCATCACTTGGACACTAGAGAAACCTGGGTCATTTTATATGCATAATAACACCCAAAGGAAGAAGCTGGTAAATTCCCATCATAACATATTCCTAAACAGTTTTCAGGAACACCAGGAAACTGATCTTCCTTCCTCTACTTCTCCTCCCACATCCCCAAAGGAGGGCCAATTAGGTAACCAGTCACCTAAAACTTTCCAACATTTCTTTAAGTAAGTAGAGCTTGGTTGTGGTTTGAGTGGTAAGGTTACGCTGAAAAAAAAAAAAAAAAAAAAATAGTCTTATGCTCCGGGAACACTTGTTATGACAGTTAAAACATGTTTATGTCCCTGGTAATTGGTCTTTTCTCCTTGCAGAAATTGGCATTATTTTTATGCAGATCAAATTAAGTATCCCACCTCCATTACCCCCACCCTGTCAAATAAAAATTTCTAGAGTTGCCACATCCCAGAAATTACCTAATGAAAACAACTATTAACATTCTTGCATCTGCATACAACTTAGTCTTATATTTCTTTGGAGGCTTGGTTGTGGTTTTGATGTAGGCTACAAGTTTTTCTTTCTTATTTAAACTAACCTTCTCAAGATGACATCCCATGATAATATATTACATTACATAGAAATATTTCTCCTAACCTTTAACTTGATGAAAAATAAACATGTTGATTTTTTTCATCTGGTTTAAATACTATGCATCTATCAAATAAGTTACATTATTGGCACATCACTCTTTTGCATGGCACTGGGCCACATCAAATCGTATTCCCTCTTTTTGTATTCGCAGATGAAAGGAATAAATCACATTTTATATGAATCCAGAAAAAAACTGGACAAGCCAGTTTTTTGCCTTTGTCAATGATTTCAAAACACATAAACAGTCAAGCATTTTTTGTTTACCAAATCATCATTCTTAAAACAATTTGTTCTTTTTTGTTTTACTGTTTATATCATAAAAGTTAAAATCTTCAATTATATCTAAAACCATCCATGAAAATAGATCTCTGTTACAAATTATTTTTATTGGGGTAATTGGAAGTAAGTCTTACTGAAGCCTGGTGTTAGCAAGGCCATTGATTATTTATTGGCTACTCCTCAAATGATATTTTAATAATTTCATCAATAGGCATGTGAGAATGCTATTATTTATTAATACAGAATAAGATCAAGTTTAGTGTTCCCAGGACAATTTCATGGAGTTTCAAAACTGTGAGAGACAGAAAAGAAAAATAGGCTAGTATTAGAAATGTTATAACAACACAAAGAGAATAACTTTGTTAACCACTTGAAATTCTTTTTGTTAAATCAAGTGGAAAATAAGATGCAAACAGAAAGACTGAAAAATATGAAAGAGATGGTGGGGAAGAAAAGAAACAGGAAAAAAGAAGAGACAGAAGAAGGCAAAAGAGGAAATGAGAAAATTTTCCATCTTAATATGCATCCGTGTTTACAACCAAAGTACTCTCCTACGAAATATTGCTACCAGGAACCCAGCCCCAATTACAAACTTCATTATCCTCCTCAATACACTTCCTTACACACATTTCCATCCCTATCTTCAAGTCCTAACACTCTATCACTTGTATAACTGCCCTTCCTCCACCTTTTCAACTTATCTCAGTTTCAATTCCCATAATTTATCACTGTAGACTCCTAAATGATCTCGTCTTTTCTAATCTCTTCCCTTCTAAAACAAATCCCATCCTGTTACCACCATTATCTCCGAAAAATATGCATTTGTCCTGATATTTCCCATACCAAAAGATTTGGAGAATTTACCATCACCTTGCTCAGCCTTCCCATCTTATTCCATTATGTCTTTTGTCCAATGCATCTTAGCCAAATCACAAAATTTTAAACTTAATGTTAAAATGGTCCTAGCTGAATGGTATTTTGTCCATATTCTTCTTCTTTGGAATTTCTTGGTCATTCTTCAAGACGTAGTTCCAATGTCAACCCATTCCTGATAACTTCCTTGGACTTACCCAGCAAAATCAAATTCTTCTTATTTTTTACCGCAAATCACTGTGGTTATTCCATTAATATCTCTTTTTTCACCATTTGGTAAATGTCACTGGATCATCAAACTGTGAATTTGGAGGGGGTATAAATGTAAAACATTTTTCTGTAGTTATTGACTTTCAATTATGCTGTCACATGTTCCTTTCCTGTCTCTTAACAACATTTCAGACATCTTTCATATTTTCCTGGTCACGTTTATCATTTAAAAAAAAAATCTATCTAGTTCAGTCCAATTCTTCAAATTCATATGTGATTTAATAGCCATCTGCACCACTATCTCTGTGCCAGATATTGGCCCAAGGGAAGTCGGGTGGGTTAAAGAGCTTGATCGCTCTTTGACACTTGTCTTCTCTGTCATTAGCTTCTAGGTCCTTTGTACTTTGGATCTGTCCAGGATGAGATGAAAAGGCCAAATACTTGCTTCATCAACAATTAGAGTTGTAATCCTCTGTTGGTTCTTCTTGCTTCTCAGCTATCATTGACTTGCTGACGATACCTTTCTTTAGGAGGATCTGTGGGGTCTTCTGCATGGCACAGCTCCTTGACAGGTGGGATTTTCTGTTCTGACTTGATCTGTTGCACCCTTTCCTCTGACCTGGTACTGAGTTTCTTGAGTGGGATCCTGACAACCTAGCCCAAGGTTTTCCACAGGGAAACTTATGCATCCTTTTCATGCCAAATGAGAGTGGAGAAGTGGAAAAGGGCTGACTCTTCCTCTTCTGACCTTTTTTCTATTTTCTACTCTCTCTCTATCTCCAGTTTTCCATTCTTCTTTCCAGTGTTTATGTAGGCTCATAGCTATTGATCAGGTCCAATCTCACCTTCATGCATGAACCTTTACAGAAGATTATCCTGCATACTCTTTACTCGTTTTCCATGGAAGAAGCCAGTATCTCCCTCCCCTCTTCAAACTACTAGCAATGACTCCAATTCAATAACTCAGAACCCTGATACTATCTCCTAATTTGTATATATTTCATTAGTCTTTTGATTTAGACAGACGGGAATGAGAAGATGCAAAAAGTGGGAAATGCTGGAGTAATAGATTGAGGAGCAGAATTTTTGGAGATCTCTTTCCTTCACTAGAAAATAGAGTACTATTGACTTTCTGCTATTCCAAATTTGAATATTATTTTCCATTTTGAGGAAAGAGGAAAATTTCCATTCAACTACCTCATTGTGGGCAATAAATATTTCTTCTATGAATCAATGAATTAATAAATCAGTCAATTGGTCAGTCAATCTTCTAACTTTCAGTCTTTAAAATTCCCACTTGCAGAATGGAATTTACTACAGAGAATTAGGCAATTCAGAGTTTCTGAAATAGCCATAGAAATAAGTTTGGAGGCTATACAGGAATAAGAGATAACAAATAAACACAACTGCCTTCCTGAAATTGTTCTAATAGAAAGCCACTGCCAATCTGCAATATTTGCCACAAAACAAATCTTTGGTTACTCACTCCCAAATATACCCATCTTTCAGTATTCAAAAGCACAACAACTATAGCAAAAACCATGTGACACTGCCTTATAGATTATAACTGTTTATCAAACAAATTAAAGGTGGTCATCTCTCACCAAAGGAGTAGATCTAGAGTCTCACCACATACCCCATCGATTGATAGGTGATATTCTTTTTCTTTACACAGATCAATCACAATATTGGCTTGATGTCCTCTAGTCTGTACTAAATTATGTTTAGCTATTGCCCACATAATTGACACAAAATAATAAGCAAAGAGGTTTGGAAAAAATATGTACATACCTAAGTATATACATAATTGAATAAATAAAAATTTATGGTTATGTACAATAGCTTTAATTTTTGGACTTGTTCACAAGGCTGTCACTCATATTTATAACTTCTTTCCAGTACTGCTATCCACTCATACTCTAGTTGCTCTCAGGCAGCATCACTTGATAACTAGGTCAAGACTTTTTGCCTGTTGGTCTAGCCATCCAATGATGTGAAAAGCAAACAAATGGCTGGTTGATTTTCTCAAGTACCTGTTCAATGGCAACAATGTATCCATTGTTGGAAGTATTAATTCCTTGTCGTCTAAGACTTCTAAATCAGCACTGTATACAGTCACAGAAATAGGAAGCATATATTTGAGGAGTGGGTCATTTTAGTGCAATAATGAAATCACCAGTCTAATTTCCACCCCTTGATTCCCAGACCCATGTGTTGTCGTTATGGAGAAAATATTGCCATATATTATTTACTGGTTAAGAATCCATCTTGCATTCTATAGGGTGGCAGGAAACACTTCAATGCATTGTTTCCCATTTTGCTTCTTATTTCGTCTTAAATAAACATTTCTTTTAAAATATATAAGGCAATTAGCTACTTGTTGATAAAATACATTATTTTTGAAGTTTAAAAATTGAATCCCATGAGCGCTAAAAAAATACCTTTCTTCTTTTGTTGTAAAATAAATTTCTTGGTCAGAAGTAATGTTTCCTTTGTTTTGTTTTGTTTTTGGTAAGAAAGCATAAAGTATCAGTAAGTTTCTGAATAATATTGCTGGCAGAAACAAGCAAAGAAGAAAGGAAAAAAGAATATCCAGACTAAGAGTCACTTCCAATAGGGAGAAGTCATTGTCCTTTCAAAATGAAGGATCCAACATAACTCACCTCCCAGATTCTTCATTGATCCCTCCAAACTGTGGTGCTATCTCAGGAGTTCTGTGTATGTCCCTGCTCTTGACAGGATGGACCCTCAAGAATAGCAGTATCAAGGATTCTCATCAGGAAGGGAGTCCCACGTTCATAAGCTTATGTATATACTTTGCCGTGGCTATCATGGCAGTTTGTTCATGATCACATAGAGTAAGAACTGGAATGAGTGCAGAAAGAGATTGGCGGACAAAAAAAACAAACCAAACCAAAACCAAAAAAAAAAAGGTGAATTTTTCCACTGATTACCGAGAGAGACCTCTGCAGACAGGGCCATCTGCTAATCATTCACATGGGGCACAGATATTTCAATTCGGGACCCATTTACATAATTTCCTCTCAAACCTTGTCATTAATCTTTTAAATATATCCTTCCAAATCCCTGATCTTCTGGCCAAAAACTAGCTCCAGCTCATGAATTTAAATGGAGACACACCCCACTCCTTACTCCTTCCAGGCAAAGTGAGAAAATCATCTGTACTCCTCACAGTTTTTCTCCTGGCAGGATTTTTGTATGCATTGTCCTTCACGGACAATTGTGAATTGTATTTATAGAGTATTCTACTCTTAACGGGTGCCAGAATTTCACACAGCGCCAACTACAACTAGAATTTAGGTGTATCATTCTCAATTATCAGACAAAGGGAACTTCTCGGAGATCTAAGGATAGGTTGAGGAAGACATGGCAATGCAGCAGGAGTTGGCACAGAGAGAAAGTGATCACCTGTTCATTTGCCTTTCTAATTCTTTTAGTATTTTCTTGAGTTTATTCTCATATACACTACTTCCAGATTTGCCCAGCATTATGTTGTGTGTGTGTGGGAGTGTGTGTGTGTGTGTGTGTGTGTGTGTGTGTGTGTGTGTATTAAATAGCAAATAATATAATGGGAAGCTCTGGTCACATGATTACTTGGTGTTTTATGAATGGCCTTATAGTATCTAATACACCTAAGAGCTATTTCGCTATTTCTCAAAATAATGTAGTACTTACCATGGCTTTGCTCCAAAACGTAGGGGCTAACATTATGATTCTCTTATTGGAGCTTTTTACTGCTGTCTTTCAGCATTGGAACCAGTCACAGTCATGTCAAACATCACAAAATCTGTTGGGTCATAAAGGACTAAGGGGCAAAATTGCTCAGCCTGCAGCCTGAATAAGACAAAAAGTCTTTTGTGTTTGGGTCCAATTAAGATCCAATAGCCTAATCATCCAATAAATAGGCTGAGATTACATGTATGCCAAATCTCATATATGGTGTCTCCAAAATTCAAATTAAATTACTTTTCTATAACTATACAGAGCACTATAACTATACAGTGATTTTACTTTGAACACAAAATTCCAATGTGCTCCACACTATTGCATCCTTGGAAAATTGTTTTGCTTTTGAGACTCTGAATTTCCTTAGAGTTTACTTCCTACCCTCTTGCATGCATGTGTCATATCAAAACATCGAGGTACCTGCTATTTATTGCTCCCTAGATTCCAGTCACATGTGTCACCAATGAAAAACACTGTTTTGATGTTCTGGGGCATGTTGAAATGATGAAGTTCTCTGCAGATGAAATTATGTCCCAGAGTTAGAGAAATGACATATATCTAAAGTTAGACACTGAAGTTTTAGTATTTGCCCAGCCAAGTGAAATAGATTCTTTCCAGTGTTGTAGACTTACTGGAATAGAAAGTTGGCCAAATCAATAACTGTATATCAAGTGCCAATGTGCCATGCTGATGCTTGTTTCATGAAAGAGTCGCATAGCACATATGATATTAAATGCATTTTTTACAATAATCTACTGTCATTCTCTAAGACCAATATTTCCTATATGGGCAAACAGGTGACTGGAATTAGGAAGGATAAATCAAGATTTCTCCATCTTTTAAGTCAGGAGTGAACTTCATTTGTTACCTTACTCTCAATAGCTCTCCTTGAACAAAGGAAAAATGACTTTCTTGGTACCAAGAAATTGGCAATAACTCAGTGTGCAATGTCCACTAACTAAAAACATTCTAGTTATATCTGCTTCCCACTACACAATTACTTTGGTAAATGGTGGTCATACATTCTTTTGAGGGAGGCTAGGAAGAAATCTTATTTTAAATATTTGTGATGTTTCAAACATCTTCCTTAAGCAGATGCAGCTTTGAATTCTGTCAAGTGGTGCTGGATCTCTAAACTTATTCTGGCAATACAGTAGAAGGTAAAATTGACTATTTTGCAGCTCTGTTCAGGTCTCAGTTTTTGCTGAACTTTTTTTTTTTTTTTTTTTTTTTAATGAGGGAGGCACTTAAAGAAAACAAGTAAGACCTTAGGGGCCTGCTATTTGTTTTGGTACCAAAGATTCCATGATAAATTAGATGTCAACAAAAATCTAGGTGGATCAAAATATTTTGATTACCATTCTTCCTTTGCGGCCCATCATTATAACTAAGCCATCATTTTTGATAGTAGAATACAGATGTTTAGTCTCTTCTACTATGAAATAAAACTCACTTCAATTGCCACATCTCCCACTTTCATTCCAGGCTACAAAGGACAGATGCCACAGTACTTTTCAATGGTGCCAGCGCTCTCCCAAGTGCTCTGAAGAAGGCAATCTTTTGAGATGTCCTGAGGACCATATTTGAGGGTAGATGAGTAGGATGCACATAAGAAATTACTATCTTTCCAAGCTATTGTATCTCTTCCTCTGTTTTCTACTACAAGGAGATTTTGTTATTTACATTTCATTCAGTATAAGCCTCTTCTAAAGCCTAATATAGGTTATCTAATTAAGCAAGCAAAACCCCTCTCAGATGCTCTTTCGAGCACACTGAGTCCAGAATCTTTGGTAAGTTCTCTATATAAATCAATCAACAATTATATTTCTCTATTTCCTCAGTATCTATTCAAAACAAAGTTTTACACAATCTTTCCCAATTAATCCTCTAACTTTCTCGAGGCTGTGAATTCAACCACCCATCAAATGTAGTTCAGCAATCTCAAAATTAAATTCTGCATCTTGTTTTTGATGACATCAGTGTTTCAATTTAAGGAAATAAGATATTTCTTCTCCTCTTTCCTTTCTTTTACTTTTTTTTAAATTTGGTTCAATCATAAGAAATTATCTGACAGTTGTTTGAGCCAGACACTTAAAAACTAAATCATGTCATTTTTCCCCCATAAGATCCCTACTGCACTTAGAAACAGCCAGCTCATCTAATATTTGTATTCTTGCTGCCTTTCAAAATGATCTGCCACAGTATCTATTCAGCTGCTCAAGTCTTGGCTTTATGAGGAAATTAATTCAAAGTGATAAGAGAGAAAATTTAAGTAACTATGTGACCTTATCCACAATGGACCATCAGTATCTCATTCTCTAATGCTAACTGGATCTTCACTGTTTCATATCCAATCTAGATCAGAAAACCAATTCCAGGTTCCATATTTTTGAGATTATAGAATTTGAAAGCACTTCTATTTTAGTTAATGTTCTTATATGCACTCTTGACTTTGTTTAAACTAGCTAGAGGCTATTAAGAAGTTTAAAAAATGTCTTAGACACCTGGGAAAATCTACTTGGTTTCTACACAACCAGAATATTGAAATCCCCACACACACTCCTGTGACCTATTGTTCAGTATGTATACCACAAAATTTGAATAGTAGAAAGGCTAATAAAGCTGTCCCAGATCTTATCGCCTCAGGTGTACTTACTTCTGTGCCAATTTAGCTAGGCTAAGGTGCCCAGTTGTTTGGTCAAATGTTGCTTTGAAGGTATTTTTCTAGATGTGATTAACATTTACAATCAGTTGACTTTGAGTAAAGCAGATTACACTCCATAATGTGGATGAGCCTCATCTAATCAGTGAAAGCCCTTAAGAGCAAACATGCAGGCTTCCTGAAGAAGAAAAAATTCTGACTCAAGACTGCAATACAGAAATTCTGCCTGAGTTTCCAGCCTGCTGACCTGCTTGGCAGATTTCAGACTTTGTCAGCCCTCACAATTGTGTGGGTACATATATATACATGATACTGTTGGCTATCGGTTGTTTTTCTAGAGAACCCTGAGGCAGTAATATGGCACATGAAGCTGCCATCTCACATTGCTTACTTCTGGCTTCCAAGTTTCATATGAGTTTGTCTACTGAGAAGATCCTAGATTACATGCTTTACTAATTGCTAAGCAATCCAGAATATGTACTTATAAGCTTCCCAGGCTCTACGGAAGATAAAGACATGTAGAAAGGAATTGAAAATGGTATTCAGTGAGTAAATCTACAGATTCTGCCACAAAGATGTGATTAATTATTTATATAGTAGCATTCCTTGGTAATCAGTTAATCTTGAATCAGTAATTATAGCCTTATACCATGCATCAAATAAGGCCATATATTTTTAACATACAAATAAATAATATTTTGAGGAAACTGAGGCAATAAGGATGAACAATTTAACCTAAATCTTTGAACATTTTAACTTCAGGAAGTAGCAGAGCCTCGCCTAGAATGCAGGTCTGTGAATTGTCAACCCAGTATCCTTGCCACTCTAATATGCACAAATAAACATTATAACCCACAAGGAAATATCCACCTAGCTAGAGCTCAACTTGCCCATGTGTAAATAAACCAAGGCAACAGGAAGAAATGTGAAGTTGAGACAGCAGACTGCAAATAGACAAAAGCTCTCTGGCCAAACCTCAGACTTCAGTGTTTTACAGAGGGATGAAACCCATAGAGCAGATTCTTTTCCCTGAATGTTTAATTTGTTGCCCTTTTATATGTAGAAATTAGAAAACATTCTAAAACTCTAACAGCAGTCTGTGCTCTTTCACTGAATTCAAATAGTCCACTTTTATTGAACATTTTACTAAGCTTAGATAAATCAGAGAGATTATCCAAAAGCATTCAGCTCATTGTATAAAACACCAGAGAGAACTTTAAAAGGATTGTAAAGACTCAATCAAACTAATTCTCACAGAAAATGTGTAAAAGGACATAGGACACAGTTAAGAAGCTGGAAAAAGGATCCATTTCCAAGGCTACCTTTTAAATTCAGGCCTTTGTTAACTCCATCGAGATTTTTTTTTTTTTTTTATTGGTGCTGCCACTGTGGAAAACAATATGGCAGTACCTCAAAAAATTGAAAGTGGAACTACCTTATGACCCAGAATTTTTAAACAGCACTCCAAAAGTTCTCTCTTTTCTAATCCTTTCTCAAATTCTACCTGAAAACACTGTTTTGAGATTAATCTTGAAAAAATTAAGCCATTCTGCTGTTTAAGCAAAGTGAGGAAGGAAAAAAAGCCAATAAATGTTTGCTTGAGTTGCTGTCCTGCCACCTAAAAACTGGTCTTGGACAAAATATACTTTTCTTGACTATAGCTTTTGATTCTCTGTCTCTGTCTCTGTCTCACTCTCTCTATCAGTGAAAGTATTTACTAACCCCTGCCCAACACACGGTTCATATGACAATCAAATAAAATCATTAATTGGGAGAAAATGTTGAGCAATTTCAAATATTACAAAATAGTAAAGAGCTAAATATTTTGAGGCTATCAACCCAACAATCTAAGCTCAAAACTTAACAGACAGGCTGTAACATTTTTATTGTGACTATATTTACATTCTGATATATTTTACTTTTATCTAAGAACAATCTGTGAAAATCAAATTATTTGTGTCCACTTTTAAGTAAAACATATTTTATTGGTTTCAAGGTCAAATTCCTAAAATTATTTGTACATTACACTCACAACATCTTACAAGTCTTATTTTTTCAAACACCTCAGGCACTATTTTAGTGTTCATATTTTTATTGCTTTTTCATTCTCACACACACATACTCACACCTACCATGTTTATCATAGAACATTTTATTTAAGATATAATGATAGAATTGAATTGTTGAAGGATAATGGTAAGAACTGTTTTCATTTGTCATTTTAAAAAGAGAACTTGTTGACTATTGTGTAGTATAAAGATTTTTCAACAGCCTCAAGTGTTTCAAATGGTGAAAATGATTGCACTGTCTTAGAATTTTATAAATCAGAGTAGTATTGTCCAAAGAAACAAAAATGGTTCTAATACCTGCTATCAGTAGCTTTATTATTACTCCTCTTTTTCATGCGTCCTTAAAGAGCTTAAGCCACAGTGACAAACTCTACAATTAGGAATACATCTTTAAGAACAAATTTTACTATTATGTAAATCAAGGCATCAATATACTTACTTATTCTGCACCCCACCTCCATGTAGGATAAATCCAAGTTAAGGAAAATATGAAGCTAAATTACCATTCTTGGTCTTATATAAAATTAATTATAAATAATATTAGTTCAAGCTATTGACCAAAATAAATGATCTGTTTCAATAACATGCCCTTACTTTTATATTATGCTGTTGATTCCAACTGGTCTTTTTTTTTAAATAATTTTTTTTTTTTTTAAATCTGTTCATCAGATTTACTGACGTATTTGTACGTAGCTCTAATATATTTTTCATGGCTGAAAAGTATTTTCTGGCATGAATATACCAGTTTACTGACCTATTCATCTATTGATAGATACTTGAGGTATTTCACTTTTGACCTTTATGAATTTGCTGCCATCACTATTTTTGGAAGGGTCTCCTGGTGCAAATGTGCAAAGAATTCTCTAGGGTAAATATCTAGGCATAAAATTACCATGTCAAAGACTATATGCATGTTTAGTTTTACTAGGGACTGACAATTGGGTAAATCCTGCCTTTGCATCAGATCCTCAAAATTTTGTACATTCCTCTCAGTTCAAGTTACATGGGGTATGGCAGAAGCCCATGGGGTGAAAGAAGACTTTGACACTTGTTGACCCCCAAGTTTCCCCAGTTTAATTTATTTGGGCCTACTGTTTTTCTTACATTTTGGCCATTGATTTTTTTTTTTAATATGTTTATTTGTCCAGTATATTACACGCTTCATTTGGAGAGTATTTGTTTTATTTGCTTATTTGTTTGTTTAATTTATCTTAGCCACCAGGCTGAAAATAAAAATTTAGTTATAATCGAGTCATCTTCTCTTGATTTAATTTTATTTTCTATCATTTCCCCTTATGAATTATTTTGTTTTCTCGTCTACTTTTAGTTTTATCTAAATAAAAAAAAATTTACCCCCATCCTCTCAGATTCCATCTCTAATTCTCACTTTCTTTTTTTATTAGTTCAAACGGCTTAACTTACTCTTTAATGTGTATTATGTAAGTTGTATATTTGCCATAACTCTTCATTACAAAGAACGATTATTATAGATTATGCGGTAATAATTGGCGGTGACAGAAGAACAGTCATTAAAAAATATATACAGAATGTATCAGTCAGAGGCCAAACAGGAGATAAAAAGCAAGTAATAATGTGAACAGGGAAGGATTAATTGAAAGAATTATTAACTATAATAGGACACTGGAGTAATGAGGGATTGGCTAGTAAGAAGTAAAGAGAACTCTAGAGAATAAAGGAAAAGCAGATATAAGAATCAGCCACTATCCCAAGAGTTATGATAGATCACCCACAGGAGAGACCCCCACAACCGTAAGTGAACCCCAGAGCTTGTTGGAGAGGGCACTGCTGTGGTACCTGCATGACAGGGAAGCCACCAGGATAACCACTGGAGGGACTTGCTGAAAATCTTCCCTCTGGACATTACCAAAAATTCTCCTTCTGTGCTGCAGGGAAAGCTGTCTGGGGGCGGGGGAGTGTCTTGCTGAAGGCATTCAGCTACAAAATTATCCAGAAAAGCTTCAGGGGGAAGCAGTTTTCACTGAGTACTGCTGTGCACTGTGCACTTAATTCTCCCAACAACTAGCAGTTTGCAAGATAACACTGAGCTCAAAAAAGGAATGTAGCCCAGCCAACAGCAAGACTGTAGCCATGTGGAATCCCGAGCAGAGGACCAAGTTAAACGGGACCTAGACTCCTCACCCACAGAAACTAAGAGATAATAAATATATGTGGATTTAAGTCAGTAAGTTTGTGGTAATTGAATATGCACCAATAATTATTCTGTAAAAGCAGTATATTGACCATCTATAGTGACATTGTGCCTGTGGCCTCTGTTCATTTGAATTATTTTAATAGCAATATCGGTAAAAGAAAAAAAAGAATTAGTGAATTGGGAGACAGATCAAAAGAAAATATTCAAACTGACACACAAAAAAGAAAAAAATATGCAAAAACATATAAGAGATCAGTGGAATATAAAAAGAACTGAACTGCTCTAATTAGAGTTCTAAGAGAAGAGACAGAGTATTGGGCAGAAGAAATATTTGAAGAGATACTGACTTTAAAATATACTAACAAAGGTTATTAAATCAGAACCAAGAATCTCTGTATACACCAAGTAAGATACATAATAATCAAATAAAATCAAATAATGCAGTTAGGCACATCATAACCAAAATTTTGAAAAGAAATGAAAAAAATAGAACATTTTAAAAGCAACCAAAGGAAAAATAGACATAAACTCCAAAAGAGTAACAATCTGACTGACAGCTGACATCTGATAAAAATGTAACAGCCAGAAGACAATATAATGGAGTTTTTTAAATGCTGGGCACAAGAAAATATCCTCTTAAAATCTTATCCACTACAATTATGTCTGTGAAATATGAAGAAAAAATAAATATATTTTCAAATAAACAAATACTGAGAAAAATTTTTACCAGTAGATCTGTATTTTTTAAATGCTAAGGGAGAATTATTTAGTCAAAAGAAAAATGATACCAGAAGATAAGAAAGAAATTCAAGAAGAAATGAAAAACAAGTATAAAATAAAAATTGTATAAAAATAAATAATAATGCCCTAAATATTTTTAAATATATCATAATAAATTTCATGAAAATAACAATACAAAAAAGAGGATGACGGCAAATGGACTTGGTAAAACTGATAATTTATATTAAGTTATAAATCAAGTATGTATGTTGTAATATTTAGAACAAAAGTGTATATTGTAAATATTTCAGTAAACTGAAAGAATAGTAAAAAATTTTATACTAACTACTTACTACAGAAAAAGTTGAACAATAATAATAAAACTTTGATTAATACAAAAGAAAGCAACAAAGAAAAAGCAATATAAAACTCCTCGTTAAAATAGGAAACATATAGTAAGATTTTAGATACAAACCCAAGTGTATCAGTAAATTAAATGTAAATGATCTAAATATGTATCCTACAAGGACTTATACTAAGAATGTACAAAGGACTAGACAGACAATTGTACAAAATGCTTAAATATGAACTTTACAAAAGAGATAACCCAAAAGCCTACAAACATTTAAAAAACTACTCAACATCATTGGTTATTTGGGAAAGGCAGAAAAAAAGAAAGTTGCAAAAATTACACAACGTGATAGCAGTACAAACACTCATGAATGGCTAAAATATAAAATACTGCCAATACCAAGGATGGGTAAGACAGTAAAAGAGAAAGTTGAAGCAGCCACCCATTTTTTACAATCACTTTGAAACCTGTTTGACATTATTTATTAAAGATGAATATCTGAATAACCTTCGACCTAGGAATTGTGCACCTAGGTAAATGCGCAACAGAAATCATTGTTTATATTCACCTAATGACATACAAAATATTGATATAAGTAAGACAATCTGTGCTATATGACTTATGTTAAATTTAAGTATGAGTTAAATTGAACTTATGTCATTGGAGGAGGTCTAGAAAGATAGTCATCAGAATCTTAAAGGTGGTTTTTACTGTGTCAACATTGAAGTGATTTTAATGTGTTCATTATACAGTTTTTACTATATTATTTATATATGAGCAAAGTATAACATTTTATAATTTGGAAAATAACTATTTTTACTATATATTTGCCCGGTAGACTATGTCTTCATTTTTCAGCAGCTAAGTTGATGACCGAGCTACATAGGAAAATTACTTAAGCCTCCTTACCCTCTGTAACACAAAGCCTCCTTACCCTCTGTAACATTTACAAATTTAAATTTCTGGAAATCTAATCCTTTTTCTCAAGGAATGTAATTAGTTTAAATAAAACTGATTGGCATCCAACCAACCATATTTTACTTCCATGTTAAAGACACAGAATGTCTGAGGGACAGAATATTTTTGTTAGAGTTGAGTTAGTGACAGAATCTGGTTAAAAGCTGTAAATATATTTCTCTTTCTTAGTGTAAACAAAAGTGGTACAAAACAGGATAAAAATGGTTCTCTTTTAAATGGGAATAAGCTAAAGTCAAGCAAAACCTATGGTCAAAGGCTTGCAAGTATTCCAAACTGAAGTAGAATTTCCTCTCTGTAATCCTTTACTGATAGGTTTATATATAAGTTTATTAGGTTTATCAATCTTCTTTAACACACTTACATGCTATAAAACATCTGGTAAGGAAAAACAGAACACAGTATTTGGCTTAATGCTAGTGTAGTCAGGATATATATTTCTTATTATATTAGTAACAGACACAATTCTACAATACAATAAGTAAAAATGTTTCCTCTTAAAAGCAAAGTACTCCCTTCTTGGAAATAAATTACCCTGGCTAGGGCCATCACGGGGCTCCTGAGAATAGGTAATTCACTTCAAATGAATAAACCCTCAACTAAAGGGAAAGGGCTTCTACTGGCAAATTTTAAGCTGCCACTTAACATTCTGCCTCAGTTTCCTTACTGAAAAGATGGGCTAATACACATTCTTTTTTTTTTTTTTAAAGAGGGGCTAATACTAGTATAGTAACTGGAAGGTTGTGAATATATTGAAACAGATTTAAATCTCTTTAAATGGTAAACAAACCCTATGCAAATGTTGAATAAGGAATGTTCCAGGGTTAAATGCATCCCTTATTTGCTTTTTATTCAATCTAACTTCTCAGCATTGTCTGAAAGATACCTATGTACCAAATAAAAATGCCCCCAGTGTTTTACCAGTTAGTATTAATATCATCATTAGATGAGTGTCTTGAGTTGAATACAAACTATTTTGGGGTTGTTGGGATTTTTTTACCCAACTGTAAAAGGAGTATAACTATTGTGGCCTTTGGGTTAGAATGAGCAATTAGTATCTTTTGCAATTGGGCAGCACTTATAAAATCAAACACTTTATATTCATCTCTGTGCTTCATTTACTCATTTTTGTAAGAGCTATTATGAACTGGAGCTTTAACGTTTAGTTGTTTTTCCCATTCTTGAGTAAAGAAAAATTGTAACACAAACCTCCTACACACTACTTGAAAAATATATACTTTATTGACCTATTGTAGAATCTTTTGTGATTCCTTAGACACTATTGTATATAATTTCATTTTGAGTTTTGGCTTGAGTTCAGACATCTTTGAAAGTGAAGCTCTGATTACTGACTTGTACGTAGGAGTAAATGACACCTCCCTCAGCCCTACCCAGCTACTCAGTTCTAACCTCATCTCCCCTTTTCTTGGCTTTCCTTTGGAACATGTATAGTCAAGTCAGGCCATATAGCAATATTTGGAGGTTAATGATGTGTTCTGTTTCCTTTCTCCCTTGGCACCATTTGTTGTACCTAAACAGGTTATGTTTCCTCCCTGAGCAACTATAAACAAAACGCAGTCCCTCAGAATGTTTGGAAATTTTTCTAAGGACAATTACTGATCTCAACAATGAATAAATCACTTCAGTAGAAAAAGATCTTCATAAGTCTTTCTCCCATACCTCCCATTCTCTCTTTCTTCCCTCCCCCTTTCTCTATCTCTCTCCTATATTGCATAAGAAGAAATGCAGTTGTACATTGATGGGTTTCTTTGTGCAGAAAGGGAATGGAGGAAGAATTTATTAATCACTGAGTGCTAAACACATCTCATTTATTCAAAAAGCTGAAGTTGGTAGAGAGAGACTCCATAAAGAATGGCATACGGACCAACAGCCTTTGAGCAGGATGAAACTGAGTTGACCCTCATTTCTGCTGCTTATTAACTATATGACCTCAGACAAGCTTAATAAAAATCTATGAGTCTTACTTTTCTCATCAATTCAATGGGGATAATAAACTATGCCTTGAATAACTTTTTTTACATTACTGACACTTCTTTTACATTACTTTTCAACATAAATGTTCCTCATACAAGATTTCTTATCTTTCTACCATATATTCCAACCTGCTGAAGGGTATCATCCACTCATGTGGTTTCAGCTCCATCTTTATGCTAATAACTTTAAAAAAGGTGTATCTATATGTATTTATATTCCAGAGGAGAGATCTGGGCTATATACATACACACACACACACCCACACACACACATACAGGGTGTCAAATAAATGTATACACATTTTAAGAAAGGAAAAACCTATTAAAACTGTAATAATATATACCAATACCAAAAGATGATTACATGTCACGTTTGACTTCTGCAATTACAAGAGGTGCTCAAAGTGGTTACCATCAGCATCGACTCTTCTGATTATGGCAAATTACTGCTTGAGCAACGTTGACCAAAGTGTCCACTTGTGTACATTTTTTTTGGCACCCCTGGTGTGTGTGTGTGTCTGTGTGTGTGTGTGTGTGTGTGTCTATTCCGATCAGCTTATTTCACACCTCCTGAAATTCTTAATTGTACTTCAAACTTATAATTCTAAAACCAAACAAACTACTGATCTCCACCTGGCCCAAAACTGATTCTCCTACATTATTCTTTCCCTCATTGAAGAGCAAATTCATCCAATTGCCTAATTCAAGAACACTGTAGTTATCCTTAACACCTCTTTCTCTCAAAATCTGTCTAGGTGTGTCTGTGCCTATTCTTACAAATTGAATCCAAGAACCATCATTCTGTGCCTCACTAAGGAGACATGACAGATATTTAGCTGTCTTTTCCACACAGTTGTGTACTCCATACAATAGTCAGGGTGATCTTTTAAATTGTAAATATGATCATATTATGTCTTAAAACCCAATTATAATATAGTTAATGTGTATTGAGTGTTTACTACATTCTAGGCCTTGACCTAAGAACTTTACATATATCACCTCAATTTATACATGAGATGGATATTATTATTATTATTATTTTACAGCTGAGGAAACTGGAACACCAATGGGCTAAGATACTTGCTCGTGAACATAGAATTCACTGAGAGAGGCAGGTCATCAAGCTCCAGCATTTGTATTTCTAACAGGAAACTACAGCACTTCACAGTAGTATCAACCCATTCTTAAGTAAAAACACAATTCTTAAGAACATGTCATGTTCTTATGCCTCACCTTGTGGTGTGTGTGAGCTGGCTTGTACTAGATTTCAAGAGCGCATTGTTAAATTTTCAGGAAAATTGCAAGCTCATTGTTAAACACAGCCGTTATTAAAATAAAATTTTATAAACTTACAATTAAATACATTTTATTTAATACAAAGGTAATTACTCAAAACTCATAACTTCCTAATTAATTTATGCTGTTAAGGTTACTTACATTTATTTTATGAGTATGGTAAAATACAATATAATGGTGAACTACTGCACATCTCTTTCCAATTCTGTGTTTAGTAATGCCATGGGAGTAGCATGAAATTGCTCATGATTAGAGTATTAATTGCAGGAAAATCTGCAAATATTACAAATCTGAGCTTGATTTGTTGTTTTTGCATTCTATACGCAAGAAAGTGATGGAGAAAAATGTTAACAACAAATTAACTTAAAAGTGTTTGATGACTTATTAGCACTATATTGTGACTAGCACAAATTTTAGGAAATATACTTTCAGTGTTTGAAAATTATTTTTCAATTCAGTAAAGAAGTCTTTCACATCATTGATGAATGAGTGACATTCTGACATGCCTATTTGTTTCACTTTCATCTCACTCTCCAATCAGCCTACTCTTTCATCAGTTGCAACCATTGTTTTTGGATGCACTAGATTGCTAAAAATCAATAAAAGTATTCTGTGAGAATAAATTATATGGAATTAATGCTAATATTATCTATATCTTGCTATACTATGTAATTTTGCTATAATATGTACTTAAACATTCAGTATAATTTATTTTTACCAGTTCCAAAATATTGTTCAACTAACTGAAAAAATGAATAATCTTCCTTTTAGTGAATTTGAAAAAACTGATAAATTTTTACTCTTTTAAGCTGCTTAGAAAGCCATTAGTTATGTACTTTTTAAATAATGGAGAATCTTATTTTTTTTTATATAGCCAAAAGGTTGACATGGAACTTATAGACTTAATAACTATTTTATATGTTCTAAGGTATTCTGTAAACTTGACATGTACTTGTTTGACATTTACTTCAAGGAAGAAACTAGGCAGACAAGTGAAAGAGATGATTTATAAATACAGAAAGAAATGAATGACAGTCCCCAGAAGACAGCATGTGTTCATTTGACTCACATAACATCAGACTAACAATATTCACACTTTCTGAAACAGTGACTAGTCCCTTACATTTTTGAAATGCAATATGCATGTAATATATTTTTGTTTCAATAAAGCATTTGACTGACTAGAGATATTTTATAAACAAAATGTTGAAATATGGATTAAATGATAGTACCAATTGGTATAATTACAGGAGGCAGATATCAGCTCAACAATAAGAATGTTCCATCAATTAGCCTTACGCAAGAAAATAGAATGGTTAGTTTAAATGAAAAGGGAGTATCTATCATCAAATGTGTACCCAACCAACTGGCTGTCTTATAGAAGGGTTCAGAAGATTGGATGAAGTTGGCCTAGAATCCATTTCTAAGAGTCCCTTATATTCTTGAGTGGGTTCCAAATGTTTGTATAAATTGCTAGGTATTCATTTATAAAGGTGTTTTAAATTTTCCTGTGAAAACATGATAAGCTAAAGGTGTATACAAGCCCCTTCTAGCATTTTACAAAGTTAGTCATAAGTTTTTTGTTTTGTTTTGTTCTGTTTTTTTGTGCTTTTTTTTAATGCTAAGTAATGCACCTGGTATCTCAAAAGTATCCCAGATGACTGATATGTTACTCCCAAAAGATTAGATGGGAATGAGATCAAGTGTTATTATCATTATATAAAAATAGACTTATTTTTATCCTCTTGGATTCAACAAGGGACTTGGAAGTTGTTAGTAAGCTATGCTTCTGTTTTGTTTGAAGCACTTTCAACCCTTTGATTTGATAATCCAGGAATATAGTATTCTTAAAGTCATTCACTCTTGGAAATGCCCACATAAAATAACTAACTTGGAATTGCTGACCATTTGTCATAATCTGTACACAGTGAGACAGAAAAACCTGGAGGAAATTGAAAATAAATACCAAGTGATATCCAGGAAGGCTTGCCAATAGAAAAGGATTACCATTAAATTCTAAATACAGAAATTTATCCATTATAATTACTAAGTGAAAAAAAAATGAAAATAAGTACAAACATCCCATCAATCACAAGAAAACATTAAAAGGCTGAAATAATGTGATGGCTTAGTTGTGATTAACAATTAGATTTCATAATTCTTAACCTTCATCTGATCCCAAAGTGTGGGTAACTCTAAACCTTGATTAGTTAGAAGTGCACTCAGTTTCAAGTAATGGAAAACCTAAGCAACTGTGCATCCACAAATAGAGATATATTTTTCTCATATAATAGAATGTCCAGAGGAAGGCAGTTTCTTGTCTTGTTTTTACTGTTCAATATTTCCATCAAAAATTCCCACCATTTATTTTCTCTGCATCCTCAATGTGTTGGCTTCTCATTCTCATGAATCATATCTTAGGATCACAACTCATCAAGCACAAACCTCCATCCTCTGACTAAAAATGTGTGCTAAAAATTACCAAATGTAAAGGAACAGGCTATCAAAGAATTCCAGGGCAAGTAGGAATTTAGTATTTCCTACTAATAGTGAGGCAATCATTTTTATTTATTACTATTAATAACAAAAAAGCAATATTTTTTAGTATCCATGAAAGTTTTTTATAGAAAATGGAAAAATAAATGAGTATGTTCAATTTGATAGTAGTTGGTTTCAACTGCACAGTAGTTCCAGTAAATCATCATCCTCAGAATCAATATGTTTTAGTTCTGGCATGGATCTCATGGGTCATCTGACCCAGACTCTTATTTTATAGATAAAATACTGAGATACAGATACCTTAGGTGATTTGCTCAAGATCATGCATGCCACAGAGTTGTGGGTAAACAGCAGGCACAGATTGCTAGCTAGAAC
Organism: Rhinolophus sinicus; assembly: GCF_057876585.1. Classification (NCBI taxonomy): domain Eukaryota; kingdom Metazoa; phylum Chordata; class Mammalia; order Chiroptera; family Rhinolophidae; genus Rhinolophus; species Rhinolophus sinicus. The sequence goes on from NC_142502.1 coordinate 22,328,114, forward strand.
ATATTTGTTAGGTACCCATAGAGATCTATACACAGACATATAAAAAGACGCACAGTCTAATGGCTGGATTGGAAAGCATCCAGCTTATTGTAATGGTGCTGTGATCTGTGTGGAAAACATATTTAGAATTTCTTTTTATCCTCATCCAGATTCTAATACTAGAGTTAAATGTTCTGCATTAAATAATTGATTCCCAGTCTTTGCAGGTGGAATTAAATACAGAAACATAAAATAATTGGAAGACATTTAGCATTTAACAGCATTGTTATTTGTCTTTCAAATATTTTTCATTTGGGTTGATCAGTGCTTTTAAATTTTATCTTTTGAAAGGCTGTCTACAAAGGACTAGATAGAATAAAAGGGAACTATATTTAAATGGTATATTTGTCTAGGAAACTGTAATTATGTCACACCAAAGTAGGGGTATTTAGAGAACGTCAACAGATAATATTTTCTAAAAGGGCATTAAGAAATGTAAAAGTATGTAGACTTATTGGCAGGAAATTGTCTTAGGTTGTAGGAGATGATGGCTGCAGAACAATGAGGTCAATTCTGCCTGGAAACCACATTAATGCCATAGCATAGGCCCAGAGAAAAGCAAAACAGATATATGTGTGAACCTTGGAGCAATAAGCAGTATTCTGAAATAAGTAGAGTAATTTTATAAAAAATCATTGTATGCATGACTTAAGCATCTAGCTGTATCACAACTGAGAGCTATAAAACCAGAAAGGCATATTACGGAATCCAAATGACCTGAGAATGGGTTGACAGTCTTAGTTGCCTTGTGTGTAAAATAATAACAGTACTTACTTCATTGTGTTGTTGTGAGAACTAAATGAGATAAGGCAAAGCAAAACACCTAAGCTAGACCCTGGCATATAGAAAGCACTCAGTGACTATTAGTGATTACTATTATTACTAAGACACATAGTCCCATTCCCAGTAATCAACAATAGACCCTGGAAAGGACAGCTGCTATGAACTCACAGGCACGAAAACATGATACATTGACTCTCTCCACCTTTGACATAAATAAAGTGTTCTCATACTTCTTAAACAATACTGCCTTGTTTTTAAAGCAGTAAGGGGGACAGTCATATTTAAATGGCATTTGACAATGTCATATTCCTGTCATTCTATTAACTGTATTTAAACCAATAGGATTTATGAAGGAGGACAGAGAAGTTTATTACCCTATTCTCCAAAATATTCTACGATGCATAAGCCAAATTTACAATGTGAGCATCAAATATTGCTGGCTATTCTCCAGCCTCTTTTTATTCCAGTGCAGAGGCTTCCTTATTACCCCAGATATGCTAAAAGCATTGGCAAGAATAACATTCTATTTAACTAGCATTGTCATTGGAAATAGTCATTTCTAAATATAGTTCTACATATATTTTTACTACTACAAAGATAAGTCATCAACTATCAGTGTCACTTTGGGTCTGTGTGTGGGTGAGAAGTTCAGAGAGATAGATTTGAGGGGAGAATCTGTGTATATTGTACAAGATGTGATCAAAAATTATGGTGAATATTTAACTAAAAAAAAATTACAGTAAAATACTCATTGCCATTAATCCCCCTCATTTAGAAAACAATTGTCCCATCATTCTTGCCACTTTCTGAAGCAGTTCTGGAAGTCCTCTTTTGTGAGTGTCTTCAGTTGTGCTGTCATGGCTGCCTCGATGTCCTGAATTAATTTAAAATGTTTTCCTTTCATGGTCATTTTGACTTTGGGGAAGAGCCAGAAGTCTTACTATGCCAGACCCGGTGAATAAGGTGGATGAGGACACACCGTAATGTTTTTATTTGACAGATATTGCCATATACTAGAAGCGATGTGTGACACGGAGGTTGTCATGATGGAGGATGATTTATGGTACACTTTAAAACACACCTTCTCCCAACCGTAGCTCACACCTGATTGACTGCACTGAACAAATTGAAATTTGTCACACACTTTTACTAAGGTGTGACGCACTGCTTCCCATACTGAAGATCCCTGCCTTTCTGTTGGATGGTACTTGGCAGCAGCATTCACCATAGTATTTGATCACACTTGTATTATTGCTCCTGTCATCCTAAGATGACTCAGCTGTTGGTGTTGTGAAATATATGACAACCAAGATGCAAAACCATAATTGCCACAGAACACATGCTTAGATGGGCAGATGCAATTGCTCTTGTCTGATATGTTGTTATCAATATGTTCTTATGTCTGTTTCCCTACATTTATCTCTGGGCATTTAGCATTTTTGCTCAAATTAAACACTCCTAATTTGTCCTATTCATGCAGTATGAAATAGCAACCTGTATTAATTGACCTTTAGTATTCCTGGCATAAACTCCATGGCTTCTAATAAATCATTCTTCCTTGATGATGGGAGGGGCCATATCTTAATTCATCTTCAGATCTGTAGAGCTTGGCTTGATATTGCTGTTTCATGGTAGACATTAAGTGACTAATCACTGTATTGAATTGAATCATAGCATTTAAAATTGTCTTTAGGCAGCTGTTTTTATATCTGCCCCCTCTGGTTTTTCTAATTGAATTCAGATAATTTAAAGTGAGATTTCAACTGTTGTAGATGGGTGGCATTTCTATCTTTAATTACCAGTGACCTATTCTTATCTATCTATGTTAACTCTGAGCTTTTAATGTCAAGCATGACATTGATCCAGAAGCCAAATGTGATCTCTTCAGTTTGGAGAAAAGCCTGAACCTATATTGTTTTAGATGACATTATCACACGTGAACCTTTAACACATTCTTCATGATGACGCAATCTTCACAGCCTAGCAATTCTAACATAGCTTCTGCCTTAGAAGCAGAACAGAAACATCATCCTGAGTGTTATATCTCTAATTGTTTCAGTATCTTTAGCAAGATAAATTCATGTGTATGCTCCTTCACTTTTTTCCTTTTCAGGAATGGGGCTGTGGAAAGTGTTGTTTGTTTGTTTTTGAAACATTAATATTTTGGGGTGAAATTTATAGAATTTCTATTAATTTTAACATTTATCACTGTTGTAGTAATCTTTTATAAATAAATTGGATCAAATGATCCAATGATAATCTTATCTAATTTATTCAACTATTAACAAAGTACCATTCATTTATTTTATTGTATTAAAAATCTATCTTCAGTACATATTATGAAAGAAATTATATTATAATGACAATCTGGAAACATTATGGTATAACTTGTGGACTTAAAGCATAAATTCTAGAAAATTGATTACCATCACTTTCTAGATTTTTATAGCTTAATGGGACTTCAGAAACAAATTGCCCTAAGTCCTTCATTTTATAAATAAGGAAACTGAAGTTATGTGTGAGTTAATGTTTGTCCCAAATCATAGTTAGTTGGTGAGATGACTCACCAACTTTCTCACTTTAGATCTAAGCATTTATTCTTTATTCATGTGGCCTCTTTGACTAATTCTTTTAAACATAATTAACCAGAGAATGTGTATGGTGCCATTTATAGACATTTAGAGAGTTACATTACTGATTGCAGGCAGGTACTATCAATTACTATGCAGATAATTATATATAATCAATCCAAACATTTAGTGACAATATAAACACAATGTCTCATTAAAAAGTAACTAAATGTTAAGAAATAAAATTCCTGCATAATCAATTAGAATGATACTACAAAGAGGCATGAAACATGGAAAGAACAGAACTTTGGGTGACACATTTATTTTTAATACCAGACCCAACACTTAATATGTAAGTATATAATTACTTACATTTATTTCATAATATTTACTACATAATGTTATTGTTACTCATTAGCAACACTAAGAGTAATGGCTACTCTTTGAGAGAACCTACTATGAGCCAAGTTTTACTACGTCTTTCAAGAGATTTACAACAACCCTTCAAGATAGATGTGATTGTCCTCATTTATTTATAAAAACAATATTGTACGAAGACTAAATTGCTGAGCGGCAGAAGTAGGAGGAAAATCAGGTATACATAACTACCCCTACTAATAAAACCACCCCAAATAAATAAATAAATAGCTCTGTTTTCTTCCAATGTATCATTCTTTCTTACTGAGTCAGATTGGATCCTTTGGAAATAAAATGCCCAAACAGAATTTGCAGTACGAAAGATTTATTTTGGTAATGTGTGTGAAAGATAACAGAAGAAGGAGCAGGAGTGAGCAGGAAAAACCCTCAGACAGAGGTGCAGATCTGACACCTGTGAAAGAAGGGGAGGACAAGTGGGAAGAAAGAGACTCAGTCCAGGCAGGATCTCTCTTAAAGGATGACTAGAGCGCTGCACCCCTGTGGCTGTCATACTACACGCATTCCCTAGCAGCACTGATCCTTACTCTCCTTGACTAACATGGTAACATTAGACCTAATTTAAGGGTCTAGCATTTGTTTGCTGGTAAATAATTACTAGAAGGCATCAAGAAATTTACTTGGTACATAAAAAGCACTCTAGAAATATTGTCTCCATAAAAATAAGTGTAAGGCATCAAAGAATACTGCTTTCAATACTTTATTTGTATAGATGCTTGCTGATTTAGGATAGAAAAACACAGCAATGGTCTTTCAGAACGTATCATTTGACCTTTGTTAGTCTCACGCTGGATGTGCCTTTGCTTGTGCTGGGCTAAGCCTAATCCAGATGCATCAACCATTCTACATCTATGGCCAGTCACTAGCACTGTGGAAGAAATGTCATTCCCAAGGATAATATTCCTGTTACTATTTTATATTATCATACTCAATTTAAAAGTTCTGAACTACAGTTTATTGCAAAAGGATGGCTCAACTCCCAAGTGAATTGATGACTGCTAACTTAGCCAAATGAGATAGGTCTCTATTTTCCAGTCCTTATCTGGATAATTCAGGCAGAAAATGAAACCAATGAGGAAGGGCTGAAAGATTCTTTATTTTAGAGTTGAGGAGATTATATATGATTAAATTAAAACAATTCTAAAAAAAAAAAAGAAAAAACAATTCTGTGTAACAAAGAAAGATATTATGAAACATGTAATAACCATATTTTATGTATATTTTCTAAGTTAAAAAAGGAAAATTAATGCTACCATAAAGAATTTATTTTTGAGTATAAGGAAAATTTTTCTATATTCAGGATTTTTATACTGCAGAATAAGTCAGTTAGGTAGGTAATAAAATCTCTTTATGTGATACTGACTGATTTATTAATTCATTTATGCATTAATTCAAAATTATTCAATATTTACACTATGTAAAGTTCTCGGCTTTATAGTGGAAAATCATCAAAGAGAGTAAAAACTGAAAATCTAGACCACAAGAAGTATCCGTCTATAACTTAAAATCAGTATTAAAAGGTAAGAGTGACATCAGAAAAAAAATAGCATATTAGGAATTTAAAAACTTTGTCACATTGCAAAAGGAAGAAATAAGCTGGCAAAAGCTGTCAGAATTAACTTTTTTGGGGTTCTGTAGTCAAATAAAAATTGTACAACAATTAAGAAAATGTTTAAAGAAGAAGAAAAAAGAAAACTATTGATTTTGATAAGAAAGCTGTGGGCATTTTACCTTAACTGGTTGCCACCTCCATAACCCAGGTCGGCAGCAGGCTTGAAATGGCAACCCACTTTGCTGATGCAGGTTACTGGTAACAGAAGGAACAATGCATACCTCATTCTTAAAGAATTGTGGCTGTGTGGTTTGATCTGTTGGTGGGTCTCTGAAGGGTCATCTCAACATCTCAAGGGCTTGACATGATGCTTCTGCTTCAGAGCTTCCCCAGAATTGAGGCAGCTTCCCAAGTGGCATTTGCTGAGAGCATTTAAAGGGAAATGTAATTGCCATGGCCACTTGGACCAAAGTATATAGTTGGGGCAAACAATAGACCAAGAAGTTTGGGAATGAAGAAGCTGGGGAAGGAGAAATATGGACAGGAAGGGCTCTGAAAAGCTCCCACATATCCTGGGAAATTTAGAAGGTCACACAAATGCCAGAGTCTGAATGCATGCTCAGAAAACACCTGAGAAGAACCTATGCTCTCACCTCTGACTTAACTTCAGGCTCATGTGAGCAGGAAGTGAAGGCTAAAGAAGAAATACAAATTGCGTTGGTAGCATTGCTTAAGAAAATCTCTAAGAAATGTTAGCTGACTACTAAGCTGAAAAGACACATGTCAGTGGCCAACAAGAAAAGAAGGAAGACATATCAAAATTATTTCAGAAAAGGAACTACACAAACAACTACCACAACTAGCTGCAACAACAAACTATGGGTATGGGGACGAATCTGAGTTGCCACATTACAATACTCAAAATATCTACATTTTTAAAAAAAATTATGAGGCATACGAAAAAAAAAAAAAAAAGTTCATCCCACTCAGGAAACATGAAGTTAATTGTGACTGTCACTAAGGGAGACCTGAAAATAATTTAAAGTAATGCCAAATTGGATACCCTAGATGAAATGGACAAATTTCTAGAGATAAAACTGTTAAAACTGACTCAAGAAGAAATAGAAAATTTGAATACATCAATAAGAAGTAAAGAGATTCCATCAGTAATCAACAACTTTTTACCAAAGAAAGTCTAGGACCATCTGGATTCACTGGTTAAGTCTACCAAACATTTAAAAAAAAAATTAACACAAATCCTTCCAAACTCTCATACAAAATAGGAAAGGTGGGAACCCTTCTTAATTCATTCTATGAGGCCGATATTGCCCAAATACCAGAACCAGACAAAGGCAGCACAACAAAAGAAAATCACAGAGCATCCCTTATAAATATAGATGTAAAATCCTCAACAAACTATTATAAAAATAAACCAATTAGCATATTAAAAGGCTTATACACCATGAACAACTGGGATTTATTCCAGGATTATAAGGATGAGTCAACATATGAAAATCAATCAACATTATAAACCACATTAATAGAATTAAGGGGGAAAAAAACAAACATGATTATGTCAATTAATGCAGCAAAAGTACCTGATAGAATCCAACACTCATAAGGGTCTATGCAGAACACATACACATAATTTCTCCAAAAAAGATATACAGATGTCCAGAAGGACTTGAAAGATGCTTAACATCATCAGTCATTAGAGAAATGTAAATTAAACCACAGCAAAATACCGTTTCACATTAAGATAATTATAATAAAAATACAAAAATAAAGAAACAGAAAATAACAAACGTTGGAAATGTGAAGAAACTGGAACTCTCACACATTACTGCTAGGAATGTAAAATGGTGCAGAACTACCAAAAGTGTTGGTAGTTCTTTAAAAGTTAAACATAGTATTACTACAAAATTCATCAATTTCACACCTATCTCTAAATCCAAAAGAATTAAAAACACACAGTCAAACCAAAGCTTGTACACAAATGTCCAAAGCAGCACTATGCAAAATAGCCAAAGTGGTGGAAACAACTCAAATGTCCATTAGCTGATGAATGGATAAACAAAATGTGGTATGCCCATACAATAGAACAGTGTTCAACCATAGAAAGGAATGAAACAGTGATACATGCTACAACATGGATGGATCTTGAAAACATTATGTTATGTGAAAGAAAGCAGACACAAAAGGCCATTTATTGTATGACTTCATGTATACAATATATCCAGAAAAGACAGATTCATAGAGAGAGCAGACTAGTGGTTGCCAGGAGCTAAATTGGGGAGAAAAAGGAGTGACTACTTCATGGTTGCCAGGGGCTGAAGGGAGGGAAAACTGGAAAGGGACTGCTTAATGCAAAAGAAGTTTCTTTTTGGGTGATGAAAATATTCTGGAACTAGAGAGTGATGATGTTGTACAACATTGTAAATGTACTAAAAGCCACTGAATTGTATACTTTATAATGGTAAATGGTGAATTTTATCTGAAATGAATGTTACCTTCAAGTTAAAAAACAAATTAATGGGCAGCACAAAATGATTCTATACTAGATTCTATACTGCAATGGCATATAATTCTTCCCAAATAGGTGGGACAGAAAAACATACTGAAAAAAAAATGCAGGGGCAGCGAGTACTATGAGCTTCAGAAGGGGAAAAGATTACTAGAAGAATGAAAATTTCCCTAAACCACCTAAGAAGTTGGTGGGTGGCTAAGAAGAGTTTGAATGGTCCTCAAGGAAGATTGCAGACTTGGGGAGCAAACGATATTGCTCTGCATGAGGTGATTTAGCTCTGCTACCACTGGAAAGGACAGTCATTTTCCAAAACATAAATGGCAAACAGGCTCTTCAAACGGTAAATGTAGCCCGTGGATTAAAACTGTTTGGTATACATAGTTATTTTTAAATTGGAATATTCACTTAAAATCTGGTTGAACTTCTTTAAAGACAAAAGAAAGATATAGTAATGGGCTTCCCATTTACACATTACAAATTGACCATAGCAAAGCAATAGTGGGTCCTTTCACAAGGATCCTGCAAACATTCCCTTGCATAACTTCCTTTTTATGCATTTAAATTTGAAACAGGATTAAAATGCTTAACTTCTCTTTAGTTTTACAGTGCCATAATTCTAAAATAAATTCCCTGAGAATGACCATTCCATGAACCTTAAGGATCTAGATAATAATTTTAAAATGTGGAGTCATTGTGTATCTCATACAACCTAAGGTACTCGATGTTATAGACATCCAGTTTTCATTTTACAACCAAGCCATCCAACCCTCCTTATGAAATGAGCAGATTTATTCTTTCATAATCCCATTTTAGGAGTTTATAGACCAAATGGGACATATGTCCTAAGAAATGTTAATGTGGAAAGGATTTGTTCAGAAATATGAATTTCCTGTGTTTAAAACATAATATTTAAAGGAAGGATATCTTTTTTTTCAATCAGTTTTATAATAGAACCCTAAGCACATTTTTCCACCTTCAAAATATCCTAATTCTATATATATGTAGCTGAATATATTTTTGGTCTGACACAGCTGGAAAAAAGCTTCAATTTAGCAATTTAGATTTAGCAAACAATTTGTGCATAATATGGCCCATTTGCTTTTGGTGTTATTTCATCACAATTGTAGAGCCAAAAATACTGCAATATAAAAATCAGCAATTGAGTATGTGCAGTGACTATGATGAACTGGATTTTCGATGCTGTTTTGTTTAAAATATTATCCAGCCTGCTTAGACTGTACAATTTCAAAAAATGTCATGGCTTAAAAGGTAAGATGGCCCTTACTGCATCTAATTTCCATTACAAATCAAGAGGACGCATGCTGTGATGTCACTCACAGGCTATGTGAGAAGAACTTAACCCTCTGACCCACCTCACTCTTCTTCATTCTTCAGAACACTGAACCAAGGCTTTGCCTGATAAATTTATAAGTTAATTTGTTTTGAGATTATGCATCTAGATTTTATCCAAGTTTCTCAAATGGGAAGCAAACTGTACTCTACCCTCCAAGACTCCTGCCCCTTAAATAAAAGAAGAAAACAAGGCTCAGTTGTACTAAAATTAATCAGTATGGGCTTTTCAGAATCTTCTAGGTTTAGCCAGTGGCTACACTGAAGCCTCATCTTGTTCAAGTTTGGTTCAGCACTAGCAGAGGTTATAAAACACATACACACACATACACACACACACACACACACAAACTCTCCCTCCCTCCCTCCCTCCCTCCCTCCCTCCCTCCCTCCCTCCCTCCCTCCCTCCCTCTCTCTCTCTCTCTCTCTCTCTCTCTCTCTCTCTCTCTCTCTCTCCTGAATGAAGAAAGGTCATCTCAGAAACAAGACCTCCAGCCTTCAGCTTCTAGTGGATATTTGGAGGCTAGTAACCACATGAGCTTGGAGCATTGTCTTTCTTTCAGGATGAATGTTCTTCTAGTGCCTCCCTGATCGTTGCATTGCCTGATTTACTAAAAATGCTGTGTATACACTGCTCTAGAACACAGTCAAGTCTAAACTCCACTCTGTATATTTTACTGTAATTCCCAATTTGTGGAGCAATATTCATTTTCCTTTCTTCCATTTATCCATCTATCTACCTATCTGTCCACCCATTCATTCATCCATGTACTATCATAGTGTACATGATAGTACACTATCATGTACTAAGCTCCTACTATGTTCCAGACTATGTTGTAGGGCGAATGAAGCTAAATAAAGTTCTACTAAGTTCTACTAAGCCTGCAGAATGTTTACCACTAAGTGAGGGAAAGAAGCACATTAAAGTCACAATTATAATCAGTGAGGTAAGTACAATGATTGACTAATGCCCAGGATTTTATGAAAGCTCAGATGGTGAGTTATGGGGAGGATGTGAAGAAAGCCTTTACAAGCAAAGATATGTAAGACATGAGTTTTAATAACTAGGATTACGCAAGGAAAAATGATGGTGAAGATGAGAGGACTGAAAGGAGGTAAAGAAGAAAAATATTACCATCAAGAAGGTAGCAGGATAGAAATATGGGATTAAAAAGGAACATACTGTGTGAAGGAGACTACAGGCTTTCATGTGGTGCTCAATTAAAGAGTGTGAGCTGAAGATCATGATAAATGAGGATGGGTAAGTGGGAAGAGAAGAGTTCAGATATCTGCAGGTCTCAGATCCCAAGCTATCCCTGGGCCTTCGTGTTCTACTAGATGACAAAAGTAAGCTTCTACACAGCTCATATACTTCCTTTTTTTTTTTTTTTTTTTTTTTACACATTACCTTAAACATTACTTCCTTGATAAAAAGAATCAACTGGAGTTGTAAAAAAGATCCATGCTATGAGGCCTCTCTGTTTAGAAGTCTGATACAATACCACGTTGGAGGGCACAGGAACCTGGATTCTTAATAAGATTCTTATGATCAGACATGTTTGGAAAAGAGTTTTCTGGTGGATTTTCCTTAGTATTAATTTCTATAGAAATAAAATTCTGTCGAAATTTAATGTTTTAAAAGTATTTTTAAATAACAGATTAAAATACTCGTACATTGAGGCTATTATATACATTGGGCAGAAATCAATATTATAATAAAAAATACTTAGTATGCTGAAGTCAAAGCAAGATTTAAATAAGCTATTTCAGAATTATATCAAATCATTTCATGCCATTGAATAACGCTTGAATTAATTAACCATAAAATTTCTTCCTACATTTTATTTTTAAAAAGAAATGAACAAAAATACAAAGAAATCAGAATTTTATCATTTTGTAAATTCCAAAGATTAATCTCCATGTCCAATCTAATTTGTGTAATAATGACTTTCTGTCAACCTTAATTTTTACTCTGAATTTTCAGATGGCTATGGTATATGTACTCACATTTTTCTTTATGCTTTGCTAGGAATTCTTAAAATAGGTGACATTTTAATCCAGAGGTGATGAACAAAATGTATCTGTGATATAAGCTGTGTGATACGTTCATATAGCTCCCAAAGTACCTTGCAATTCATCTACATGACAGTTGTTATTGAAGCTTAAGATCATTAGCAGAGGAAATTTGGCAAGGACATAGAACTGAGTTATAAATATTGGCTTCAGATGTCATTTTAGGACAGAGTTAAATTCTCTGAGGATGTAGTAGCTTGGATTATATGAGAAATCTCAGTTGAATCCAGTTACTGGTGAGAGTAATAAATTAGACCAAAGAAAAAGCATAAAATATAATTTGAATTCGTGTTGTTTTCATTTTTAAAGTTTTTATAGCAAATTTGAAGGGTTTACACTTCTGTAACTTACAAGTTGTCTAACTTCTCTAAGACTCACTTTCTTCCTGAGTAAAATTTGGGTGTATATATATATATATATATATATATATATATATATATATATATATATATTTGTTGTTGTTTTTTCCACAGTGCCAATCACATAGTAAACTCTTGTCCTTCCTCTGCCTTTTTTATCCTTTTCTTCATTTCCCCTCATCTTCTTCCTCCTCTTCTCAGTCTACTATTATTAGTATCATATTGTTCATACATTCTACAACACATCCCCTTACCTCTGTATTCTAAAGATTTTTCAGTTACTTGAATGATTTAAAAAATTGCAGTTTTAGCTACTAGAGTAGCTGTATACAGAGCAAAAAATTGTACATCAAATCACTTCTCCAGGGAAGTACATTTTGAATCATAAACACTATTTATTCAAATATCTATTCTAAAAATGATTTGAGGTTCTTCAGAAAAAAATACATGCATTCTGACAAGCAAAAGAAAAAATAAGTGATAAAAATAAGGAGAGAAAGGATGAGATGAAGTCAGGAGAAAGGTAATACACCAATAAATGCCACAAAATAACACATAAGAATTTGGATTGCAAATATGCCTTTATTTTTCCTAGAAGCTAATGCCAATAATAATAATAATAATAATAATAATAATAATAAGCTGGTGCAAAAGTAATTGTGCTTTTTGTTATTTCTTTAACCTTTTAAACAGCGATTACTTTTGTACCAACCTAATAATAATAATAATAAATTATAACAGAAAGAGAGAATAAGGAAAAATTATGCATCATAAATACAGAGTTGGTAAGACTGAATCACATAACAAGAACAGGAGTTGAAGACACGCATACTGTACTGAAAAGAGAATTTTCTCCTTTAGTTGCTGTGAAGTGAGTACTGAGTGGTGTAGGACAATGTCCGGGACATTTCTCCAATAAATGACTGTGTTCCAAAGAACTCTGGCTACAAGGTGTTTTGACCTTGGACATTGGAATTAGGCCAAAACTAAGAATCAACAAAAGCTCTTCTCTAGTTTGTCAAAACAATATGATCTTACTGTAGACCTCTGTGATGGTCTGACATTATATAAGAGTGAATTTTAGAGTGTCTTAGAGAGATGGCTTCATAGCATATTTTTCAACCCTCAATAAATCCCACAAACCCTGGTTAGGATTAAGGGGCAGTAAATTAAGGCTATACTTTGATTAGTACCTGGATAGCAGAGATAATATATTGCCTATTAAAGGTGTACTAATATAATAGCCAGAGGACTGACATTTCATCATGAACTGTTAGGAACTAACAGAATATGTGAACAGTTAGAAACTTATTCCATTTCTACACATACTCGTATGCACAAAATCAATACACATTGTCAGACTTAATACTATCCTCAGAAAAATATTCCAATTTTGCTCTAACCCCACAGGAAAATGGCCTGTAATGTTTTCCAGTCAAATGTTAATTTTTATAAATTAAAAAGTGCATATTTAATAATTGATTCTAATACACATCACCACAATAATTAAATATTTATCTGATGAAATACATATCCTAAACCGTGTATGACTATTTAATATAATGTTTCAGAAATGCATCTGGCAGTTCTCATGGTCTTCACATACCTGTTAGAAGACACTGGTGTGCTGGAATTCAATGTAATCACCTGTTCCTTAAGAAAGGTGGCATCGTATTGTGGAAAGTGCTGCAGACTGAAAGTAAAGATATATATAGAGATAGCTAGATAGATAGATTTTGTTTTCTTTCAGCTTTCACCAAATACAAATGATAATTGTCTCTGCACAAAGAAATGAAGTAGTTATTCAATTAACAAATCATTAAATGACTATCTAACAAAAACCCATACATCAACAAGCAAAATTAATATTAAAAATTACTCATATGATCTAAGATTTATGTTATAATATTCATTTTAGAGATGAAAAAAACTAATGACCAGAGATTTAAATAAATTTCAAAGGTGAAAAATCTAGTAAAAAGGAGTTTGAGTTTTGATTTTTCAACTTTCAAAATTGTGATTTTTTTTTTCCTAATAAGCCATGCTATTAATGACATGAGAGCTTAGGGTTATGAAAGATAGATGATAGATAGAAAGATAGATAGATAAATGATAGATACATAGATAGAAAATCCAATAGTGCTTAGAGATAAATCTTCTCAAAATTATCATACGAAGATTATGTTAGTTTTTTTCTTTTTATAAAAAGTATGTATCATTAAGAAATACACATTAAGTCACTAGTCTGATAAAATATGTTTAAAAAGAAACAAAAAAAAGTCCTGAAATGTGAAAATGCTGAATTTCATTATAAACACCCATCATTAGTGACTCAATACACCATATTTACCTTTACATAATTGGGAAAGAGCCATATGTGCCATTTTAACATTTCTTCTGCCATGACATTTCTCGAAATTGTCAGGTAGGCTTAAAAAAAAAAAAAAAAAAAAGGAGACAAAAAAGACTATTAATATAAATGGTATGGTTAGTTGTAAAAAGGATCACGGGTTTGGCAGGTACTGGTCCTAGACTTTTGCTTTGTTACCACTTTCCTAAGTAAAGACATTTGGGGTTTAGGACACACTACCCCATATCCCATATGGCACCATAGCATATGGAATACGTTTAGCTGAAAGAATTGAGAAATAGCAGATACAGGAAGGATTTTCTGACCTGCCCCTACAGCAGGTCACAAGACCCTCATGTGAGAGGTAGACGGAAAAATGGCACATCCTTGTCTCTGAAGACGAGGGAGGTAGAGAGGAATCTGAATGAACAGGTCTTGTTAAGCTTCCCCAAGGTTTACTGCATTTAGCTCATATCTCCTTTGTTTTCAACCACATTTTTCCATGCTTTTTCCACTCTTCATCAAACCTTATATTAAAACACTCAGGTTTAACTATTTCTTCAGGTCTTCCTTTTATAACAAAGGCTCCTGTGTCACTTAAAACTTGTTAAATAAATGTGTATGCTTTTCTCTTGTTAATCTGTCTTTTGTTACAGAGACCCAGCTGAGAACAAAAAGGGTAGAAAGAAAAAAAAATATTTTTCCTCCCCTACAGCTTAATATTTCCAGCTTTCTTGTTTGTAAAAATACAGATATATGTAAAAATAGTATCAGAGGTCCTTTCTGGTCAATAATATTACAAGACTTTATTAAAACAATTAGTTGTAAAATAGTTACAAATTGGAGAGAGACAGAAAGAAAGGAAGGCAGGCTGCTATAATATTTGCAAAATATAATAGGGCAAGAAAGATAAAATTTTAGAATAACAATGACTCTCTTCCAGAATTTTCTTTTTCTTCATAGGAAACATATCTCAAAATAGCAGATGCTTGCCCCATTGTGTGAGATATTTTACACCTGTCTTATTCTTATGTCTTATAACACCTTGCATATAGTCTAATTTTTCCATTAGATGTTGTGAAGTCATAAGGATTTGCAGTTAAACATATTACTATAATCTTTCATAAGTCCTATTTTAAAATTGGAGTCAATATCATTATAGAACTTCAAATATGGAATATGAAGGAAATGAACTATTCTACATTTCAAGTGATACTTTATTGTGAAAACATAAATCTAAATCCTCAGTAGTAGTATTAACCTGTTTCCTAAAATATTAGAAAGAAAAAGAGTACTTCAACATATTTCTACAATTAATTGCTGCCCTTTCCAGATATTGCATGTGTAACATGTAAATTATATGGTATTGATGAGGATTTCTATTTTTTTTTATCTTTATAAATATAGTAACAGTCAAGATAACCATATTTTAACATATATAGCCATATTTTAAACACATTTTGGGACAATCTCAACTCAAAGAACTGGAAACAAGGAGCCTGAAAATACTTCATGTTTGTTAGGTTCTGAACATACGAATTTAAAAATAAATATCCTGAAGATATAAGGACAGAAACAAAACTAAACTAAACAACAATTGCAAAAAACCCGCAAGTATTCCCATCAAAGACTTCCAAGTGAGAATTAACACCACCAACCAACAAAACGCAGGGTTGACCCACAGTGAAAAGGGTTTTAAAAGAACAATTACAAGGAGTTGTTTTTGACCCTGATTTTCAAGATTCACATCCCAAAACATTTCAGAATGAAATATTTATGGAATGCTCATTTAACTAAAGACTATTTGGCTATTTATACTGTTGCAATTTCATTCAGTTTGTAACTCGGGTTAGGGAATGAAACACAACTTTAAACTGGACATCCAGACCTCTCAGAAAACCACAGACTTAACATTCTTTAGCTATTTATACCGATTGTTTACTTTTTGCATTTCCTCAGCTTGGACAGGGACTTTCTGCTTCTAGTCAATTTCACTCTTATTTTTGGCACATAAGTAAATTTTCCAGTACTTCTGGAAAATGTTACATCTAACAAATTCTTAGTAAAGAGATGATGGAAATATTCCTATTGGGGTTTAATAAATTGGGTGGTGATACGGATGTCACTCTTGTCCCAGAAGTACCCACAGTAACCAAAAACATGTCTCCCAATGGTCTCCACGAGGCTGGCAGCAGTAGTAAACGACACCTTCTCTCTCCTTCCCTATCCAACATTACCATCTAATACTGTCCCATTCTTTAAAACATAAATTACCTCTAAGGTTAGCCTAGCAACAACTCATACATATTCAAGTCCCCCCTGCCCTGAATTTTCTGAATCATTCATTGAGAATTTCTGTCAATATTGTAGCCTGGAAAACTTCACTCTGGTATCCAATGAGCACAGCAAACTCTGGTCTCCTGTCAGTTACCAAATTCTTTTATGTTTAATCACTATGTGTTATTTAAAACTAAACTTTGGATTACTATAAATGTATACTTTTTTCCAAAGACTGTCAAACAAGTAAGAGGATATTTTGTTTATAATAAGTTATAGCTCTTATGGTTTAAATATACTTTGTTAAAAGGGCATCTAAGAATTAAATCCCAGATCAATACTCATCCAACACCTGCATTTAGTATGCTTGCAAAAGAAGTTGCCTTATTCAAATTTCAGTTCTTTGTGCTATTATTTTAGCTGGTATTCTCAACTTAATCTACCGGCTGGTTAGAAGTAAATTTTACTTGTTTTATTGCTCAGTCAGAAGAAAATTTCCACACCAGTGTAGCCAAACTGAAAATGAATAGGAAATTATAAATACAGCTTGAGGAGGAAGGAAAGGCCATTTCCTTTCAGTCACTCTCAATTTGGCCCCGACTGTATTATGATAAATAACTCTGCTGCCTCAGTCTATAGAAAGTACTCTTATGAAAAAACACCCAGTGCTGCTTCTAAACGGAACACCAAGACACAACTTTTCCACCAATATGTCTGAAGAACACCCTGTACCCCCAAAGTGGCTTTCTAGGTCAATAACTTTTGATCTTCATCAACATCTTTAGTTCAAAGGTGGCAATTCCTGCTTATAGCACAAACATGATTAACAAGATTCCTATATTATAATAAAGGAAATGCCTGTGACCATTTTGGTGTTTATCTGTTTTAATGCCCTTTTATATCAGAGAATAACTCATCAAATATTACTAAAATTTCCTAATGAATCAGGAAGGATTATGACTTACTTTTTGATAGAAAGCTAATATAATTCACAATTAATAATTTTCCCTTTCAGTTTACATAGAGCAATTATATTTTTGCACACCTGCATTCTTAAATTAACCTTAAGTTGAAAAGAAAACAAAGTAATTTTATATAAAAATTATAAATCTTCCATGTTATTCTCTATAAGTTTTTGTAATTTTATATTGAAATCTATGATCCATTTTGAGTTGATTTTTTGGTGTAAAGTGTGAAAGTTAGATTGAGTTTTAGTGCCTGATGAACACATGACACCAAAAACACCATCTATAAAATAAAAAAATTCAATAAACTCGACTTCATCAAAATTATAAATGTTTGCCTTCTAAGAGACCCTATTAAGAAGATGAAAATACAAGCTACAGACTGAAAGAAAATATTTGCAAACCACTTATCTGACAAATGGCTTATATCTAGAATATATAAATAGCTCTCGCAATTCAACATTAAAATAATAATCTCGTTAGAAAATGAGCAAAATACATGAAGAGACAGCTTACCAAAAAAGAGATGCAAACATGATAAAATGTTCACCATCAGTAGCCATGGAGAAAATGCAAATTTAAATTCATGATGAGATACCACAACACACCTACCAGAATGGATAAAATTTTATAAGTTACAACATGAAACGCTGACCAAGATGTAGAGAAACTGGATCTCTCATTTATCACTGATGGAAATGTAAAATGATAGAGCTTCTCTGGAAAATAATTTGGTAGTTTCTTACAAAAGAGAAAACATGCATACCATAAAATCCAGCGATGGCATTACAGTGCATGTATCTCAGAAATATGAAACTGTGTGTCCCCCAAAAACATGAACATGGTTCGTTCACTGCAGATTTATGTGTAACATCCCTAAACTGGAAACACAAAAACTTCTTTCACTAAGTGAATGATTAAAAACACCATGATACACCCAGAGTATGGAATACTACTATTCTCAAAAATGACAAAATTATAGAGATGAAACACAGATTAGTGGTTACCAGGGGTTGAAGATATTGAGAGGGAAGGGGTGTGGGTGAGTATCAAGGGGTAGCTTGAGAGAGAATTTTGTGTAGATAAAATAGTTCTGTATTTCAAGTAAGGTAGTCATTACACAAAACCACACATGTGATAAAAAGATACAGAACTACCAACACACACACAGACACACGCACATTGTACTCATGTCAAATTTCTATTGTACTATATGTAGGTAAGATGCAAACATTTGGGAAAAGTGGATTAATGATTAAGGATACATGGACCCTTTCTGTTATCTTTCCAAGTTCCTATCGCACTATAATTGTTTCAAAATAAAAATATATATATTTTTAAAATATTATTAGGAAGTCACTTTTTGCACAGGCTATTGAATATGCTAATTCCTCTTTTTGATTGAAAATAACTCCACCCAAGTTATTAAATAGACTTTTATGCTTTACTTGGCATACATTATTCTAAAGATGAAACCTGCAAATGATGTTTTTTTTTTTTTAAATTAAGTATAATAATGGACTTTTCTTGCTTATGGTTGCCTGCATCTATTCCCCTTTCTTTTAACTGGTTGCCTGCATCTATTCCTGTTTCTTTTAGTCTAGGAAGCTATATTAAAGGAGGGGAGTTACACTGTGTGCCTTCTGCCATTCAACATGGTCCACATAGGGCCTTGCTCCCCATTTGCCAAAATCAGCACCGGACCTAGGCTGCCCAGTAAAAAGACTTCATCCTCCTGAGTAGAGCAATTGATTTAGGCATGAGAAATGTGACCCATACCAGTCAATCTAAGTGTATCTCCGATGAATTTATGGACCATGAAAAAAAGGATGCTCTTATTTTTATTTAATTTTATAATCATTGACCATTTTTTCTTACAGATTTGTAGCTTCTGGTTACATGGAGAAGGTTCGCCTGAGAATTAATCAACAGGCTCACATCACCCTTGAGTCAAAAAATCTCTTTGTTTCCTTATGTTTTGTTTAAATTAATGAGGGTTGCATCTCTGTCACCTTCACCCCAGGTTCCTGATAAATATAACAATGTATTAATATAGATATTGACAATGTTCTACTTTCACTTATTATAATATTTTCACTTGAAGAAACTAAGTAAAAAAGATACATGCCTATGATCTTTACTTGTAAGTGAATTGAGAAACTAGATAATATTAAATTAATTTAAATATGTAAAATTGCTGATATTTGGGTTTTTTTGACCTACTAATCTGTAATATCGTAAGGTTCAATTGAACAGGTCAGCTTCATCAGTAGTCACTATATATTTAGTTAACTAATGTGTTATTTAATTACACATTAGTTATTTATACTTGCCTCCTTCCACAAAAATTTGAAGTCACATTTTCCTAAGTATTACAATGATAAATATTCTACACTAAAATTGTGAAATGCAGATTTCAAACATCTTGCTATACTCTCAACATAAATGTCAGTATAAATAAAATTGAGAACATGAATTAGAGTATTATTTATCACATGTTATCATGGTAATACGAGTTATTTCTTTGAAAGAATTGCAAATGCAAATCCTTAAGTCCTCTATTATCATATGGGCATGTTTTGACTTCATTTACTCCCACTCCAATAACACAGTATGTTAATTCAAGAATATTTTTAATACCTGTCAACCTATGAAGAAACTAGATACAGTGTAATTTTAAGGGAATGTTTTGCATTTTGCGTATGAAATGTTAGCTTCAGATGAAGGTAAAATTTTAAAATGTTGATACTATATTCACTAGACTTTTGATTTATGTGGATAAAATATTTCCAAATAAAGCCATTTACTTCAGAAATAGAGCCTTACATTATTTTTTTGTTTGTTTTTTGGTTTTGTTTTAAATAAATCCTTTCTTTCCTTCAATATCATGGCCCTCTGCCCCATTCTGTCTCTGAATATGAAGCATCTCATGATGAATTCCAAGAAATGCAACTTGAAAGTCATCAATCCCTGGAAAAAAGAAGAAAGAATTTAAAGGTAAAGGAAAGTGTTTTCCTGAATAGCAGATTGTCTCTGTGGTTCAGAGCTATGATAGCTTAAAAACCCAGAAACACAGTAAGAACTTTTATTAGCTTATCATAATGTGTATAAAAGGGTCCTTTAATTTTTACCAATGTCTGTATGTGTGTGTGCTTAACACAATTTATTATTCAAACTGAAATAAAAAACTAGAATTAGTATACACACAAAGGAAATTGCCTAGGAAATGATGCATTTTATACTTTCCATTTTACCATAGTGAAAAAGAAATCACAAGTAGAATAGATATTTTATTGAAGTGAAATCCACACAACATAAAATTAACTATTTTACAGCTTACAACTGGGTGTCATTTAGTACTTTTACTATATTGTGCAACTACTATATTAAGTTCCAAAACATTCTCATCACCCCCAAAGAAGACCCCTTACCCCTTAAGTAGTAATTTCCCATTCTTCTCTACCCCAGCCTCCACCCCAGCCTCTAGCAAACACTAATCTGATTTCTGTCTCTATTGATTAAATTATTTTGGATATTTTATATATGGAATCATATACTATGTGACCTCTTGTGTCTACCTTGTTTTACTTAGCATAATGTTTTCAAGCTTCATCCATATTGCAGCAAGTATTAATACTCCATTCTTATATGGCTGAATAATACGCCATCATATGTGTATGCCACATTTTGTCTATCCATTTATCTGTTGACAGACATTTGGATAACCAACAGCTACCTTTTAGCTATTGGGACTAATGCTACTATGAACATTAACATACCAGTACTTGTTTGAACACCTGTTTTCAATTCTTTGGGGTATATACCTAAAAGTAGAATTCCTGGGTCCTATGGTAATTCTGCTTTTTTTTACTTTTTGAGGAACTGCTAAACTGTATTCCACAATGGCTATACCATTTTACATACCTGCCAGCAATCTATGAGGGTCCCAATTTCTTTACATTCTTGCCACCATGTTGCTGATGATAACGACAATGATGGTGATGATCATGATAATGATGATGAGTATAGCCATCCTAGTGAGTGTGAAGTGGTATCTCATTGTGGTTTTGATTTGCATTTCTTTAATGACCAATGATGTTGGGCATTTTTCAATGTGCTTGTTGACCATTTGTGTATCTTTAGAAAAATGTCTATTTGAGTCCTCTGACCATTTTTTTTAACTGAATTGTCTTTTTGCTATAAATTGTCAGAGTTCTTTATATATCCTGGACACTATATGCTTATTAGATATCTGGTTTGAAAATATTTTGTCCTGTTCATTAGTTCTTCAAGTTTTCATTGTCACAACAGTGTTCTTTGATGCCCAAAAGATTTTAATTTTGATAAAGTCCAATTTACCTATTTTTTGTTGCTGTTGCTTTTGCTTTTCCTATTATCTGCAACATATAAGGTTATAAAGACTTATCTCTATGTTTTCTTTTAAGATGTTTACAGCGTTAGCTCTTACATTTAGGCTATTAACCGTTTTGAGTGAAGTTCGGCACATGCTGTGAGATAGGGGTTTTGCAGCTTTTTAAGGCACACCTTATGAATATTTGAGCCACTGGAGAAATAATTCTGACAAAAATAAGGAATTATTTTATTGAGATTTACAGCCCTTTAAAAGTTTTATTAATGTGGATTTTGATGTACATATGGATATTATGATGCAACTTCTAAGTTATTGATACTACTCTGGAAATATGCCATATTTTATTCAGTGCATTCATTAGAGTTATTGTGCCTTCCTGATTTGTTTCTGCTGACCACTTCGGCACTAGTCTACCAAGTCTGGCAGTGACTTGGCTATAATCTAAGTATCTAAGGCTATAATATCTGAAACATGTCTGTTGATCTTTCTACAGTAGTCAAATGTGGAGGCAAGAGCGTGAGTTCTAAACCTCCCACGATTACAGTGTTTCATATTTATATGGGACTTTCTATTTTACAAAGCACTTTCAACACAATTTTTTATTACATCCTATCATTACCTTTTGAGGTAGACAGGACATGTACTTTTTCATCATTTTACACATAAGAAAACTAAATCTGATGATTAGTGATGTTGAGTATTTTTTCATATGTCTATTTGCCATTTGTATGTCCTCTTTGGAGAAATGTCTCTTCAGGTCCTCTGCCCATTTTTCAATTGGGTTGTTTGTTTTTATGTTGTTGAGTTTCATGAGTTCCTTGTATATTTTGGATATTAGCCCCCTTATCGGACGCACTGTTTGTAAAAATCTTCTCCCATTCAGTTCGTTGCCTCTTTATGTTGTTGATGGTTTCTTTTGCTGTGCAGAAGCTTTTAAGTTTCATATAGTCCCATTCGTTTATTTTAGCTTTTACTTCCATTGCCTTTGGAGTCAAATTCATAAAATGCTCTTTGAACCCAAGGTCCATAAGTTTAGTGCTTATGTTTTCTTCTATGCAGTTTATTCGATAGATGAATGGATAAAGAAGTTGTGGTATATATACACAATGGAATACTATTCGGTGGTAAGAAAAGATGAAATAGGACCATTTGTGACAACATGGATGGATCTCATGAGTATAATGCTAAGCGAAATAAATCAGACAGAAAAAGCAGAGAACCATATGATTTCACTGATATGTGGTATATAAACCCAAAACAACAAAAGAACAAGACAAACAAATGAGAAACAAAAACTCATAGACACAGACACTAGTTTAATGGCCACCAGAGGGTAAGGGGGGTGGGGGGTGGGAGATGAGGGTAAGGGGGATCAAATATATGGTGATGGAAGGAGAACTTACTCTGGGTGGTGAACACACAATGGGATTTATAGATGATGTAATACAGACTTGTACACCTGAAATCTATGTAATTTTACTAACAATTGTCATCCCAATAAATTAAAAAAAAAAAAAAAAAAAAAAAAAAAGAAACTGAATCTTTCCAAAGCTAAATGACCTTCCAAGGTCACATGACAAAAACTGCAACTCATTACTCGAAATCCAGTCCTTTGATTTTTGGCCTGTCCCCTCTACCCCACCTCCCACCCCCACCCATGATATGACAGCATGATTTCTGAAGCAAATTTATAAGGGAGGGTTTCTAAAAATTATTTTTAGAAAGTGATAAAAAGCCATAAAGTGTCATTTTCTTTCTAAGTAAATGTGCACTACATATTTATAAGCTTTTAGTATAATAATTTTATAACCAAACAGCTGGGGAAAAAACACATTTTTATGAAAAGCATCTCAGTTGATGTTTTCCTCTTCAACATGATAAAACAAAGATTTTGTGATACAATTTGTCTACTTCAGCTGCATTTAATGTAAACATCAGCAATAGGATAATCCATAAAACAAAATCACATTGGCAGTAGAGTAAAATAAAAACACATGATGGTTATGTATTATTTTTATTCATGTGTATTCCTGATAATAATGAACAATAATTTTGGAGAGTCTTTAAAAGAGATCACAATTAGGACTACCTTTTCAGAATTACATGTACAGACATTCATCCTTGGCTCATCATCAGCTCTCACACATTAACTGAGCACCTTCCATATAGATCGCCCTGTGCTAGATATTATAATAGGATAACAACATGAATAAGATTTAGTCCCTATCTTTAGTTTACTATCAAAGAAAGATGACATACATGCGTGAAGCTCTCCAGATCATATGCCATGGCCAAGGTAACAGCTACCCTGCAAGGTAATGAATTTTCTCTCCCTGGCACTGTTCAGCACATCTGGGGCTTCCACTCAATGGCACTGTTATAACAGGGACTGATGCATGGGTAGAGGTTGACAGTGAATTACTTCTAAGAGCACTTCCAATTTTAAAATAAGCTCTAAAATAATACAGTTTACAGTTAAAGCTTTAAAATAAACTCCTTCTTAAAGCATTTGCTTTCTGTTGCATTAATGTTTTCCCTGCTTATGACTTTCTTTATTCATTATTCATGTGTGCTTGTGAAACATTTTTATTACTTCTGAATGAAACATTTTCTACAAGAGAAATAGCTTGACAATTTTCGTTTTCTTTTTTTTTTTTTCTTTTTTTTTTTTAATAGGAGTTCCATCCAACATAAGTCCTGTAGTTATTCCTAGTGACTTTCTTTTGGTTATCCTTAAACAGCCCTCTAACATCTAATAATGCTGATTCCACCAGCCAGCATACCCTGTAGTTAATGCTATCACATTCCTGTTATATACATATACTGGATCAAAGGATTGTAAAACTGAAATATGGTGTAATTAGTAGTTGAAAACCTAACTAACATATGTAAACTAACTTTTAGGGAAATTTAAAGTGTTATTTGACACTAACCAGCACCATATAAAGCATGTCAAATTAAATAGCACCCCAGTATGCTAACAATGTGTTTTCTAAGAGGCAAAGAGGTTAAGTGTATTATAAAAGAAATTTTCAAAAGAATGTGTTGTCTATTTTACATTGGAACTTCAATGTACTATGGCAGGATGCCATATTACTGAACTTTGAAGATTAGCAAGTAATTGATCAAACATGCAGAAATAGTTTTTCCTAATTCTTGGTTGTTGGATAAGTATATATTATAATATTTAGCAATCCTAATTAAGTTTAATAAATTAAGGTGATCTCTGTGGTAGACAGAAATTTTTATTATACATTTTTAATTAATAAACTCACTTATATGAATTTGCTGAAAGGTTCTTGTGATTAATTTTCTCATGGTTGACATAAAACTGTTCAGCTATTTAAAGGAAATGAATATTTTTTTAAAAGCTTTATGTTAGCAAGTGAGGACTACTGATTATTAGTCCTCCTAACATCATTCACTTCTCAGATTATGAATTGAATACATCTTGATTGTGGGTTATGATAATTGGTAAAGAGTTTAATTAGTATATATAAGTGAGTTGGGCTTTTTTCTGTAATTTCTACAGCTTTTGTTTCCACTGAAAGGTTTTATTTTTCACCTTGTGCAGCTTTCAAAGAGATAGAGAACCCAGTGAGGACTGATGCACTCCACATGACGACCGAAATCAATAAATACTCTCTCTCATGTATCTTCTTCTCTTCAAAGAATGCATCAACCCACAGCTAAAGAAATACCAAAGTGATTCTTAAACTTTAAAGGTGCTAATAACATAAGCATTACCAAATGTGTGCTAAGAAAGGCATGTCTGTAAAAGTTCTATTTATCCAACACGATTTGTGTTGAATCCAGCTAACTTTCTTGCACCCATCTCCTGTCTTTCACTTTTTCTATATATATTACAGCAAATGTAGTGATAACTTAATGTAATCTGCACAGGCACAGTCTCACTAGATACTGTGTCATAGAAATAATTGGCATTTACAAATGTCTATACATATGCGGAAAACTAATATGAAATTTGGGAAAAATTCAAAATAGTTCTTGTATTTAAAACCTGATACATACCACTGTATACCACTATTTTAAAAGGAAGAGTATGACTAATCGTTTCAAAGGCGTTTAAAAAGTCATATTAAATAAACATTAGAACAAATTAAGGGAGGAAGACACTAAAAATTAAGTTATTACTGTTCTACTCTTTTATATCAGCGTATACTCTTTTGGTTGCTATGAAAGAACACTCAAGTCAAAAAGCCCATACTATAAAGAAAATGTATTGGTTCATGCGACCCAAATGTTCTGAAATTCCTTTTCTATTTTCAGAAAAAGCTTACTTTGGCAGTTCAAATATTGTGACCAGAATCCTTTCCTCTCCCTAATTCTCATTTCTGCCTTCGTGGCAGCTCCATTCTTAACAATTTTCTGTCCTTGTGACCCTTCATTGGCTTACAGTGCCTGCCAAGCCTCTCTTCTTTCTCATTTGTGTCACATACAAAAAGAATAAGAAAGCATCTTTTCCAGAAATCTTAGGAAAGTTCATCCCTCAATTCTTTGGACACAGTTGTAATATAGGCCCTGAACTAATCACTCTGGCCAGAGAAAGGAATGTGGTAATTGCCTTAAGCCAATGAGACTTTTCTTCTATCGTTGAAGAGGGGTACAACTTCCTCTGAAATACAGACTCAATAAAAACAGGGATATACAGTATAATACTTTTCCAGGAGAAAAAGGGAATGGACACCTGCTGACCAGGAGAAAATGTACATGATATGTGTGTGTAAATCTCTACCTTTCCACCAATCTTCTCCTTATCTTTAAGTAATTAACAGAATAAAAACATTTTTTGTAAAAATCAAAGACGACAAAGTGAGAGACAATTATCCTCATTCTTCCCATCTAGAACCCCATTACCAAATGTGTTTATTGTAAGAAGTTGTCTCCTACCCCATTAGTGTTCTAACAACCGTGGAAAATGAAAAAGTTGTTGAATCACAAACACTTTGATGATATACTTCACTAGCTAATTCTTAAATAATAATCATAATATAACTGGTCTTCTGTCCAAATGTAGAACATAGTAAAGGGGTATAGAGCCCCTCCAATAATTAAATCATTTTCTGTAATCCCCTTATCTTTCCAAAGAAACCTGCAAGCCTCATTTCCTCAGTTGTGGGTTCTATGGTTTTGTAACTAGGCCCCTGAGCCAATTAGCATGAATTGAAATATGAGTCAGTGGGTAAGTAAAACATGTGAATAGAATAGAGAAAACAATGATTTTGTTGATTTTCTCTACTCTATTCACAAGTTTTATTTACCCACTGACTCATATTTGGATTCATGCCAAGGATGTGAAAGACCTATATGCTGAAAACTATAAGACATTTTTGAAAGAAATTGAAGAAGACACAAAGAAATGGAAAGACATTCCATGCTCATGGATTGGAAGAATCAACATAGTTAAAACGGCCATATTACCCAAAACAATATACAGATTTAATGCAATCCCCATCAAAATCCCAATGGCATTTTTAAAAGAAATAGAACAAAAAATCATCAGATTTGTTTGGAACAACAAAAGACCTCGAATAGCCAAAGCAATCCTAAGAAATAACAATACTGGAGGTATCATACTCCCTGACTTTAGCTTGTGCTACAGGGCTACAATAATAAAAACAGCATGGTATTGGCAGAAAAACAGACACATAGACCAATGGAATAGAATTGAGAACCCAGAAATAAAACTACATAAATACGGACAGATAATTTTTGACAAAGAAGCTAAAAACATACAATGGAGGAAAAACAGCCTCTTCAATAAATGGTGCTGGGAGAATTGGATAGCCACGTGCAAAAGAATGAAACTGGACTGCTATCTGTCACCATGTACCAAAATTAATTCAAAATGGATCAAAGACTTAAGCATAAGACCTGACACAATAAACTGCATAGAAGAAAATATAGGTACTAAACTTATGGACCTTGGGTTCAAAGAGCATTTTATGAATTTGACTCCGAAGGCAATGGAAGTAAAAGCTAAAATAAATGAATGGGACTATATGAAACTTAAAAGCTTCTGCACAGCAAAAGAAACCATCAACAAAATAAAGAGGCAACCAACTGAATGGAAGAAGATTTTTGCAAACAGTGCCTCTGATAAGGGGGCTAATATACAAAATATACAAGGAACACACACAATTCAACAACAAAGAAACAAACAACCCAATTGAAAAATGGGCAGAGGACCTGAAGAGACATTTCTCCAAAGAGGACATACAAATGGCAAATGGACAAATAGACATATGAAAAAATGCTCAACATCACTAATCATCAGAGAAATGCGAATAAAAACCACAATGAAATATCACCTCACCCCAATTAGAATGGCTATCATCAACAACAAATAGAAACCAGTGTTGGAGAGGCTGTGGAGAAAAAGGAACCCTCATACACTGTTGGTGGGAATGCAGACTGGTGCAGCCGTTATGGAAGGCAGTGTGGAGGTTCCTCAAAAAATTATGAATAGAATTACCATATGACCCAGCAATCCCTCTCCTGTGTATCTACCCAAAAAATCTGAAAACATTTATTCATAAAGACACGTGTGCTCCAATGTTCATTGCAGCTTTGTTTATGGTGGCCAAAACATGGTAACAACCAAAATGTCCTTCAATAGATGAATGGATAAAGAAGTTGTGGTATATATACACAATGGAATACTATTCGGCGGTAAGAAAAGATGATATAGGAACATTTGTGACAACATGGATGGATCTTGAGAATATGATGCTAAGCGAAATAAGTCAGACAGAAAAAGCAGAGAACCATATGACTTCACTGATAAGTGGTACATAAACCAAAAACAACAAAAGAACAAGACAAACAAATGAGAAACAAAAACTCATAGACACAGACAATAGTTTAGTGGTCACCAGAGGGTAAGGGGGGTGGGAGGTGGGAGATGAGGGTAAGGGGGATCGACTATATGGTGATGGAAGGAGAACTGACTCTGGGTGGTGAACACACAACAGGATTTATAGATGATGTAATACAGAATTGTACACCTGAAATCTTTGTAATTTTACTAATAATTGTCACCCCAATAAATTTAAATAAAATAAAAAGAAAGAATAGAGAAAACATACAGATTTTTTTAAATTTTATTTTATTAAATTTATTGGGGTGACAATTGTTAGTAAAATTACATAGATTTCAGATGTATAATTCTGTATTACATTTTTAAGGTGACATGAGATGTTTATGAATTCAGGTTCTCTATACCAATATCATATGTAATAGGGCTCTCTCTACTAAGTAAGTAATATATCATTGCACAGGCTGGGACTTCAGGTTCACTTTCCACTTTTCTTCACCCTGGATGGTACTCCAGTAGCCAACCTGTATTAACTGCATCTATTCCCTTGTGCTTCTGGTTTCTGGTTAGGCTTAGCCATTAAAAGAAACCAGCAAGAAATAGGTAGGGGAATGGGGTAGGATGTCATGGAAATTCTTTCCCAGCTCTTTCTCCTCTCGTAATTTACCATGGATTGGCTGTGTCTCTCTATAAAATCCCACAGCTCTTATTAAGTGGCCTTCACCCAAAGAGCTATCCTCTCTGGTTCCCATAACTGTACCTTCCTCTTACCCCTCCAGACATAGGGATGTGTGAGAGCTCCGTACTATGACTAGGCCAAGGGTTAGATTATTGGATTTCTTAAGCATTGCACATGTTTTTGTATATAGTCCACTAAGCTCATTCCAACCTACCTGGTAAAATATGCCATCCTTTTCCTGCTAGGACCATGACTGATACGAGGGGCAATTGGGATATGGGGATAATATAGGAAAGAACAAGTTTTGGTCAGCAAAAATGGGAATGACCTGACTAGACTAGAGAGAAACATTAAGGAAAGTGAGAGTTGAATTACCAGGAACAGGCAAGATCATAGAGCCCCTAAATCCAGAGTAATTTAGACTTTTGTTGCCAAGAATGAAAGAACTAGAAAATGTTTTCGAGGATAGCAGGAGCATGTTGAAAATACGATTTCATGATATTTCTTTTGTTGTTCAGGGTAGATTGGTAATGGAAAAGACTTAAAGATTGAAAAAAAAAATGTTTAAAGGCTCCTAAAGACACTTGGACAAAGGCTGATATAAGCCCAAGCAATGGAGTTGATAAAAGAGGGAAGGTGATGAAAGATGGATACATGGGATCTTTCAAATATGGAAAACTAAATTAGGAACATGAGAGGAGGGATACAGAGGATAATTATAAAATTTACTATCCAAAGAAGGACATCTTTAGTAGTGAAAAAAATTCCATTGATACTTAAGACAAGACAATAGGTATAAACTAGGATTGCCCCCACAAAACAGAACATGTAATCAACCTAGGGATAAACAAAGCATCTCAAGATAATAAACCTAGGTTACTTAGGAATGGATTGCCTTTGATGGCAACAAGGAAGCTAAGTAATAAAACAATTATGTGGTAGTGGGGGCAACAGATAAAGGGTCATTTTGGGGCATAAATTTGGAAATGCCAGAACACTATTTGATACTACAGGACCAAACTCATGGTAAGTGGAATACACAGAATGAGAAATATAGATTTGAATCGTGTCAATATAAAGGATGAATCTGTTCTACCAAAGAAATAATGCCTGTGACAACAGTTCCTTTCTATTTACATCTGTGAATTATTTTTTCCACTGCAGTCTAAGACCTTAAGGGCAGGGCCAGCTTGTGATTCACTTTTGTAAATCACCAGGCTTAACACAGTGTTGTACATCTAAAAATACTAATAAACATTTGTTGAGTTAAAGACTTGTTTTACTCAGGCCACGTGAATAGCATATGAGGTGTGATCAAATAAACAGTGACTATTTAAATAAAATAAAAAATATTACGGTAAAAAACACATTATCATCAATCCCCCTCAAAATACTCCCCCTTACTTCGAACACACTTATCCCATCATTTTTGCCACTTTCTAAAACAGTTCTGGAAGTACTAGTTCGTGAGTGTCATGCCTGCACTGTCATGCCTGCCTCAATGTCCTGAATCAATTTAAAAACATTTACCTTCCATGGTCATTTTGACATTGGGAGAGAGCCAGAAGTTGCATGGTGCCAGTTTCAGTGAATAAGGTGAATGAGGACACACCATAATGTTTGTATTAATATTTGACAGAAAATGCCATACCAGAAGAGATGTGTGACACGGAGCCTTTCTGTTGTGATCAAAATATATGGTGAATGCTGCTGCTGAGTGCTATCAAATGGAAAGACAGGGATCTTCAATATAGGAAGTGGTGCATGGAACCTTAGTAACAGTGTGTGACAAGTTTCAACTTGTTTGGTGCAGTCAGTTGGGTGTGAGCTACGGTTGAGAGAAGGTATGTTTTAAAGTGTGCCATAGGTGTGACGTCATAGCAATGGCGGCAGCGGGGCGCACTTTTTGAGTTCTCCGTCGGATCTTATCAGAAACGGGAAGCTTATAACCCATCAAAGGACTCTCTGCTCATCACGCAGAACAGCGAAGAGACTCGCGCAGGGATTTCTTGCAGGTGGGGAAAAATTGGGCGAGCAGGGGAAGAAGGAAGGGAGCGGAGCGGAGACGCGCCGCACCTGTGGCGGCGGTGGGGACGCGGGTTGGGATCGCGGTCCACACCTGTGGCGGTAGAAATTCGGCCCCCACCCTCGGGTTGTGGAAATCTGCTCCGCACCTGTGCCTGTGAAATTCCAGCCCACACCCACGGCTACAGATACGCAGGATATCCCAGGACGGAGGAGAGCCCGGAAGCCACGAGGTGGGCGTTTTGCCCTGCGTCCCACAGCGGACCTCTCCCGCTGCAGGGGCATCATATCCAGCATTAACTTCAGCTAATAACCTCAGTTGGTCCTTGGGCCGGACAAGGAACACAGACTCCGTGCCTGGGCACCTTCCCCCGCTCTTCTGACCCTGCCCCCGCCTTTCTAGAGACTTGATCTAGCCCCTGCACTAAGGAGCAGCGGCAGATTACAGAGGCGCCTTGGAGCCCCGGCTCCGGGAAGACAGGCGGGCCCAGGGAGGAGGCTAGGAGCTGGGAATCTTCCGCCCCCAGCCACCACCTTTTCTGGCCAGCCTAGAGCGGGGTAAACACATCCCCAGCTGCAGAGACGCAGGGGTTCCCAGGACAAAAGAGAGAACACAAAAGCCAAGTGCCGGACTCTACTTTGCGTCCCACAGCAGACCTCTTCCTCCCGCAGAGGGAGGATATCTAGCATTTGAGACTATTAAACTCCATACCTGGGCCCCTCCCCCCGCTCTTCCAATCCTACCCCCACCCTTCCAGAGACTTAAACTGGCTCCTGATCTGAAGAGCAGTGTCAGATTACAGAGGAGCCTTGGGGTTTGGGCTAAGGGAAGACTGGCCGCTGGCTTTGGTCCAGGGAAGAGGCTGAGAAGAGTGTGGTTTGCCCTGGACTAGGAGACAGAAGACTCATCCACCCCCAGATACCACCGTTTCTGGCCTGTGGGTGGGGTGTGACACAGCTGGGCTGGGAAAGAGAAGACCCCTCTTTCCATCCCCAGCCCCCACCCTTTCTGGCCTGCCTAGGGCGTGGCAATTACATCGGCGGAGGCACTCCCAGGGATCAGCAGTAAGTGGTATATACAGCACTCAGCTTTCAGCAGCTGAGGAATTCCCTGCCGGCCACACACACACACAGGGAAGAGGTGCCCTAAGACTCAGGAGAGCTGGACACAGGGCTGGTGGTGCTATTCTCGGTGTGCATATGTGCCGGCAAGGGCAGAAACTGCACTGACTTTGTAAAACCTACTGTCCAGACCCCTCAGCCCCACGCATCTAAAGCTGCAGCCTCAGAGTCACTCTGGGCATCAGGTGACCGGCTCTACCTGCACAATACGCAGGGGATTACTTGGTGGGCTTAAGCCACAACTGGCGCTGTCTTTTTTTTTTTTTTTTTTTTCTTTTTCTTTCTTTTCTTTCTGTTTTGATTTGTCTTTATATTTTTGACATCTTTGCCTGTGTCGAGTGGGGATTCTGTGCTACAGCAGAGAACAACTTGGAGATTACTTGGTGGGCTTAAGCCACAACTGGCGCTGTGTTTTTTGTTTGTTTGTTTGTTTTTTGTTTGTTTGTTTGTTTTTGTTCTGTGTTGATTTGTCTTTATATTTTTGACATCTTTGCCTGTGTCGAGTGGGGATTCTGTGCTACAGCAGAGAACAACTTGGAGATTACTTGGTGGGCTTAAGCCACAACTGGCGCTGTGTTTTTTGTTTGTTTGTTTGTTTTTTGTTTGTTTGTTTGTTTTTTGTTTGTTTGTTTTTGTTCGGTGTTGATTTGTCTTTATATTTTTGACATCTTTGCCTATGTCGAGTGGAGGTTGTCGATTGTTTTTTTACATGTGAATGTATTTGACTTTTTCCTTGTTGTTATTGTTGTGCTTGGTGATTTGCTTTGTTCTGTAATTGCCCTACCAGTGCCCAGCTTAAGAGGCACAAGATTCAACATACCCAGCGGCCAACTCCAGACCAAGCCAGAGTACTACCGGGTTTGACCTACAAGTGACACACTCAGAGGGGATTCTTTACAGGCACATAGAGGCCAAAGGGCAAACCACATCTAAGCGGTCAATCCTCACGCAGCAGAATACCCTGCGTGGGCAAAGCCAAGTCTTACAACTAGTCAGCCTAGGAGTTAACTCCACCTATTCACAAGCGAAAAGCAATTAAGGATCTTCTTTAACAGGACAATATACACAACACAAGAGTCACTTTTAGAGCACACGCAGGGGAGAAGAACGAAGTAGTGCAAGTCAAATATAAAGGACATTTATTATATACTAATCCAGCAAGAACTAAGAACTCCAGGGCACCTATCTAATACATCGAAGCAAACACAGAGAGTCAGCCAGAATGAGGAAACAAAGAAACATATCCCAAATAAAAGAACAGAAGAAACCTTCAGAAATGGAACTAAATGAAGCAGAGGTAACCAAACTGTCAGAGACAGAGTTCAGAATACTGATGATAAGAATGTTTAAGGAACTTAGAGAGGACATCAAGAAGGATGTAGAAATCATAACGAACAACCAGTTAGAACTAAAGAACACAGTTACCGAAATAAAGAACTCACTTGAAGGAATTAACAGCAGGTTAGATGAAGCAGAGGATCGAATCAGCGACTTAGAAGACAAGTTAGCAGAGATCACCCAAACAGAACAACAGAAAGAAAAAAGAATAAAAAACAATGAAGATGGTTTAAGAGACCTATGGGATAACATCAAGCGCAACAACATGCGCATCATAGGAATACCAGAAGGTGAAGAGAAGAAACAAGGGATTGAGAACATATTTGAAGTAATAATGTCTGAAAATTTCCCTAACCTGATGAAGGAAACCAACATACAAGTCCAGGAAGTGCAGAGAGTTCCAACCAGGATAAACCCAAACAGGTCCACTCCAAGACACATTATAGCTAAAATGGCAAAGATTAAAGACAAAGAGAGAATCCTAAAAGCAGCAAGAGAAAGACAGAGGGTTACATACAAGGGAACTCCCATAAGACTATCAAATGACTTTTCTGCAGAAACATTGAAGGCCAGGAGGGAGTGGCAGGAGATACTCAAAGTGATGGAAAACAAAGGCCTACAACCTAGGTTGCTTTATCCAGCAAGGCTATCACTTAAAATTGATGGGGAGATAAAGAGCTTCCCAGAAAAGAATAAGCTAAAGGAATTCATTACCACCAAGCCAGCATTGCAAGAAATACTAAAAGGACTTCTGTAAATAGAAGAAAGACGAAAACAATTTATCCACAAATTTAAAAATGGCAATAACTATGTACTTATCAATAATCACTTTAAATGTAAATGGTTTAAATGCTCCAATCAAGAGACATAGGGTGGCTGAATGGATAAGAAAGCAAGACCCTTGTATATGCTGTATACAAGAGACTCACCTCAGATCAAAAGACACACACAGGCTAAAAGTGAAGGGTTGGAGTAAGATATTCCATGCAAATGGAAATGAGAAAAAAGCTGGAGTTGCAATACTTATCTCTGACAAAATAGACTTTAAAATGAAGAAAATATTAAAAGACAAAGATGGACACTATATAATAATAAAGGGATCAATTCGACAAGAGGATATAACTCTAGTAAACATCTATGCACCCAACATAGGAGCACCTAAATATATAAAACAGTTATTGACTGACATAAAGATGGAGATTAACAGTAACACTATCATAGTAGGGGACTTCAACACACCTCTGACAACAAGGGACAGGTCTTCCAGACAGAAAATCAATACGGAAACAACAGCCTTAAATGACACATTGGACCACTTGGATTTAACCGATATTTTCAGAGCATTCCACCCCAATGCTGCAGAATACACGTTCTTCTCAAGCGCACATGGAACATTCTCCAAGATAGACCATATGTTAGGCCACAAAGCAAGTCTGGATAAATTTAAGAAAATTGAAATCATACCAATTGTCTTCTCTGACCACAGTGCTATGAAATTAGAAATGAACTACAGGAAAAAGACTGGAAGACACACAAATTCATGGAGGCTGAATAATATGTTACTAAACAATGAATGGGTCAAACAGGAGATCAAGGAAGAAATCAAAAGATATCTCGAGACAAACGAAAATGAAAATACAACGACCCAAAATCTATGGGATGCAGCGAAAGCAGTCCTAAGAGGGAAGTTCATAGCACTGCAGGCCTACCTAAAGAAACAAGAAACATCACTAATCAACAGTTTATCTTCACACTTAAGGGATCTGGAAAAAGAACAACAAAATAAGCCCAAAGGGAGTACAAGGAAGGAGATAATAAAGATCAGAGCGGAAATAAATGAAATAGAAACCAGAAAAACAATACAAAAGATCAATGAATCCAAGAGTTGGTTCTTAGAGAAGATAAACAAAATTGACAAACCTTTAGCCAGACTCATTAAAAAAAAGAGAGAGAGGACCCAAATTAATAAAATCAGTAATGAAAGAGGAGAAGTGACAACAGACACCGCAGAGATACAAAAAATCCTAAGAAATTTCTATGAGCAACTGTATGCCAACAAATTTGACAACCTGGAAGAAATGGACAATTTCCTAGATGCATACAACCTCCCAAGGCTAACTCAAGAGGAGACAGAAAACCTGAATAGACTGATTACCACCAAGGAAATTGAATCAGTAATCAACAATCTCCCAACAAACAAAAGCCCTGGACCAGATGGCTTTACAGGTGAATTTTACAGAGCGTTCCAAAAAGAATTGTCACCTATTCTCCTCAAACTCTTCCAAAAAATCCAGAGGGAGGGAAGACTCCCAAACACTTTTTACGAAGCCACTATCACCCTGATCCCAAAATCAGACAAAGACACCACAAAAAAAGAAAACTACAGGCCGATATCGCTAATGAACATAGATGCAAAAATCCTCAACAAAATACTAGCAAACAGAATTCAGCAATATATTAAAAAGATTATACACCATGATCAAGTGGGATTCATCCCTGGCATGCAAGGGTGGTTCAACATCCGCAAATCAATTAATGTGATACACCACATTAACAAAATGAAAAATAAAAATCATATGATCATATCAATTGACGCAGAAAAAGCATTTGATAAAATTCAGCAGCCATTCATGATAAAAACCCTTAAGAAAGTGGGAATAGAGGGATCATATCTCAACATAATAAAGGCCATATATGATAGACCCACAGCTAACATCATACTCAATGGGGAAAAACTAAAACCATTCCCCTTAAAATCAGGAACAAGGCAAGGCTGCCCACTTTCTCCACTTCTATTCAACATAGTGCTGGAAGTTCTAGCCACAGCAATCAGACAAGAAAAAGAAATAAAAGGCATCCAAATCGGTAAGGAGGAAGTAAAACTGTCATTATATGCAGATGATATGATACTATATTTAGAGAACCCTAAAGACTCCACCAAGAAACTATTAGAGCTGATAGATGAATTTAGTAAAGTAGCAGGATACAAAATTAATATTCAGAAATCAGTTGCATTTGTATATACCAATAATAAAACATCAGAAGGAGAAATTAAAAAAGCAATTCCGTTTACAATTGCTCCAAAGACTATAAAATACCTGGGAATAAATTTAACCAAAGAAGTAAAAGATCTGTACTCAGAAAATTATAAGACACTGAAGAAAGAAATGAAAGAAGATACAAATAGATGGAAACACATACCATGTTCATGGATAGGAAGAATTAATATAGTTAAAATGTCCATACTGCCTAAGGCAATATATATATTCAACGCAATTCCTATCAAACTACCAACGACATTTTTCACAGAAATAGAACATATAATCCTAAAATTTATATGGGATAACAAAAGACCCCGGATATCTTCAACAATCTTGAGAAATAAGAACAAAGTGGGAGGTATAACAATACCTGACTTCAAATTATACTACAAGGCTACAGTAATCAAAACAGCATGGTACTGGCATAAAAACAGACCCATAGATCAATGGAACAGAATAGAGAGTCCAGAAATAAATCCATGCCTATATGGCCACTTAATCTATGACAATGGAAGCAAGAATGTACGGTGGGGTAAAGACAGTCTATTCAATAAATGGTGCTGGGAAACTTGGACAGACACATGCAAAAAGATGAAGCTGGATCACCTCCTTACACCACATACAAAAATAAATTCAAAATGGCTTAAAGATTTAAATGTAAGATCTGAAACCATAAAATTCCTAGAAGAAAATATAGGAAGAAACTTCACAGACATTACCCGGAGTAAGATTTTTACTGATATATCCCCTCGCGCGAGGGAAGTAAGAGGAAAAATAAACATGTGGGATTACATCAAACTAAAAAGCTTTTTCACAGCAAAGGAAACCATCAATAAAACAAAAAGGGATCCTACTGATTGGGAAAAGATATTTGCCAATGATATATCTGATAAGGGGTTAATATCACAAATTTATAAAAAACTCACTCAACTCAACTCCAAAAAAACAAACAACCCAATTAAAAAATGGGCAGAGGACATGAAGAGACATTTTTCTAAAAAGGACACACAGATGGCAAACAGACATATGAAGAAATGTTCAACCTCACTAACCATTAGAGAAATGCAAATAAAAACCACAATGAGATACCACCTCACCCCAGTCAGGATGGCTATCATCAATAAATCAACAAACAACAAGTGCTGGCGTGGATGCGGAGAAAAGGGAACGCTGGTGCACTGTTGGTGGGAATGCAGATTGGTGCAGCCACTATGGAAAACAGTTTGGAGATATCTCAAAAATCTGAAAATGGAACTACCTTATGATCCAGCAATCCCACTCCTAGGTATCTATCCGGAGAAATCCAAAACTCCAATTCAAAAATCTTTATGCACTCCTATGTTTATTGCAGCACTATATACAATAGCCAAGACCTGGAAACAACCGAAATGCCCATCAGTAGATGACTGGATTAAGAAACTGTGGTACATTTATACAATGGAGTATTACGCAGCCATAAAGAAGAAAGAAATCTTACCATTTGCAACAACATGGATGGACCTAGAGAACATTATGTTAAGTGAAATAAGTCAGAAAGAGAAAGACAAATACCATATGATCTCACTTATATGCGGAATCTAAAGAAAAGAATAAGTGAATGAACTAATCAGAAACAGTTTTGGAAACATGGAGGAAAAAACAGAGGGTTGCTAGAGGGGCGGGGGGGTGGGGATAAGGGGAAGATGAGAGGTTTTGGGAACGTACAGAGGGATAGTGGATGGGGGGAGGGGGGTTCACACAGTGTGAGGGATATAAATGATAAATGTCTAAGTTTTGCTTTGTCTTGTGCACCTGAAACTAATTAATAAAAAAAAAAAAAAAAACTGAAAAAAAAAAAAAAAAAAAAAAAAAAAAAAAAAAAAAAAAAAGTGTGCCATAAATCATCCTCCATCATGA
This sequence comes from Rhinolophus sinicus, assembly GCF_057876585.1. Lineage (NCBI taxonomy): Eukaryota > Metazoa > Chordata > Mammalia > Chiroptera > Rhinolophidae > Rhinolophus > Rhinolophus sinicus. Next base: position 22,366,705 of record NC_142502.1, read on the forward strand.
ATGACAATGCCCCGTGTCACACATCACCGCCGGTATATGGCAATTTCTGTCAAATAAAAACATTACGGTCTGTCCTCATCCACCTTATTCACTGGATCTGGCATAGTGAGACTTCTGGCTCTTCCCCAAAGTCAAAATGACCACAAAAGGTAAATGTTTTGACAATTCAGGACATCGAGGTAGCCATGACAGCACAACTAAAGACACTCACAAAAGTTGACTTTCAGAACTTCTTCAGAAAGTGGCAACAATTATGGGATAAGTGTTTTTGAAATGAGGGGGGTTAATGGCAATGTGTCTTTAATATTTTCTTTATTTTAAATATTCACCGTATTTTTTTATAACACATTGTATCTTTTACTGTGTCTCTGTCTTGATACTACTCTGCCATACTTCATCCTTTACCTAAAAATATCTTGCTGCTATTCAATTTGGTTTGCCACCTGGAAATGCGAAAAAACTAATAATCAATGTCCAGCCAAGGAACAAGCTATGGCAAAATTCCTGCGTTGCTTGAAAGTGAACCGGAACATAAATTAACTGTGTTGTACATACAAGTTTCATGTCTTGTCTGGGAAATTAAACAGGCAATAGTTTCATTGTTTTACTGGCTAAATAGTATTATATATTCAAACATTGTCTTTTTCTTACTCTCTTCTTTATATTTATTTTTGAGGTATTGGAACATGTTTTCTATTTTCCTTTTAACAAGATAAAATTGATAAAACTTTATAATGTATTTATAACATCTTGATTACTAAGATCAATGTTTGACCTCTAGCAAGGAAACTATAGTCTAGTTGTCTACATATTTTCATGTTTTAGCAATTGGTTTTACAGATATAAATAATATCTTCCTTATTCATTTTATTTTTTTAAAAAAAGGACTGCAATTTCTTCATTTGTCATAAAACCTACTTCCTTGCTCTGCATCCAATAAATATGAAGTACATGCTGATAGAGCCTTTCATTCATCATTTAGCAAATATTTACTAGTGTCTGAAATGGTACTAGGAGAAAAGCATGAAGGATGGATTTTGAGGGTAGGAAATAAAAATTAATTAATTAATAAAACATTGTCCCTGAACCCACAGAGTTATACATTTTTATGGTAACTTATGTGTTTCTTGTGCCATAATATTATTTGACAGAAATAAAAATGTCTTAAGTGCTACAGAATTTCTCTGTTTCTCTTCTGCACTCCTTTCTTCCTCACATTTAAGACATCTATTTTTAGAGCATATCAATATTGAATATTCATTAATTTTCAAAGTCCTGGGTTTTTGCCAGTTTAGATTTAGTTGATGTTCCATTACACCGTTGAGCAGATTTCATGGTTCTCTAATCGAATTAGCTCACTTCTAAACACAAACATTTTTATAAGACACTTACCCAAAGCAATTGTGACTTAGCTCCCATCTTATTTTTTTTAAGTAAAAAATTGAATAGTGGGTTATTAAGCTCAGCACATCACCTGCTGTGCAAAGAGATCAACACACTAGAATTGCAGCCAATCTTCCTATAGCCTTTCTAACACACACTGTAGATCAGAGAGTTGTTATACCACTAATATTCAAAGCCCCCTGGATTTCAATTATACTTTATTTATTATCTTAGCTGCTCCACCACTTGCAATGCATAGTAATCTTCTACACATTCACTTCTTCCACCTTAATGGTTGTGAAGTATCTCCTATGATGCATTTTGTCATTTAATATTAGGTTTACTATGCAAAACACAACTAAATCTTGACAGGCCCCATAAAAAGCCATCTTAAATGAACCATTATATTGTATGCTGTCAAAGCAGACTAAAAAAATACAGTGCCACTCCACAAAGCTTGCAGAAGCAGTAGAAAATACTGAGTTATGTAACTTCCAAAAAGGAGGTTACTTGACAGGACACATCCCAATTGTGATATGGGGTGCAGATAACTGAGGAAACAGCAACAATTTATTAAAATTCAATTCAGTTCATGAAGTAGTTTTTGAAGACTTACAGGGGATTACAATTTTTAGAAGACCTGGATTCTGCTGTCTATAAGTTCAGTCAGTGCAGAGACAACAAGAGGTACACATATGACCTACATAAGGCGAACTATAATGCATGATGCTGCAGAAGCATAAACAGCAGACTGTGGCAGTACCATAGTAAAAATTAATTGTAGCCCTTGAGGCTTTTGATAAGTGATGTGTTCATTATTCCCAGGGCCTGTTAATTTTCTCAAGGGTTCCAAAATATAGTGCTATAAACGTATTGTACTGGAATCATGGGGAGCAGCAAGTTCTGGGACTTTTGGCACCTGACAAATTTCCACAGGCACAGAGATGGTTTCCAATCGAGTCTGCATTTCCAAATCACTATAAGAGTAAAAAATAAACAAATTTCTCTGCCCTGTCCAAGGGCTGCTCTACTGAAATCCCAAAGTAGAGTCTGTATTTCTAGCAAGTGTGCTGGGTGAATCAGATGTATAGCCAGGCATTGAAGACACAAATGTGCTGCTGTGACATTCCATATGTTAGGGTCATGTCACCTGTGATCAACATTATGGTTTATGTTCTCTGTTCCTCACAATTGCTGGGCCAATACAAATCATCCACTTATCTCTCATCCAATCAGCAACCTCTTTTTGTGTCCAAGATACCAACTAGGCCACTAACATACAAGAGCTACATACATACTCTTTTAGCTCTCTTACAACCAGGATCCTATGTTCTGCAGGTATTTCAGCATCCTCAATCACAGGGAGGAAACACACACTTTGGATGTAGTTTGTTATTTTTATTAATAAGAGTCAAAGCAAAGAATTAAGGATTTGATTAATTTTATTTTCCATAAAAGTGAGTTGGTTCAAAGTTATAAATACACAAATATAATATATACAAAATACATGATGTGCATATGATATAAAACATATCACACAGTGGACTTGAAGATAGTGGGGCTATATAATATATTTTCCCTGGAAAGCAAAACTGAACTCCTGTGAAGCAACCTATGGAAATATAACAATAGTGTCTTGTAGATAATGACAGAATCTTTATTGTCACACCTTTTAAAGTGAATCTTACGATGAGACATTTACACATTAAATATAAAGCTCTATGAATCTGGTCAGGTGGGATCGGGACTTTTTAAAATCTAGTTGGATTTCAGTAACATGAGGGTGAGAACTTTTGCCGTAGACTTAACTTATATTCAGACTTCAGGGCATATCTGTTGGTCATTCTGCGGTTGCATCCTAATAGATGGCCATGGCTTTCAAGGGGCAAATTTAGAACTGAAAGAGCATACTTAATATCATCTTATCTTCAGTTTAGGGTTTATTTGGAACTAGACATTAAAAACATTCCTGCTACAAAATACCTAGAAATGCTGAAAATATAATAATAAACATGTGTTTGTTTTTTTTAAAAAAAAAATAGAATAAGTAGTCTAGACCTTCGTGTTTGAAAATTAAAAGATTTTAGGATGGAAAATTGGGGAGCTGCACTGAAGCCACCATAGTTTTATGGAACTTACTCTTTCAAACAATCTAGAATTTTGATAGTTAACAGCAAAGCCAGAGAACTAAAACAAGACAGCAAGGACAAAACAGAGAAAAATGAAACCAATCACTTGAATAAAGTTGGATCGTTCAAAGGCCGTCCACCTCAGTGTATAGATGCACTAGGGAAAACCCACCTTCTAGAACAGAGACATAACAAAAACTCGTCTGTCTTAGAGACAACTCTCATGGAAAAATAAAATAAAAAAAGAGAAAAATCTCTCCCCTAAAAATTTATAACTTGTGCCCATCTTCACACTGATATGGAATTTATATTTATATTTCTCGCAAGTATAAATTAAGAAATTAAATAAAGTAATTAATTTAAGTTTTCTCTGTGTTGGAAACCCCCAGGGCACTCTCTATAAAGATTCATAACTACTCAGAATTCATATGGCATAAAGAGATAAAGCCCAGCTGGACATGAACTCACAACACAGAAAGAAATATGTCAACATGAGGGGGAGTAAATAGAAAGAACATATGGCTGAATTAGACAACCAAGTAGTTTAGATATTCCAACTACTGGATACAGATTTTGGAGTAAGTACATTTAAATGCTTTTTTTTTTCTAAATGAGTGAGAAAGAATATATTATTAAGGGAAAGCAGAAAAATTCAAAAAAGAATAAAATAGAATCTGTGTTTGAGTATATAAAATGTGTATATCCATATCTATGTAACTACCACCCATTTTTTTAACAAAGAGAAGATTTCCAGAACCTTAGAGGATCTTTTGATTGATTATCCTTGCCAATTAAGATTCTTCCTGCCACACCACAGTAATCACTACCTTAATTTACAGAATAATTAATCTCTTAATTTTACTCACTTTTCTTAAACAAAATAATACTTACTTTTGTATATATCTAAACTCTACATACAAAGAATTACACTTTATTCATTTGGTTGTATTCTTATGTTGTTCAAAATTATTATTTTTGAAGTCCATTATGCTCACAGTTATAACTATAATACATGAAATTTATCATTGTGTATTAGTCCATTGTATGTATATACTGCATTCAGCCTATTAATTCTAGTTTTCATAAACCCAAACATAATCCCAGGAGTAAAATATAAAGATCAAATGTAAACCATAAGTCAAACTGAGAAACACAAATACTATATGATCTAACTTTATGTGAAATCTAAAGAACAGAATAAGCTAGCAAACAAAACAGAAATATACTCCGACATATAGAGAAAAAAACTGATGGTTGCTAGATGGGGTGGGGGGAGGGGATGGAAGAAGAGGTGAAGGGATTAGAAATTACAAATTGGTAGTCGCAATATAGTCATGGGGATATGAAATACAGTATGAGGAATATAATCAATAATGTTATAAAGATTATATAAAGTGCCAGATGGGTACTGGACTTATCAGGGGGATCACTTCATAGACTATATAGATGATTGACCACTGCGCTATGCACTTGAAGCTGAAGTAGAATAATACTGAATATCAACAATAATTAAATATATATTTATTTAATTGTAATTAAATATATATATATACACACATATATTTTATTATAGCTGATACACACACACAAACACACACACACACACACACACACACACACACATGTACCACACAGTAGCCATCATAATCTTTACTGGGAACCTGTTGGCATTCGGAATCTAATTGTTCACATTAATCTAACATATATTGTCGATTCCTCTAACTATATTTTGTGTAGTGTGTGACTAAAGGCTTGAACTTTGGAATGAGCCTCTGTAAGTTCAAACCCAGCTCTACATGTTCTAGCATATTTTGGAGTATAATAACCTCACTAATCACTAATTTCCTCTTTTGTAAAATACTGATATTAATGTACTAATTCCACAGAGGTGATGAATAAATTAGATAACATATAGAAAGAAGCTCAATGAATTTTATGTGACTCATTAAGTGCCCAATACTTTACAAAATTAATAGTTCAGGGATGCAATTGAGGAATGATTTGCAAAGACGACATGATGAGGATAATTTCAGAAAATAATTCACATTAAAGTGATTTCCTGTTTAAATTTACTTTAGAATATCCAAGCTAAACTCTTATACTCATCTAGAATCCATATATTGTAGGAAGCCAGTATGGCTTTCTCATTTGTTAGATTTCAGACATCATAGTTCAGTGTTTTATACATCTTAATATATTCAGGAAAGCCCAAGAGAAATTGGTTAAAGTTCAGAGAAACCAAATGCAATAAAAGAAAGTGACTTTTAAAGTACAAAAAAGAGTGGGGTTATTGAATCAGCATCACCCTGACTGTGCCCTATGAATCTAGTGAAGCTTCAATGAAAATATAAAGCAATACTCTTTACAGAGTTATGAATTCTTTGGGCGATGACTAGATCCTGGAAATACAGTAAATCCTCAGAGAACACTGCATTTACACAATTTGCAAAACAAATAGATTATCTAAGAAATTTCAGTAGCTTAGTCAAACTGATCCAATGTATTTTTTAATAAACACAAATTGGGTCAGGCTAAATCTGTGATGTGAGATAATTGTAGGTATCTATCTATGTTTTGAATGATTTAGAGGTGACCCTACTAAAACACATTTTAGCTAAATATGAAATGACCAAATGGTGAAGCCGAAATCACTATTATAAAATGAATTTTAAATAGATCTGATTTTTTGTTTATTTAAAAATGAAATTTTGAAACAGAAATTAACTTTGAATTTTAAATTTCAGGAACAATAATTTATCAGCATTTTCAACTGTTATACTGTTCTTGCAATATGTAATGACCATTTATGGTACAAGATGATACTGATAGGTGCTCACTTTCACTAACAGGCCATGGAAGAGTCATATATTTGGGGGATGTCTTGTTTCCCTCTAGTATTTTCATTTATTAAACTCTAAACTCTATATATTCTTTATTATGCATTGATCGATATTGATTTGTCTGGAGTATTACCACAGTGGACTTTGCAGTTTTACTTTATTCTAACACATTTTTGAAAGGTGAAAGTTTAAACTCTTCTTTTATGATTTGAAAAATATCCACTTAGGAATTTTTTTAAGGCTATGGTGGTCTCATTTCCGGGCTTAGTGGAATTAAATAGCAAAATTTTAAATATACATAATTCTTAAATTATAAAGTTATTCTGTTGAATGTTATAAGTGTTAGCAAAAAGATTAGAGTAAGGATATAATATAATTACTGCCATTATAGTTTATATTATTACTAAAACATTATTAATATATTGCATATATGCATTTATGGATATAAAGATATACAGATATAGGGCTCAAAAAGACATAAAGTCCTCCCCGTATCTTAGCACTATGCTTCATAATACAAATATTAATTGTCAAAATATGTCCTATTTATTTATTTGAGTTTTACCAATAAATTTATGCATAAATTATCAATTTTCACAATCATATTAATTGTGGAAATAATAAGTACACATTTATATATACTGGACTAATGAAGTTTTAACATATAGGTACATAAAGAGATTTTTATTCCAAGCCAGCTAGAATTATTAACCTTTATTTGAAGGTATTAAGAAGATGCTAACCTATAATATATTAGCAAAAATCTAGATAGCATATTTCTATGACTACTAGTTTAATGTTGATTAAACATAATGGTGCCCAAAATAATTAAATGATAATTTTTCTCAAATAATTTCAGAGACACCAAAAATTAAAATGAAGTTTACATTTGGTCTTCAGCTTTCCAAATGCTGAATCTGAGGCTGAAATACCTGAACAAATATTTGAAAGACCCTGAGTCCTAAGCCAAACAGCTGCGCATTTCTAGCTGGCAGATCAAGTATCAGTATTATCAATTATCTAAACTAGTATTTCAAAAACTGCATTGCATTGTCCTTTTTCCTTTATTCTTATTAATCATATTATCTCTCTTGCCTTCTTTTCCTAAGCAATTCCATCCTAAAGCACATAAGGTAGATGTCTACAGTAAGGGATGGGGTGGGGAGAGGATAGTTGCAGTGGCCAGAGCACACTGTCAGAGTCCAAACAAGGAGAGAAGGACATTCATGTGAAGAGTGATCTGGCCTAGGAATTAGAATCCAAGCAGGGTAGGTAGGATATCCCTGCAGAAGGGCAGGTTGGTATGAGGCCTCAGTTAAGGTAAGGAGGGCATCCATACAGGGGAAAGGAGTTAGCATCTAAGTGGGTGAGGAGGGTACCCTGTGAAGGAATGACATAGGGTAGGGTGTCAAATGTAAGGTCAGAGGGTTCTCCCCATGTAAGGTCAGAGGGTTCTCACCGGTGGGGCCACTCCGGTGCCCTTTGATTAATACTTGCATAATAGATCTTTTCCCATCCTTTTACAAAATGTCTTTTTAGTTCTTGTTTATACTATAAACATCCATAAAGGTTTACTTACAAAAGATAAATTAAGGAATGGAGAAGTGATTCAAGAAGAAACTAAAACTAAAGTCTTCCCTTCTAGTTTGTGTCCATTGTGTGACTCTGGATAACTAGTCTTCCTTTGTTTATATTTTCTCATTTGTTCAATTGAATGATATGAGGTCCGAAAATTAAGTTCATGAACTCATCCTAGAAAAATTGCTACATACCTAATTGCCGAATATCACTATGGTCACCTTCGAAGTACTCCCCTTGGGAAGCTATGCACTGATGCCAGTGTCTAGCCCACCCTTCAAAGCAATTTTGGAACTCTTTTTCTGGAATGGCCATCAGAGCTGTCATTATTGTATTACCCTTGATGTCCTGAATGTCATCAAAATGTCTTCCTTTCAATACTTCCTTTATCTTCAGGTAAAGAAAGAAGTCATTGGGGGCCAGATCAGGTGAGTAGGGAGGGTGTTCCAATCCAGTTATTTGTTTACTGGCTAAAAACTCCCTCATAGACAGTGTCGTGTGAGCTGGTGCGTTGTCGTGATCCAAGAGCCATGAATTGTTGGCGAAAAGTTCAGGTCTTCTAACTTTTTCACGCAGCATTTTCAGCACTTCCACATAGTAAACTTGGTCAACTGTTTCTCAAGTTGGTACAAATTCATAATGGATAATCTCTCTGATATCAAAAAAAGTTAGCAAAATTGTTGCAATATGTTTGCGAACTTAATTGTCAGACCTTGTATTTTCTCTTTCTTAATCTGTGGAAATGCCAAAATCATTTTTTCCTTGGAAAGATGTTGGCACTTGATATATACTACATAGTGATATACAATTTTAAGGAGGCATTTAACCATCGTGGAGGTTAGAACCATTATTGATTCCGGATCAATGAGAATTAAGCTAAAATCCAGGACCCAACCAATTCTCAGTGTCACTAATGCACATTAATAGCTTCCATACCTTTGTAATATAAGCAAAACAAGAAAATTTTGATTCATAGAAATGATGAGAAAGTATGATTTGTACTTTTGTTCTCTGAACTACGTTTCTTAAATCACTGACATTCTGATTTCAAATCTAATTCATATGGATTATACAAACCACATGGGATTTTTATCTAAAGCACTTATTTAACAATTGATTTTTTTTATATTAATGACTTTTGTATATAAATGATACAATTTCTTCCCACTGAAATTTAAAGTTAGGCACCTATAAATAATGGTTTACATGTGCTTGATCAGGTTGACAAAGTCTTTAACTAAAATTTGAACTGGACTTCTGATATAGGAGGCATGAGCTCTTCAACTCAGCTCAGGCCCAGTCTTGCCTATGTCTTTGTCACAGATCTAATTCCTACACTTATGTACTGGCCTGACTCTTGCTTAAAGTTTGCTCATGATTAAACACAACTGGCAAAATGACAAAACTTAATAAAGTACAGGAAATTAGGCATGCTGCTAAAATGAGTTGAGTAATTTGAAACTATATATTTTCAAACATATGCATAAGTAGGTGAAAATTATGTTCCCTGATTACTGAGTCACAATAGAACTTGTACATTAAAAAATAACATAATTGTGTGGTATTCTTGCCAAACATCTACACTCATTCTACGAGTATGTGAAAGTACCAGTAATTTTTAGCCAGTAAGATTGTTGTAAAAGCAAAAGACTTGCCCTCAAGTCAAAGTCAGTGGAGGATACAAGGTGCCTCATTTCCAATGATATCTGCTAAAAGAAATAGAGCTGACACTGTATAACTTGATTCACAGTTAATTACAGGATATAAAATGTTCTGTAAATGAGCCATTATGCATTTTCCATTTTGTTAGTTATTTCAAGGAATGAAAAGTTTAAAACTAAGCAAATTTTCAGTTAGGCACAAATCACATTTTCTGAGAAACAGTATTATCTAAAGAGCAATGCACTGGTTTGGGAGCCCTATATCCTAAATCCTTTTAGTTCTATGTACTTCCCATGTAATCTTAGGCAAGTCTTCTCTCAGCATAAAAGCCTTTGCAGCTTATAAAATGAAGACTAATACCTGCTGCAGATTAACCCCACTGATTATGTAGATTTAAAACACTGATTTGTAAGGAACATTGGGTTTTTTGGAAGCAAATGAAAGACAAAAATAAACACATGTTTTTTATTGTTATTATTATAAATTCGATGATTATTTTGGTTGATACTTTACTCAGTGAGAGATTTATAAAAGATATTGTTATTTGAAAAAAAAAATTATCCATGCTAAAATTCTGTTCATTTATAAAGTTAACCACCCACACAACACTTCATTTTTTTTTCTATAATTTGTACATTCTTTGAGTTCTGTTGAATTACTGAAGAGAAAACATTCTTTTTTTTTTTCATACTTGGGTATACCTTATGAAAAATCCTATTCCATATTCCTCCCTTCAAAATCAAAAAGAAAAGGAAAGAAAAAACAGTTCCCCCAATAGAAAGGTATAATTAAAATGAGAGGACTTAATCTATAAACACCCAACAGAAAATTGTTTTCATTTTCATTTTCTACATTGAATTGCATAGGATATGACCCAATATATTCTAACTGGAAATGGAAGATAGTGTTTTTTACAGAAAAAGTAAACAAAAGCTTTAAAACTTAAATTACCCAGACAAATAACCTGCATGTAGATTTTGGAACGTGGTATCAGTGAAGCTCCTCTCTTTACCAAATACCCTACATCAGCTCACCATCAAGACTGATCATAAGCGGTTGCAACTGCTAAGGCTTTGAAGCTTACAATATTGATTTTTTTCCTTTTTATTAGTTTGTCACAATGAAAGATAATTAACATTGCATGTCATAAAAACCCTGTACAAGCATAGATACAGAGTTAGCATCAAAAAGTTGAAGGTCTATATTATATTATAAAATGACTTTAAAAGTAAAATAGTCGCATAACATAATTCTCCCCCACAAATGTACATTATTAACAGTTCGGAAAATGAGCAAATTGATTTCATTTTTGAAGGGTCCTGGATATTTCATGCCATCATTTGATGTGTATATATATGAATAAACACTTAAGAGGAAATGAGGAAGGGCAAATAATTTAGTAGTGATAGAAAATAATAATGAGTTCAGCAAGTGGATCAAGCTGAGTATAAATTTAAGTTACTCAAGTCTTCCCTTTGTCTCCTTACTCTCTTTCTTTTAATTTATATTCATAGACTAAGAAGAGCCCTCAAAAAATCATCTCATCAAAGCCACAATGAGATAATATAATCAAGATAATTCTAAGAGTCAGTGTTCAGTAATAAAATCTGCCAGGAAGTATATTCATCATTTCATCATCTTGACTCATGAAATAGTTTTCCACATGTCACCTCTGAGAACTCTCATTGTCATATTGGAACTAAGGACACCATTTCGCATTCTTCCTGTCATGGTCATACTTTCTCTTAACTTTCTTGTGGGCTGAATTGTGTCCGCTCCCCAAAATTCATGTAGAATATCTAATGAAGCAGGAAGTCAGTGAGATTAAACATTTCCTTTAAAGAAGTCCTTAGAAATTATACCATCTGATGTCTAAGATTAAAGGGCATGGGGCAACTTTTAAAACAGGCCTCCTATGAAAGGCCCTTTTCAGGCAACTTACACAGAGAAATCCATTATTCTGTGGGAAAACACTACTGTGTTTTTAGTACTTTAGCAAAAGATGCCTCTTCCCTCACTATATATAGTTAATGACTTGTGAGTAGGTGAATAGGTGTCTAGGTATTCTGGGTAGAAACAGACCAAAATCCTAATTCTCACTCCTGGATACTGAATATGTTGATGTCAGTGATAGTAGAGCAATGAAGTCTCAATGGTAAGGAAGGGTAGGGAGGCCCTGAAATTAAACAATCCCAGGAAACAATGAGAATTACCTTATTCAACACAAGAGCCTTAATGTTTGAGAGGTGAGGTGGGTGTAGACTGGTGATTGATTCTGGTGCAACATGAAGTTTGAATGCCTTCAGAATCCAGTCATTCAGGCACATAATTTGCTTTGGAGAAAAATGTCCAACATGCAATTTTTACACTGAGTTCTAAACTTGGAACCCATGCATGGGACACCACTGCTGCCAGTTAGAGATAGATACCAACAAGAACATAACTTCAGAGAAAGCAAGTCTCCATGATGTGGGGAGAAGAATTCCTCAGGAGAAATATGACAGCAAGTAGCAAAGGGAATGGAATAAAACAATTCAGGTTTCCCTTGGACTATCCACTCCCCACCCCATCCTTCTGGGATTCAGTACATCCCAGACTTCTTATATAATTTACAAGAATGAGAGAAAGGGTCCACAAATGGAAGGCAATGAATTTCTTAAAAATAAGACATATGAATTCTCAAAGGATTAGCCAACTAAATATGAGATGAGACCATATTTGAACCCCTCCTTCTAAGTAGGCTATGACTGCTCCATACAAACTCGTACCATCCATATCCCAGTCACCCAAAGTGAAACTCAGGATCCTTTGCCATATGTTCCCCTGCATAACACTTTCTCCTCATTGTACGTGTACACATACTCATACACATAAACATCAACTTTCCAATTCTTACTCCACAGTTTCAAATCTGTTTCTACTCCTAGAGACTCACAGAATCCAAGCTCCATTATCTAGCCAGATTACCATAAATATTATCAAATTAGCAATTTCTCTCCTTTCAATAGGTCCTTTAAATAATCCATTTGTCATTTCAATATCTAGTTATAAAACATTTTATTTCCATGTTATTTATTAATATTTATATTAATATAATTCCAGAATACACATAGAGTATAAATGGGAGCTCTGAATGAAATTCCGATTCTACCACTTACTAAACAGGTGATTTTAAATGCATTTTTAAACTTTTTAGGAGCCGTCATTTCTTCAATCATTTTTTAATGATTATTTATTAAATTCCTACTATGAGTCAGGCAACGCTCTACATGTGAAAGATAAAGTAGTGAATGATATAGATAACTTATTTTCAGGGAGTCTGCATTTTGGTATGAAAAAAATCTCATCTGAAAATTCACATCTAAAATGATAATTAGATGGATCTCATAGGATCGTTGTAAACATTTAATAACAAGAATGAATAAAGAGTGAGCATAGTGCCTAACACTAAGTAGATGATTAATAAAAACTGAATTCATCTTCTCAATAAAAATAAGAAGTGGTAAGACTTGTACCTTCTTTTCCTCTAGGAAGGACTCTAATAAATCACCAATAACCATGAAAATATTAAATTAAGAAGGGTATAGCACAGATGCAGAGCTCTGGGCCCAAGGATACAGATAAACAATGCTCAAAATGTCCACTGACTAAAAATCAGATCTAATCCCTAACCTCAAAATTCTATCCGTTTATTTATGTATCACTGTCTTTCTTGCCCTTTATTCTTTTGATTTTTCCCAAAATGTTATCTATGAGTAATATATTTGAAATATTAATATTTTAAAAATATTATACAACATTATCCCAATTTTTCAGCATAAAAAAAGGCAACCCACCCCAATTTCAATAAATTTTAGAAAAACAAAAGTTTACTCCAGGCCAGTGTATGGTGAAGAACACTTTCATATTATTTTTCAGACTTGACTATGTTTTCTCATCTGTCACCTCCAATAAGTCATATATCTAAGTATAGGCTCATCATCAGTTGTGAGATCCCAACATTAAACACAATGTCTTAATATCCTGCTGAAAACAATGAGATAATTACCTCTAGATACCTATATTGACCTTCTAAAGTACCAAATTATCAATGATTAACATAATTTATGATAGATCTACCGAATTTGGGTTCATCCTTAATTTTTATATTTTGATTACACAATATCATGCTTAAATTTAAAGACCTTTACTTTAAAGGATATTATTCTTGCAGCTTAGGTTATGATAACACTTAGCAATAGTTCATCATTCACCATCATTAATTTGAGGAGAATCTCTTTCATCTCTATATCATGTTACCATATAAGTTTCTATATGCAGACTTATTTTTTGTTATTTTTAGAGTATTTCTAATTTTATAGTGTTAGATTTATTTTTGTAGTGACCATTATACCTTCTACTTTGTTTCAAAATGTATTAATTATTTCCACATAGGTTATTAATGTTAAAATTTAGTAGTTCCAGAATAGAAACCAAATCAATGGCATCCATGTCCACTGTAAATTTGATCGCCCATCTAATGAATATCCTTCTCACTGACATAGTGTAGTCAGTGAGTTTAGATTTCAAAGTTTTAGTAACAAACCTCTTTGCACTAGTATTAAATTTAACCTAGAAACCCAATATGTAAAACGTTCAAAAAAAGAACTCTTCTGGCTAACAGAGGGTCCTGTCCACTTGATACTTATGATTCTAAGATGATGGCAAAAAGTCACCAAAGGCTCTTTAGAGCATAGTTTCAAAATCACTGCTCTTGATTCTGCCATAACTCCTGTCTTAGAATAATACTGCACTAAGAAAATTCTTGAAGAATCAAGGAGTCCCAACACCCAAATTACCTGAAGCAACAGAGGGATGAAATCTTCAGCACTGAGACAAGGAGGGTCCTCACTTGTAAAATAAAATTAAAAAGAAGAATTAGTGCATATTATTCTACATATGATATTATGCTAATTAAGTATAACTTTCAAGAACATATCCAAAGCTTTTTAAAAGTCATTGTAGATTAAATCTATTTAGTGATAATTATATTCACCAGACTTGACCTTTGCAAAAGCATACTAATGATTATAGTTACGAAAACGAGAGTAAAAATTATTCTTTAAAATCTTTCCTAAGTTTAGACAGACACCTATCTGAATAGTATTAATTTCTCACATAGAATTAAGATCTAGTAAGAACTGACTCTATTTCTCCATCTTTCACTATCCCCAGGACCATAAAAAAGACTATGTTGCAATTTCAACATACAGACTGAGTGTGACTTTAGGCTGGATGTATCAAATGAAGAAATTATCATCAGTTACCTTGTATATAGCTTCCTAATTTTAGGACACTGGCTCTTCTTGCCACCTTTATTTGTTATTTATTAACTGTGTCACTCTGCCAATAGCTTTATAATAATAATACGAGCCCCAGCAGTAACAAAGTTTACATGTTAAAGTTTATTCAGTTATGCCCCAAACCGCAAAATTAAAAATTTAAGCAAAGAAATCTCAGAGAAACCTGTTTTTTTAAAAAAAACTAGCTTTATGACAATTATCCAGGATTTAGAACTCTTTCTTAAACAAATTTTTAGGAATTCTCATTGCAATTTCATTCACTAGATCTATCCATGAAACACAGGGGCAAAGTTTATTCCTTTTAGACACAAACCATTTTGTAACCACTTTATTTGATTTTTTTTAGTAATTGATATATTGGTAGTTTCCCTTAGATAATCAAATAATTCACAGATATTTAGCTCTGACATATATCTTTGCAATTTTTGTGTAAAAATAGTGAAGTCAAGCCTAGTAAAATATTCCCTCAGTAAGAATACAAAATAACTACAAAAATACACCAATGTTTTTTTAAATACATAATTTCCTAAAAAACTAAAAAAGAGGAAACCAGAAAATATACCAAAGATTATCCATGGCAGAACTCTGAACTCTCCTTCTTTTCCCCAAAGTCATGATGCTCATTCTAAAAGACCTCCAAATTCTCATGAATATTCATAAATCAACCTTCTTGACTATAGGAACTTAATGGCTTTTAAGCATGCGACTAGAAGCGATGATTGTCTCTGACTGAAGCACAAGCTGCAGAGTATCAAGGTAGATTAAAGAAATGACTCCAATCCTAAAGCATACCCCACACCACAAAATACTGTGTCACTGCTCAATCCAAGCTCTCGCTCCTCTAAGTGAAATAAATCATGACACAGGAAATTTAACAACATTGAAAAAGAGAAGTAGAACACAATCCTCTAAGGCTTTACATAATTCCAACAAGATCTGCTCTCATCTTCCATAACTTTCTAAAATAGAAGTTATATTTAAATCCTCACACTCTAACTCAGATGAGAAGACAGAGCTCAAGAAAGAGGAAAAAGGAACCAACCATAACTCACACCACACATTATCAGGAAAACAGAGCTGCCAATACTAAACATGAAGAGAATGAAAAAAATAGTATGATTCTGTGAAACAAAGAAAAACAAAAGTTAGACAAATTAAAAGAATTGGAGAAGAACAGTTAAACCTTATTTTGAGGATGTGTATAAAATTGCAAGTCTAGAATGGTCTTATATGATGATTTTTAGTCAATTAATTATAGAAAACCATACACCACATAATGTTTTGCAAAATAAAATTAGCATGAGTCTATTGCCAGAAAAGTCCAATTGTGTACGAGTCTTAGAAAGAAAATTGTATATATAGATTTATTATAAAAAATTTAAACAGTGCTATTGGCAGGGTAAGCTGCAAAAATCTTGTGTATTAATGATAAATCTTAACAAATTCTCTTAGAAGTCATTTTAAATTCTTACCTCCCTTTTGTTTTAGTTACATTTGACGTGTTAAATATACCCTTTTTGAATGAAAGGGAAATAAAAATAATAAAAGTAGCAATATAATAATAATTTGCAAAATAAAGTAGAACAGCAGTTGCTCTCATTAGAGCTGCAACAAATTCTTTTAGGAAGCTTTATTATTTACAATTATTTTCAGCTTTGGAACGGTTCAAGTCTCAAAGTCTCAACTAATAATATTTTTGTTTATTAATTTCTGCCTGCTTATAAATAGTGATTAAAATTTTATTTATAAAATGCTTATAACTCCCTGGAGATTGTATATTGGAGAATAAAGATTACTATTCAATATTATTTTCTTGAATGCTTAAGGATTTTTGAGAAAAGAGTAAGAGTTACCATGAGTATAATATTCATAAAAGAGTTTGATAGCTCTATGGAGATTGCATACAGGGAAATGAACATTTTTATTAAGTAATATTTACTTGAATGTTTAAGGATTTTTGAAGATAGAATAAGAATTACCAGGGGTACAAAATTTGATATGTATTCTAATGGATTTAAAACAGAACATAATAATCATTAAAATGTTTTTAAAGATTACTTAGGATGTCGGCTTTCAATACGACATTTTAAAAACTTGGAAGTTGTTACTTCTCTCCTTAGAAGAATCATGCTGAATGAAGTGAAATTAATTACTTCACTTGAACTCATCAGAAGAGGGAGGAGGCAGAACAAACTGACACCCCAAAATCTAAAGTGTCGAGTAAATAGAGAGAATCACAGCAGAGATCAGCTTACCTGGAGCAAAAATGAATGGAGCCATAAACTAACAGGAAGATTTAACTGGTAACTTTGACAAATTACTAGAGGGTCACTGTAAACTAGGGCTGCAGACTTAGGGGAATACCAACAATTTCATAGGTTTAAATTCCAAGAATCCAGGTAGGTTCTCATAGAGAAGAGTAAAAAATAAAAATAAATAAAAAATTCCCTCGTTTCGTCGTAAGAGAAGAGAAAAGCAACTGTTATGATATAGAACCAGAGTATTCTACAAAACATGCAAAAGCCTGCTTTCCAGAGCTTTACCAGAGCTGTATCCCACTCAGGGGATGGCCACTTCCCTGACGTCAGCACTTTCTACCCTTCCTGTCTTACCTAAAGGGGAATGGCTGGAGTTAGGGATGGAGGGTGGATGAGGAACTGAGAAATACCTGTGACTGCCACAGATCTACCAAATAAATGAGATTTAGTAACAAAATTATAGAATGCTTCCTCTCCCCCACACCATAACATTACATCCACAGGGCTTGAATAAATCATAGTGGAATATAGCTTAAGAGCTGCAGAAAACACACACTCTTTGAGGAGCAGTAAAAAAGAAGAGCCCAAGTCTAGAGGGGAGACAAAAATACGGATACTTGAGAAATTCAAAGCCTCTGGTACTTACAACTGCAACAAACACTGAATACAGCCAAACTTCTAGTCAAATTAATATAAAACTTCACACTAAAGGCCTACTGGCCTTAGTTCTTACTATTCCATGGGTCATGGTTAAGATTTTTCTTTTTCAAAATTAATGACAGACATATATAGAACATACGAAATATATTATATGTTGCAAAACTAGTTGTTTACTGGTAGGAACGTGAGCTAGGAATATCGCTACACATGTGTGAGCCTGAGAAGAGTGCAGTGAAAAACACGTTTTTTGTGTGAAACTGAACATAACAAAAATTGAGTGATAAACACATTTACCAAAACAACTTCTGGCTATCACCTAAAAGGTAAACAAATCCAAGGGAAAGAGGACAAAGGCAGAACTCCACAGCAATGCTGTGAGAAGTCTGACTGGGCACTCCGGCTAAGATCCTCTATGAGGTACAAGCCGCGACACCCTGGGACTCTCCCTTGAGAGACCAGCTTGCCTCAGACCCGTTGTGGCCTGGCCGTCTGTCCTGGACAATGGACCTTCACCACACGTATTGACTCTGCGACTTGGTTCGTTATTAAATTCTATTCTATTCTGTATAACCTTCTGTGCTTATGAGAGCATTGGCCTCTGGAGCGACACTGGTTCCCAAATAAAGCTGTGTTACTCACTCTAGCTGAACCTGTGTGCCGGGACTTTGTGCCCCACTCGTGTCATGAGTACCTCGCAGGGACATAGGACCCTGCAGAGGGGTTAATGTTCCCTTGACTTTCAGGAAGAGACTGAAATGTGGCGACTGCCCTTTCAGGCACTCCCGACAAGACATCAAACCATAAACACATAAAGCTCAAAGAACACCAAGCAAAATAAATAACAACAACAACAGCAAAAACCCCTAAACCTTGGAATGTTATATTCAGTCTCCAAAGACAAAGAAAACATTTGAAAGAAGCCAGAGGGAATTAAAACACCTTACAAACAGTGGAACAAGGATAAGAATTACTTTCTAATGGGCTTTTTGTCAGAAAACATGTGAGCAAGAAGAGAACGGAGTGAAAAATATTAAGTGTTAAAGAAAAACAAAAACAAAAAGACAAAAAAAACCTTGCCACCCACATAAGAAAGCAATATCAATAAAATTCTCCTTCAGAATAGGAGAATAAAGACTTCTTCAGGCAAACAACAACTAAGGAGCTTTTGCTGCAGACTTGTCCTGCAAGAAATGTTAAAAGAAATTCTTCAGAGATAAGAAAATGATACAGGCCAGAGAGTCATATCTATGTAAACAAAAGAACAATGTCAGAGAAGGAATAAATGAAGATAAAGTATCTTATATTTCTTACTTTTAGTTGATTTAAGACATAACTATTTGTTCAAAGTAATAATAGTCACAAGGTATTGGGTGATTACTGCATGAAGTAAAATGAAAACCAGAAATATTCTAAGACAAAGAGGTAGGAATTGGAAATATTTTGCTATAAAGTACCTGCACTACATGTGAAGCATATAGTGTTATTTGAAAGTAGACTTAGATTACTTGTAAATGTATATTTCAAACACTAGGGAAACCACCAAAAAATTTAACAAGACACATAACTTATATGTTAAGACAGAAGAGATAATGAAATAAAATGTTCAGTTAAAATCAGTGATGGGCAGGAAAACAGCAGAAGAAAACAAAGAATCAGAGAATGATCAATGAATAGAAAATAGTTACAAATATGGTAGATATTAACTCAATTATATCAGCAATCATTTTAAATGAAATAGTCTAAACACACAAATTTTTTAAAAAGATCATCAATGTAGATAAAAAATATAAGACCCAACTACACAGTATCTACCCAATTTAAGATATCCATTTTAAATATAAAGACATGGGTTAATGAAATGGAGAAAAACATACAATGTTAACTATAATCAAATGAAAACTGGAGTACCAATATCAATTCCAGTTACAGCAGACTTCAGGACAAGAAAAATAATCAGAGATAAAAAAGAATATTTCTGCTCCATAAGTCAGATCCAAGTGGTGCACTCAGTAAAGAGTGAGTACCCCATTTTTTATCATGCACATCTCCTGGCTCTCTAGCCCAGAGATTCTGCTAAGAGAAGATCATGGTAGCTTCAAAGACTTGCAACAGTCTACCTCTGCAAAGGGGCCTTATTTCAATAGGATCAGAATGTGAGTAGTTTATATCCCAGGGCAAAAACAATAGAGCCATTAGCTAGAAATTAGTGTAGGCTAACATTTAGGGGTGATACCAATAGAAGTAGGTAAATCAAGCAAAAAGACAGTCAAAGAGCCTGGCCAAAAGGTACAATCATCCATAGTAGTCAGGAAAACTGTGTGCTCAAGACTGGGGTCTCTAAGAGACATCAGAGACTGCACACTGTGGGGAAAGAGACCCTACTGAAGAAGTAAAACCAAGTCACTAAGCAAACAAGAACAATGAAAATCTACAGAGTGAGATCAATATCCAGAGTTGCTACAAGATATTATCTAAAATGTCCAGTTTTCAACAAATAATTATAAGACATGTAAAGAAATCAGCAAGTATGGTCCATACATGGGTTAAAAAGTAGTCACTAGAAATTGTCTTTGAGGAAGTATACTTAGCAGATAAAGATTTTCAAGCAACTATTATAAGTATGATGAAAGATCTAAGTGAACTATGTTTAAAGAATTAAATGAAGGTGCAATAATAATGTCTCAGTAAAGAGAAAATAGCAATAAAGAAATATAAACG
Source organism: Rhinolophus sinicus (assembly GCF_057876585.1). NCBI lineage: Eukaryota > Metazoa > Chordata > Mammalia > Chiroptera > Rhinolophidae > Rhinolophus > Rhinolophus sinicus. The sequence continues at coordinate 22,387,275 of NC_142502.1, forward strand.
ATTAAAATAAATTGTTAAAAAATAGTAAGTGTTGGAGAGGTTGTAGAGAAAAAGGAACCCTCATACACTGCTGGTGGGAATATACATTGGAATAACCACTGTAGAAAACAGTGTGGAGATTCCACACAAATTTCAGAATAGTTATCATGACCCAGAAATCCCTTTTCTGGATATCTACCTGCAAACATTTGAAAACATTTAATCATAAAGATGTATGTAGCCCTATGTTCATTGCAGCATTATTCACGATGACCAAGACATGAAAACAACTGAAGTGTTATTTGATAGATGATTGGATAAAGAAGATGCAGTACATATATACAATGGAATAGTACCCAGCTATAAGAAGATATAAAATACTGCCGTTTGTGACAATATGGATGGATCTTCAGATTATGCTGCTAAGCAAAATAATTCAGATGGAAAAAGTCAAGAAACATGATTTCACTCATGTGTGGAATATAAAACTGAAAGCTACAAATGAACAAACAAAAACTCATAGACATAGACAACCATATAGTGGTCACCAGAGGGGAAGGAAAGCAGGGAGAGATAGAAGAGGCTAAAGGTGGTGATGACAGAAGGAGATTTAACTTTGGGTGGTGAGCACACAATGCAATATAAAGATTATGTGTTATAGAATTGTTCAGTTGAAATCAACATAATTTTACTAACCAATGTCACCCCAATAAATTTAATGAAAATTTTAAAAAGAAACAAAATAAAAACAATGTTTTCAAGGAGAAAGAGCCAATGTGGTAAAGGGCACAGGATTTGGAGCCATCTAGACCCATGTCTGACTACTGCACCCAACTCTTTCTCTGTTACCATGAGCAGCTTACATCTGTCAGGCCTGGGGGCTGGTGGGGAAGGCACCTTTACAGTGGAGACATTGGCAGACACAGCCTGAAGCCAGTGATTACACTAAGCGTTGCCAATAATGGTCCAAACAGAAATGCAACTGGAAGTAAACATCACTATCTAGGTGGTATTCCTGCCAAAAATTTCTGGAAGCAATCAGATATAACAAGATTATGAGGCATTCTACACAAAAAAAAAAAGAAAACCCTGGACGCTTCAAAACTGTCAATGTCATGAAAAAGACAAAAGAGAAATGCTTTTATATATTAAAAGAAACTAAAGATATCTGGAAACCAAATATAACACATGACCCTTGATTGTATACTGAATTTTTCAAAAACAAAAAAGAACATTTTGGTAATGACTAGGAGAAATTTGGAAGTGCTCTATGTGTTAAGTGACATTACTATAATAATGTTACACAGCAAAACAAAACAAAAATTGAAATTCTAGGATAGAAAAGTATGACTCAAATGAAAACTTCACTAGAGACTTAAGAATAGATTTGAGTTGGCAAAAGAACAACTTAAAGATAGACCAATAAAGATTATTATGTTTGAAAACAAAATTAAAAAGTAATGAAGAAAAATGAAGAGAACTTTAAAGAAACGTGGGAGATCATTAAATGAAGAAAATATATAAGGAGAGTATCAGAATGAGAGAAAATAAACAAATAAGCATAAAATAAAATTGTAGAAATTGTGACTGAAACTTTCCCAAATTTGATGGATAAAAGTAAGTTATAAAGTTTAATTTCAAGAAAGAGAGAAGATAACCCACAGAATAGATAACCCATAACAAATCATATATCCAAAAGGGAATTTGTACTGGGAATAAATAAAGAACTCTTCCAACTCAACAATAAAATATTCAACTAACATATGGAAAAAAGGTTTCTTTCTCAAGAATATACAAATGGCAATAAGCATATGAAATAAAGTTAAACATCAACAGTCAATAGGAAGACATAAATTAAAACCATAGAGAGATAACACTCATACTCGCTAGGATAACTAAAATTAAAAAGAAAGATAATAAAAATTTCTAGCAAGAATGTGAACAAATTAGAACCTTCATACACTGCTCGTGAGAACATAAACTGGTGAAGCCAGTTTGAAAATAGTTTGACATATCTTCAAAATGTTGAACATAACATACGACCTAACAATTCCACTCTCAGACATACACTCAAGGGAAATTAAGTAATATGTCCACATAAAAACTTGTTCGTGAATGTTCACAACAGCATTATTTATAATAGCCAAAAGTAGAAATAAGCGAAACATTCAACAAACTAATGAGTGCATAAATAAGGTCTTGCATATCAATACAGTGTAACGTTATTGAGCTATAAAAAAAAAAAATAAAGTACCGATACATACTGCAACATGGTTGAACCTTAAAAATATCATGCTAAGTGAAAGGAGTCCATCAGAAAGGACACATATTATGTGATTCTACTTACATCAAAAACCCAAAATAGGCTAATCTATAGAGACGGTAAGTAGATTAGTATTTACCTAGGGCTGAGGGTGTGGAGAGGAATGGGGAGTAAATTCTAATGGATATAGGTTTTCTTTTGGGGATGATGAAAATATTCTGAAATTTGATTATGGTGAAGGTTGCACATCTCTGTGAATATACTTAAAATCATTGATCCATACACTGTAAATCAGTGAACTGCATGGCAGATGAATTATATATAAATAAAGCTAATAAAATGTAAAAGAAGAAAGAAAACAGAATTATTGAACCAGTATTATGGAACAGATAAAGCACCTGGTAGAGGTCTGGAACAACTCATAAGTGGCTCTGGAGACTTCGGTAATAGGTGTTACGGGACTACAAACTGGAGTGCCTGACTGGACATATGCTACCTGCTGCCATTCCTCAAGGAGAATCTGTCCTTATCAGCTCTATTTCTGGTTTCCTCCAAATTAGCCTGATTCCTGCCCTTATTTCTTAGTATTTCTTTTTCCAGAATAACAGGATTCCTCCTTACATTACCTACATTCCCCTTCACCTCAGCAAGCAATTATTTAAGTTTTTTGTCATTGTTAATGGACCTTGAACTCCACCAATCAGAGCTGCATTGTTAGGAATATTGCTTCAATACTGGAGTATTATTTGAAAGCAGTTTTGTTGATTATCCAGGTTGCCATTCTCCCCTAAGCCTAAGTTGTAATGATGTCAATGAAATTTCATCTCAGGAAATGATATATCAATCTTGGTATGGTCTGGGTTTGCCAAAGATAAACATAGCCTCTTCCTGTAAGTGAAATCCTTGAATTGTTTTGGAGCTGTACAGCACATTCGCATAATCTCCTGAAATACCAAGGGACAAATAAACTTTCTGGAATTGCTTTTATAATACTTCTGTGCATAATTGGGCAGTACAACTGAGTATTCCTATTCACACTAGTTTTATACTGATAATCCTACATAACATTTAATGAACAAAGAATCTTGAAACATTAAGTTTGATGCCTTAATGGTGTTCCATCTATAGAGAACTAAAACAAGAAGACATTAAAGGTGTTTTTTTTTTGTTTTTGTTTTTGTTTTGTTTTTCCAAACACTGACAGCATGAAAGCAAAAAGTTCCCTTTAAGAAATAAAATATCATCTAAGGGTATGAGGGAGTATCTATCCTGTGGGCATTGAACCTAGAATACATAGAGTCATCATTACGCTAATAAAAATATCTCCAATACAATTTCATGGCGGTTATTGTTTTTGATCACCCACTACCACTTTCTTTTTTCTGCTCATGACAGATTTGACCTCAGTTACCACAAAAATCACCATGGTTGGTCCACAAATAATAACCCATATCCCTGTCCATAGTTTGGTCCAAAGATAAGTACATAGCACAGTTGAACCAATGGTTTTCTCTAGAACATTTCTGCTGGAATGTTAAGTGGTCATGAAAAATGTTTTCTCCTTCCATCATCATGAGTATATAAACTGTGACCTCAGAGCTGATAAAGTCATATCCTCATTATGTATATAAGCTGAAAAAATTAAACAGACACACAGGGAGAAACAGAGATAATGGGTAAAGAGACTGCTTCTGTTATACTCTGAGTTGCTAACATCTCAGGAGCTATCCTCAATCCTGAAACTTGTTTCTTGGCTTGTAAACCGCTGTAGCATTTTTAGAGAAATAGAGAAAGAGACACATACCTACACACGTACATGCATACATATAGCACATATGCCTATTTGACATAATACTAAGGAACATTGTTTGAGTTGGACTTTAGTCATTTACAAGTGAAAGAGCATTTAGATTCAGGGGATATAAATAATAAACTATAAGAACTACAGAGTTCCTTCCTTGTACTAACACTGCTTTGGTAAGTCAATTCTTCATTCAGGGTATTTTGGTTGCTTTCCTACTATTACAGGGTTTCTCAACTTCAGCATTATTGACATTTTGTGCTTTGTTGTGAGGGACTGTTTTGTGCCTCGTAGGAGGTTTTGCAGCATTGTTTGTCTAAACCCATTAAGTATCAATAGCACAGCCCCTCCCACCAGGTGTAGCTAAAATGTCTACAAAAATTGTCAAATGCCCCCTTGGGGACAGTATCACCTCTGATTGAGAACCACCGCTCTATTAAAAAAATACATTTTCATTGTTTTCGTGATTATAAAAATAATAAAAATTTATTGAAAAGATATTAAAAATACAAAAAAATTAAATGGACAAACTGAAAATCATTAGCATTTTATTTTATTCCAACATAGTCACTTGTAACATTTGGTTACATTTCAGTACAGTTTTTGGTCTGATATTAAATTCAGATCATATATTGTGCTATATGGCATCCTACAATTTTCATCCAATATTCCATATGAACATTTTCTTATGTCATTAAATATTATCTAAAAATGTAGTTTTGAATGGCTAAGTAGTGTCCAACTGCATGGTAGAGTTCTTCTTCCTTCCTTCTTTCCTTCCTTCCTTCCTTCCTTCCTTCCTTCCTTCCTTCCTTCCTTCCTTCCTTCCTTTCCTTCTTTCTTTTAAGTTCAGGGAAACTCTCCTGAGCTCAAGTCAATCTTTAGGGGTTGGTACAATGAACTCTTTGTCTCATAAGAAAATGATTCTAAACAAAGGCCTTTTCATCATTTTGTTTAGCAAAGAACATATGGAATCAACCAATTCATCCTGTAGTGATTCAATACACAGTCTATTTTCTGATTTTTGATACTATCCAGTCAGTAAAATTTCTTGTTAAAATGTTTCAAATCCAAGAACACCTAAAGCTCCATTTAACCAGTGGAAGAACCAATGCTAGTTTATAATTATGATATCGTTTTTAAATATTTATGACACTCTGCTAAGCACTGGACTTACAGATTTGTCAAATAACTTAACCCCACTGAGAATGCACTTAAAAGGAATTAGACATGTACAGAAATAACTATAATGTACAATGCAATGAGAACAAGGACCAAGAAAGATAGGCAAAATGCAATGGCAATTCAGAAGAAGGAAAGACAAGTTGGAGAGATAAACCTGTACGAGGAAGCAGTAATTATGAACACCTTTTAAAAAACAGAATTCTGATATGCCAAGGAAGGTAAGGAAAGGGAGGACATTCCTGGCAGAAGAAAGGACTTGAACTTGGAAGAGGACACTAAGTGGTAAGATTGGTGGATAGTGGCAAGGCCTGGAATTCCAGGTGATGGTGTCTGGGGTAAACAAGGAAGGCGTAGAAAAGCAAGGGAGAAAAGGGAAAAGAAAGGCATGGATGTTAACGAGAACCTATTCTTGTTAGGTACTATATTTTAAGTTTTACTTACAGCATTTCCAAACTCACATCTCCATCTTTAAATTGAGAAGACCAAGGCCCATAGTGACCCAGCTTTAAAACGACAAGAATGTCCGCATAGCTAACAAATGGCGGAGAGGAGGTTAAAATGGAGGATTTACTCTGATTGTCTTTAAACTACTCTGTGCTACCTTTAAAATCTCATATATTCTATTACTTACATTCAATCCAAATAAATCCTCTTTCTCAAGCCTTTGATCTCAAGCAAAACCCACCAATGCTCTCAGAGAACTCTGGACACCTGTTCAGTTGCACCCGTGATGCAGTACATTTATGTATACATATGTCCGCCCACTCTCCTCAACCCACTCCCGGCAATATGGTAATTTCCTTGAAAGTCAAGAAAGCATCATCATCTCTGTGGCTTCATTCGCTCGAACAGAGTAATTGTCCCAAAATATTCACTGATTTCATAGCACAGAATCCAAGCAGGGTTACTGAGACTAACATTTCCACCCTCCAAAAAATTGGTGTTAATCTGCCTCTCTTTCAAAGTAATTATAAAATTTGAGAAAATGCCTTTAGCTAGATCTTGACTCCACGTATATTTCTGGTGGATCCTGGCTTGTTATAGATCCTCAAATAGAAAGGAAACCCTCTGATAGCACGTTACATGCAGGAGTGAGGGTGTTAAGTTTATTTTAAATGTTGGGCTTAAAATTGGATTGATTTTTTGTACTAATAGTGTAATTTCCAGGTATTTATTTTAATAACAAACAGTACTTGAAACGACTGCTATTCAGCAGTAAGTTTATAGCTAATTAGAGAAGCATCTCACTGATGCACGTTAATGAGAGGGAGAGCTATTACTGATCAGAGTGTGAAAGTTTCAAGGATAGCATCATAAAATGCGGTTTGCTTGGTTCTGTAAATATATGTTGTTTACTTAATTTACAACAGCCCATAGATTACTCAAGTGCATAACACACTGGTATATTAGGTGAAATAAAAATCTCACTAACATGAGCTCTCACCAAAGTGCTCTATCTGCTATTAAACTTTTATTAAGAACGGAGATAAAAACAATTCTCTTTGGCGTAGGAATTAGAGTGCCTGCTGACAATCACTGAAGTGAATAAGGACGAGACAAAAAGAGAGAGAGCCGTGTTCTCAAGAAAACCCCGACCAACCATGCTCACTGTGCTCTGACCTTGCCCTTACCATTCCCAGAGGTATTTCAGGTCACTTCACATAAATGGATAACAGAACAGCTAAATGTCCTGGAGTGAGTGCTGCAGTGTGTGAAGATACAAAGGCCACTCTTGGGATGGGTGTCTGAATGTAGGTTTTGTTGTTAGGACAGACAGCAGCCTCAGAGCCAGAGAGCCAAGGAAAGAATTCCATGATGAGATGTGAGCATTAGGGAAAGCCATGCGGTCCCCAACTTCCATGGGTCTGGGAATAACATGGCTGGACCGTGAACGGACCGTAAACAAGTAATGTCAAGGAAGGGCATGTTGGGAAAGAGCCTGGACTGGATGAGCTACTTAGGGAGGAGCTGGAACCTGGGAAGGTGAAGGGACAGAGATAGCCATGGCATTAACCACAACAAAGTGAGGACATTTCAATAGAGTAATTGTTTTCACTCCATTAGTTCACATTCTATTTTAGTAGGAGTGATCTGACTGTTTTACTGGGAGTGGTTCATCTTCTTTTTTACTGGGAGTTACTCCTGCTTTGAAAAGATGTAAAGATAGTTTAAGTTTCTCATGGAAACATACAAATGAAAACTTAAAGTGGATATACAATTAGAATGTTCACTTTTATATATAATATTCATATTTAAGCATTCCTTACATATCATATGTCAAAAACAGCACAATTGCTAAAAATCAAGTCCACCTAAGAATGTGCCATCAGCTCAACCGAAAGCAAATGGCCTGGGAGGCGAGACCACACAGAAAAAAGGGCACAAACCCTGAAGCTGAACAGTCCTGAGCTTAACAGTTGACATTGTACCCAATCCGCTGTTTGATTTCCATTAAGTTATCAAGGCTCTCTGACGTACAGATTCCTCATCAACATATTTGGGGTAATAATATGGATGACTTGATATTATTTACCTTTGTCCATTTGGGCTGTTATAACAAAACAGCACAGACTGGGTGGTTTACAAACAATGAAAATTTATTTCTCACAGTGCTGGAAGCCAGAAGTCCAAGATCGAGGTGCTGTCAAATTCAATGTCTGGTGAGGGCATGCTTCCTCATTGTTGGCTGCTTTCCCACTGTAACCTCACATAGTAGAAGGCGTAAGGGAACTTTCCGGAGCTTGTTTTATAAGGGCACTAATCTTTTATAAGGGCACTAATCTGAGGGCTTTAATCATGACCTAATAACCTCTGTCATAAGGAAATAAGGAAGAGTAGTAGGAATAGGGAAGACACTGTTACAGGAAACCTACTCCTGTTCCTTACGACCTTGCTGTCATTCATTTCACTTGTGTATTCACTATTACCATCCAACACACTGTTACTACTATTACTTTTAATAGCTATTAGATCAATTAAGAACAAGGAAAATAAAATATTTATTTTGCCTTTATTTATTTCTTCTCCAATGTTCTTTCCTTCTTTATGTAATAAAAGCTTCTGATCATGTCATTTACTTTTCTTCTCCATGAAAAATTTAACATTTCTTGCAGTGCATAATTAGCTGCAATAAAATTCCTCAATTTTGTTTAAGAAAGGTTTTCTCCTTCATTCTGAAGGATAATTTTTTTGAGTGTAGAATTCTAAATTGGCAGGATATTTTTTTCCTTCCCATCATTTAAATAACTCACTCCATTCTTTTCTTGCTTGCATGATTTCTAATGAGAAAATACACAGACAATAGTTTAGTGATTACCAGAGGGTAAGGAGGGTGGGGGGTGGGAGATGAGGGTAAGGGGGATCAAATATATGGTGATGGAAGGAGAACTGACTCTGGGTGGTGAACACACAATGGGATTTACAGATGATGTAATACAGAATTGTACACCTGAAATCTATGTAATTTTACTAACCATTGTCACCCCAATAAATTTAAAAAATAATTATAAAAAAATATATAAATAAATAAATAAATAAATAAATAAAAAGAAAATACCCTATAATTCTTAACCTTGTTCCATTATTTACATGGTATCCACCCCCAGATTATTTTCAGACTTTGTATTTTGTTTTTGCACACTTTGAATACAATGTGCCCATGTGTAGAATTTGCAGTATTTATCCTGTATGGTGTTTTCTGAGGTTCCTGGGTCTATAGTTTGGTATCTGTCAGTAATTTAGAAAAATTCTCAGACATTATTGTATGAAATGTTTCTTCTGCTCCATTTTTTCTTTCTTCTCATTCTAATATTTCAATCATACATATGTTACAACTTTTGGAATTGCCCCACTTTTGAGATAATCTGTTCTGTTATTTATTTATTTAATTTTCTTTTTTTTTTCTGTTTGAATTTCATTTGGAGAAGTTTCTAAGGACATATCTTCAAGCTCACTAATTCTTGCTATGGTGATGTCTAATCTATAGACAAGTCCATCAAAAATATTCTTTATTTCTGCTACAGTTTTTTTTTTAATACTTATTTTTTATTCTTACCTTATATTAGTTTTGATCTCTTTCCTTATACTAATCATGTGTTCTTGCATGTTGCCTGCCTTTTCTATTAGAGTACTTAAGATACTACTCATTTATTTTAAATCCATCTCTGATAATTCTAAAATCTGTGTCTTAACCATTTACTGCTCTCACAGCAATTACTGTACTGCTTGAGTGACCTGAGATACAATACTGATCATACTTCTCTAGCCTCAGTTTACTTTTATATAAAATTAAGTTAATAATAGTACTCATTTACAATACTTTTGTGAGGACAAAATCAGAGAAGCCATGTGAAGGACTTAAGACAGAATCTTGCACCCTGTAAGCACTTGCTTAATATTAGCTATTATTATTATTGATGAAATAATTGATTTTTCATATCTGGCAGTCCCCATAGACACTGAACTCCTTACATGACTAGCATGGTATCTGTCAAACAGAGAATACTCAGTAAAAATTTGTGGAACAAATATTGAATGAAAGTATAAATTCTAATAATGTCCCTCTTCTTTCCCTAGATATGCTTCTCATAAAATGACGGAAATAAATTCCCTGCTTGTTGGTTTACTTCAGTGATCAGAATTCACTATAATATCACCATCACTTGCTCTCTTACTGAACTCTTCTCCACCTCAGACCTTGAAAGAAAATGCATTTCATCTATCATCCTAGAATTCATGCCTTATATTTATTCTACTGTACAAAAGAAATCTAAACTGCAGAAATATGTTTTTTTCAGCCAACACATCTTTTGGAAGTCAAAACTCTCCTTTTATTGAATTGCTAACTTTATGCTCAGTGAGAATTCTCAACTTTCCCCTAGATAGATATTTTTTTCTTAATGTTGGACAGTCTTCAAATTAAAATGGATAAATTGCAGCTGTGAGATATCTGGTTAATCTAGAGTCATAAAATTTGCAAAGCAGAAAAAAAACATTTAACCACTCAGTATTAATTCAATAAAGTCATTGAATTTCAAGGTAAAAAGATACTTAAATCATGAATAATCTGAATGTTAAATTACCTACCTAAGGACGCACAATCAATGATTGCTTTTAAAGCCTTTGTTCCTTTTATTGTTTTGTACTCCTACAACCCCTCGCACTATGGGTAACTAAACCTATATTCTATTTGTTGTATTTCCTATTCATTTTTCAAATACCAGCACAAACATCATTCCTCCTGGGATAAATCTGGCACACACACATGAGCGCGCACACACACACACACACACACACACACACCAGATTTGATGCTTCTCCTATGTATTCCCACGATACCTGTTCATTCTTCTTCAAGTCACTTATTACTTTTATTTCCTTTCCATTTTTAATTATTTGTCTTCCCTGCTAGACTTTAAACTCCATGATATAACCATGTCTTTCTGGTTCTTTATTGTATTTCTAGTTCTGAGTAGGAATGCTTAATTCAACACTTGGAAGGAAGGAAGGAAGGAAGGAAGGAAGGAAGGAAGGAAGGAAGGAAGGAAGGAAGGAAGGAAGGAAGGAAAATAATTTTTCAAATCTTGGTAAAGCTGAATACCTGACCTTAAATACGTATAAATTTAAAATTAACTTAAAGTTGATTTTATGAAAGTGGATATTTATATTTTACTTCCTATGTTACATGATCTAAAGACAAACATGCACAAATACAGCCAAGAACTTGCTATTTGACTTCAATTGCCAAACTGTCCCAGGCCCATTTATCTTAGACACTTGGTCCAGATTGCAGAAACTATATTTGACATCAACCTTTTCTATCACTGAGGTAATTCTACAAACTGGTAGGAGAGAAAGATGCTATCATTTGAAAAATTGCTGTGACAAAGATTAGCTATTTCCTTTTGTTATCCCCACCCAGGGAACCCAAATTTAGAAATAATTTATTTCCTGAATATATCTATCCCCAAGAATCATAGGAAAGTGGAGAAGCAATTTATTTAAATATATTTAAATAAAGAAAACAAAATATTTTAAAAATCGGAACAATGTTCAATATAGTCTCAGTAAGCAACACTATGTTAACATGCCATATTTTGCATTAGAAATACTGTGACTGAGACCGGTTTTCACATGTGCATGTGTGGGAGAAACCCTGCTTTAAGGCTCTCATGCTGAATGTGCTGTGTATGATTGCAAAATTTTCCAACCCTTGCTATGATTTGTGGTTCTTTCTCTTCTTGACTGCCTCATATCCTCATATATTGGGCAAAATCTTTAACTACATCCTTATATATCACCCTCCAGTGCAGTTTAGTATATGTATATAAACAATAAACATTAAACAATAAACAATAAACATTAAAATGTTGGTGATATCATAAAAGAAAGCTCTTCTGCTACTCAATAGCAGTAATGACAAAATAAAGCTCTGGGCACCTATATATCTTTCGTCCAAACTAAATAATCCCAATATGCTGACAGGATGAATTAGTCCTGAGTTCCTCCAGCATTCTGACACATTTCTACAAGAATTTATTATACTGAAAAGTAATTATCCATGTATCAACCGATTTCCCTGCTAGATTAGAGCTCTTTGCATGTAGAGTCTGTATCCTCTCTGCTTACATATCTCCAGATTCTAGAATAATGCTCAGAACAAAATAAATCTTCAATAAATGCTTCTTAAATGAATGAAATCCTAGTTATGCCTAACTACTACACTCATGTTGTAACAATAGTATATCATAATGTATCTTGCGGTTAACTGCAGCCCACAATGTAATATTTCTATATGATCAATTACTTTTCACCTTCCATTTTTGTGTGAACTTTCTCCTGGAATAACCTATTCTTCATGTGCTATCATTCAACTGCTATAAGATTATTAGGTATGCAAAACCAAGAACAGGTCATTGGATCTGCTAAATCCAGTGCTCCTTTTTTTAGGGTATAAGTTGAAAATAATTTCATAATAAAACAAATTTATTTCCCATAAGAGTAATAATTTTTTTTTCTAAAATATTATAAAGCCATTGAAGAAAACAAAATAGTATGGTTCCCTTCAGTAAAAAAGAAGTAAAAGCACTAAGCCAATTAAGATTAAATTTTCACTTTTTTTTTTGGTTTTAATCTTGATCAAATCACTCTTCCCCAAGATAATCATTGTCTTACATTTCTTTATCTCTTTCTCCACAGCAATGGGCTGCAGAGGTCCCTCTTGTTCATCAGAAAGAAGAAAATGCTGTCCTTTCTCATTCTCCTCCTTTGCCTTTTCTATGGATGCCTATATAAAATGACCACCTTCAGCCTTCCTTTATTATAATTTATAATATCTCCCTTAACAATTGCATGAACTAAGCGCTCATGCTTATGCAAACAGCCAATTAAATCTCCAATGCTGACCCTTCTTCTAAACTCCAGTACCATGTTTCCATGTACCTGATGGACATCAGGAAATTCAAATCTATTGAAACCATAACGGACTCATCATTTTCCATGTGAAGTCTTGCCTTCCTTTTCTGTTCATTTCAGTTTATGATACCATCATCACACCAATCAGCAAATTTTACAGTCATAAATGGCACTTCTCTCTCTCACTTGATCCCCTGGGTTCAATAAATTTCCAACTCTGCTCTGAACCTGAGTAACAACTTACCTCATTTTCCCCTCAACTTTATTTATACTATCAGTTCTATAGCTCAGGCTTCATCATCCCACATATCTACTACTGCAGTATTCTCCAGTGCATCCATCATCTATCTAACACACATCCAATTATTTTCTATTCCATTACTAAAACCATCGGTGATATATTAAAAAAAAAAAAAAAAAAAAAAAAAAGAGGGAGGATGATTCAAAGAAAATGGTATGTTGAATGTGACTTGTCACCTTTGGCAGACACAATGCCATGCATTAATTGAATCTAATTAATTGTATTACTGGGTTGACAGGAAGGTTAGATGTCCCAGCTCATGTAGAGTTAGGCTGAAGACATATGGGTAAGTTCTGGCCAGTGAAATACAGATCAATATCATGTATGCAACTTCCAGACTTGCCTAAAAATCTCTTGAACAATTATCTACTCTTTTCTATCTTCCAGGTTTTTTGGTTGTCAAAAGAAGAAAGGAGCTTAAGTCTCTAAATGACCGCATAGCACAAAGTTCTCCACAGTCTCTGTTGCCCACAAAAAACTTCCATATGAGTGAGAAATACATTTATTGTGCTACATTTCTAAGATCTGGCATTTGGGATTGTTTTCCAGCATTTTCCTACCTTAATACTCTATCGTTCCACTCCCATTTCATATATATATATATATATATATATATATATATATATATATATATATATATATAATGTTATTCTGTAGCTAAATGACTTTTGGGGCAGAAGAAGGAATGTTGGATGTCATGACAGATGCCTATACAGAGAGAACTTGTACAGGGCTTTTTCTCTTTAGGTTGGGAAATAATCGGAGACCAGCAGAGAAAGCACCAAGATAAGAATCAGAATCTAGTAAATCATTAAAAGAGCTTGACCCTCAGAGATGCACAGGTAACTATTGGAGAAAGTCAACATCAACAAATATTCCTAGACCCAGTGGAATGGGTTGAACACACACAGTGCCTAAAGCGGAAAGAGTGTAAGGAAACCTGTGAGCAGAGAGAATACTTCCTGGTGGCTCTTAGGTGAACTGGCATTCTGCCTACAGCTGCACCTGCAGCCCACAAGGGTAGAGATTGCTCTGCTTTTCAACATTCACAAATAAGCCACTTGGGGAACACAGTCAACTAGGCTTGCTTCCCAAAGAGCAGAGAGAGAAAAAGAACAACCAACCTAAGGAGCTATAACTAGGAAACTAGGTTAGAAGAAACCAAGCCCATGCTTGGTACATTACAGATGCATGGCGCCACTGTGTAAAGTTATTCAGGTTGCTCCCTCTACAAGACACCTAACTAATAGAGCTCATAGGATCTGAAATCCAGTCCAAATGTGTTAAGCAACACACCCTATTCAGGGCACACCCAGAGGAAGGTGCACCTTTTTACTTAACAGAAAAAGCACTGTGCTAAAAAATTATATACCCATGAGACTGAGCCATCTGGAGGAACTGTTTTTTTGTGTTTTGTTTTTTTTTCGCTAAGTTATAAAAGGGCACTTTTTTAATTAATGGACCACTTTGTGGAATAGTAGTGGTCCCTGAGTGAGATGGAAATTTAAAAAACAACATCAAAAAAACAATAAACATTACCTTAGCTTATAGTGAGGCGCGCGTGCGCACGCGCACACACACACACACACACACACACACACACAATTTTGGAGTGACAATATGACTATGACTTCCCAACTAGATATAGTTTACATGTAAATATGTCACTAACTCTTATAAAAGTAATGGCCTGGAATGCTGAGTATAAGAAATATTTCAAAACACATAGCTTAATACAGCAAGAATTTATGACCCCCAAAATTAGACTTAGTTGATATATCTTGAAGAAATAAAATTCAAATGAGTTCAACAAATAATTTTTGAATAACTGTTATATTTGAGGAAATTTTCTAAAAATTTGGAATAAATCAGAGTACAGAAACATACAAATAATCCTTGCCTTATTAGATGTCATATGCTCGTGAGGAAAAACATGAGGTCAACATAATAATGTAAACAATATGTTAGTAGGAAAAAATTGGGGGAGGTTCCGAAAATTACATAATTTTGGAGAACCTCTTTAAAAAAATGAATTCAAACTGATGGCTCTTCCTCTTCTGCTTCTTATCCTCTTACCTGCCTTTCTTGAATAATTTAGTCTAAAATCATTGTTTAGTGGAGCAAGGTAGAAAATCATGTACAAGAATGGGGATGGTAAATACCCCAAAGCAATGAGCACATCTAATACATAATCTTGGTCTCTAAGTACCTTTCTTCACTATGAAGAATCAGGGCTTAAAGAAATGGCTGGTTCAGGGCTGAGTCAAGGAATAATAAAAAATGAGCCTGGAATATCTTATTAGACAAGAAACTAAAAAAATTGCTCAAAGAACAATGAGAAAAGGTACAAAGAAGTCAGAGAAAAGAGGTTCTCATTACCAAAAATCAGACAATTTTAGCATGAAAATAAATAATAATAAACAAACATAACCAAAAATTATATAAATCAGAAAATCATGAGGCCCCATAGACATTAATTGAAATATTGATTAGGAATGGGTCTTAAATTATCTCCTCAAAAGTACTTATTAATTACAAAGATAAAAGATTAATTGTCCAGTGAAGGAGTCTGGCAAATGCCAACTTAAACGATCAACGCTGATATCATCTGTAAGGAGACAAAGCACCGCTGTGTCCACATGACAGGAACCAAAGAGAATAATACCACTACCGTGACATTCCTGTCATAACTACTAACCATAATTTAATTACAAAAAAAAAAAAAGAAAAAAAAAATCAAACTGAATTGACATTCTACAAAATGAATGGCCAATAATCTTCTAAAGTGTCAAGATCCTGAAATTGAAAAATTTTAAACGCAAATTAAAAAAAGATAAGCAACTGATCCCGATTGAAGAAGACTGAGGGATTCTTGACAAATAAACAAAACATTATCCTAAGCTGGACCCTTTTGTTGTAAAGGTTATTATTGGAACAATAGAGAAAATTGTGTGAAATTTGAAGATTCAATGGGTAATGCATTAATGTTAATTTCTTGCTTTTGATCACAGCATAGTGACTACATAGGAGAATGTGTTCTTATGTAATAAATATATACTAAGCTATTTGTACATGATGTACTGTGTCAGCTACACAAACAATTCAAGAAAAATACATTACTTTTGCTCTACTTGAAACTTTATATATATATATATATATATATATATATATATATATATATATATATATATGAGGGTTTTTTTTAAATGTTAAATAATTTAAAAATATAAAAGTATTAAATTGAAAATTTAGAATGTGAAATTAATCAAAGGTATAAATGATATGATATATAAAATACCATAGTTTTACAATTAACTGTCTAATATATCTCTGTAATACTTTTTCCCTACCTGTTTTAGCTTCATATTGTTTGACTGCCTCCTCATCTAACAATTTTTTAATACAATTTTCTATAGAGGATACAAATAAAATTTTATCTTTCTTCTAGTAATGTTGATTTTTTTTCAAAAAAATAATTCACAGGAGAAAAGTTTCTTTCAGCTTCAAAACTTATTATAAATAATTACCACCCATTGTCAAAAATGAAGCATTTTTGACAATGAGGCATTTTTGATACTTTATGCCACAATGTTTTATTTTGGAGAGTGAGTTTTTGGCTTATTACTATGTTTGAATTTTGGTATAATCAATATTTTTTTAAAGAGAATCTATAAACAATCTGAAATTAAGACACATACAAGGATATTTAAAATATGTTTCAAAATTACCACAATGTTGTACTGATCTATAAAAATATGTCATTAAATTATTTTTATTATATTGACTCATTAATAGGTATACACGAGATTTTGGTAATTTGTCTCCTGGACAGTTGGCTATGTTGGTGACAATTTTGCATTCCGTTTTAGCCAGATCCACCAGACTTCAACAAAACAAGACATATATAAGCTAAAATACAATCTGATATATTATAATGGCTACATTCAACACCTATTTTCTCACACAAACATACTATTCTTTGTAGTCTCACTACAGATTTATGTACTAAAATACAGAAATTCTAAAAAAATAAATTATATATTTTTTAAATTCCTAACAAGAAAAAAGTATGGTGTATTTATAATTGCTTTATCAAGTATACTTCTCTGCTTCTAACAAAAACAACACTTCATTTATTCCTAGGTGTTCAGGAAAAACAATTACATTTATAATTACACTTATAATTTAACTGAGCTGATTGTGGGAAGAAATTCCAACAGACTAACCTCTTGCTCTCTCATTTTAAACATTGCTTCTCTCTCACTGCCAATTTTGCCCTAGCGCCAATTGCTAAAGGACACATGCATATTATAGTACGAGCTATGAACCTACATCTTTGGATCACAATGATAAGTAAGTTGGCACAATCATTCATAGCAGTATACCTGAAAATTACTCATATACTGGGATGGTTAGCAATAATATAACAGAAATGTATCTGTCTGCTGCCTGTAAGCAACATAAATATATCCCATTAACCTCAAACTAAATGTATCCAATTCAACTTCCTCTTGGGTTGATCTCCCAACTCCCATAGCATTTTAGCACCACCTGAATTGAGGATAATTTTAATGGAAAGGAAATCCTTCAGAAATATCTATAATGTCCCCAGTGCATAGATAGGTAAGTAGGTAGATAGGTAGGTAGGTAGGTAGATAATAGATAGATAGATAGATAGATAGATAGATAGATAGATAGATAGATAGATGATAGATAGATAGATAGATAGATAGATAGATAGATAGATAGCTAGATAGATGATAGATAGAGAGCTAGAGAGATAGAGAGATAGAGAGATACATAGATGATAGATGATAGATTGATAGATAGATAGACCACTGAGACCTTATGTTAGAATAAGGTAAAAATGAAAGGGCAGAATAAAAATAACAACAGACTATCAGGGGTGATAATAGATGTAATAATAAAGATTTATGTAATAGAAGGAACTAAGGATTAATAAAACAATGGGGATATTCTGGATGGAAAGTGTTAGTGACATCCAGACTGCACTAACTGTTTTATCTAACAATAACACAATAGTTAGACAGTAGAGTATAGAGTATTGGGGGAGGGGGACATGCAGGAGATGTTCTACTAAAACTGATGGGAAGATGTAATTATATTCTTATACAAACTCTTTCAGTAAAAAGAAAAATAAGGAAAACTTCCCAAATCACTTTATAGAAGTACAATAAACATGATATAAATATTAATAATGGAGAGTAATACAGAAGAAAATTATAGTTCATTCCCTTACTCATGAACACGGAATCAAAAAAATTAAACCAATTTAAGCAGAAATAATGTATCAATTTATTTTTAAAATGCATCATAACTAAGATGGCTTTATCCAAGGAATATAAAATGCTTTATATATAAGAATGTCAACATAATTCAGCACACTAGAAGATTAAAGGAGAAAAATTATTATCTCACCAGATATATTACAATCATTTGTTTAAAAAATCAGCATCTATTCATGATTAACCCTCTTTGGAAACTAGGAATAGAAACAAAACAATGTAATACAAGCTATCTATCAAAAGTCAATTGCTAAAAACATACATAAAGAAGAGTTCTCAGGAAAACTTTTCAAAATCAGGATTAAAACAAACATTATATGGAGAAAAGATCAGTGGTTCCCTGTGGTTAAGGAGGTGGTAGGAGTGAGAAGAAGGTGGGAAAACCATAAAAGGGAAAGATGAGAAACACTTGGCATGAAGAAAATATTCTGTAACTGGACTGTGTCAATGTCAATATCATGGTTATGATATTGTACTACAGTTTTGCAAGATGCTAACATTGGGGGAAACTGAGCAAAGGGTAAAGAGTTTTGTCTATATTATTTCTTACAATTGAACATGAATTTATTATACAACTATCTCAAAATAAAAGGTTTAATTTAAAAATAATAAATAAATGAATAAATAAATAAACAAATCAGACATTATCATTACTATCCAGGATTGCCTATGAGAATCTCGCTGATAAAGTCAGATTAAATAAAGGTATAAGTGAATAAATATGAAATTAGGAAAGAAATAACAAAACTGACATTACTTGATGATGGCTACAGCAAAATAACATGAATGAATAAGGGTGGAAGAACACTGTTGAATAGAAGATAAATTTGTAATTTTTTACAATAAGTAGGGTGAGCCTGGTGGCTCAGGTGGTTGGAGCACCATGCTCCTAACGCCAAGGTTGCCAGTTCGAATCCCACATGGGTCAGTGAGCTGTGCCCTCTACAGCTCAGATTATTAACAACAGCCCTCCCTGGAGCTGGGCTGCCGTGAGTGGCTGGAGGTTGGCGTGAGCTTCCATGAGCTGCCATGGCTGCCCAGTGCTGCCATCGTGAGCAGCTGGCAGCTGGGCAGCTGGCGAGAGCTGCCGTGACCCAACAACCAGCGATCAATTGCCTCAGGTGCAGAGAGCTCAAGGCTCATAACACCAGCATGGGCCATGCTGGTATTATGTTGTGTTCTACACAACTAGACTGAGAAACAACAGCTTGAACCGGATTTGGTGAGGAAGCGGAAGAAGGGGGGAAATTTTTTTCAATAAGCAATACATGTTAGAAAACATATGTAAAGGATACCATTTACAAAATATAGGGCACAAAATATATGGCACATTGAAGGATTCTAATTAAAATACAAAGGAAAGGTATTACATAATACTTGAACACTCATAATAAACTTTATTGAAAGACATAAAAATCTATAAGTAGAAAAGTAAACTGGGGCGGGCAGGACATCACAGAAATGGTAGCGTGAGGAGTACTTCTTGATACCTCCCCAGGAAGTTACAACAAATTGAACAGCTACAATTCAACAAAGAATTTTTCTGTTCATCACACAGTAATGGCTAAGAGAAAGGCACATTGAATTACCTGAAGGTGGGCAAATCGGGTGAGCAGGGGAGAAGAAAGGGGTAAGTACAGAGATGTGGCCTATGGGCCATGGAGCCCCAGGATGTAGACCAGAGATCATAGCCACCTCGGGAGAAGGAAGAAGCGAAGCTGTGGGCTTTCTCCCTGTGCCCCGCAGTCCTGCCTGAGGGATCAGCATATAAGACCTCTGTGCCCAGCATTCAAGGTAGAGACCTCAGGTGAAAACTGTGGTTGAAGCGCTCATGGCTAGGCAAAAAACAGAAAACAAAGACACAGAGCCTAGCCACCTCCCCACCACTACCCTCCTAGAGCTTATAGAGCTCACTTTACTCCCCTCTCTCCCAGGTTAGAAGCAGGCTTCAGACGAAGCAGCAGCAGTGTCAGATTAAAGAACAGAATAGCTACAACACTTGAGAACTGGAAAGACCAGTTTCCCAGCTGCTGACCCACTCTCCACCAATAGGGAAAGAGTAGTAGGGGTGTGACAGCGCTGGGCTGGTCGGAGCCACAAATGCACCAGCCAGCCTCTCATAGCCCACCCAGCCCCCATCTTTCTGGGAAGATTCTGGTGGGGTACCTAGAGACTCTGAGACACACACAGGCTCAACATCAGGATGCAGGGGCAGCATTGGGTTTTCAGATCAGAACTCTATCGTCCTCCACATCCCCCCACAGAAGAGGTGCCCTAAGACCAAGGTGACCCACTCACACAGGAGAAGCCCACTGTCTGGTGGCTGGCCATGCTCTTCTCTACACATTTGTGCGGGCCAGAGTAGAAACTGCACTGATTTAGTAGAAACCACCGACCACACCCAATAGACTCGAGCTGCATTACCAGGAGCACTCTGGGCACCTGGTGGCTGGCCCCACCTCCACAAGGCACAGAAGAACACTTTTTACAGCAGCAGACAACCTGCAAGTGACTGAGGAGATAGCTCCGGTGGATATTAAGCCAAGATCTGCTCTGTGACACAAGGCTGCACTTAACCTTTTTTGCGGGGGTTTTTTTCTTCTTTTTTCCCCCTTTCTCTTTTTTCTTTTCTTTCTTTCTTTTTTTTTGTAGTTTTATTTGTTTTGGGAGTTCGTTTTCTGTTATTTTTATGTGTGTGTGTATTTGTTTTTGTTGTTGGTGGTGGTGGTTTGTTTTGTTTTGCAGAGTAGTCTCAGGCACAGCACCAATCTAGGAGCTGACACTACACTGAATTTATAGAAACCACTGAACACACCCTTCAGCCACCTATAACCCTGCCCTGCTCACCTGCCCTGCATTGCCAGGGGCACTCTGGGATCCTGGGCAATGAGCATGCCCCCACAAACATCAGAGGAGGTTTGTTACAGCAACAGACAATCAGCAACTACCTGAGGAGATTTGGGTGGTGAACAGTGACACAAAAACTGCACCACAAAAGCTTGTGAGCAGCTCTTGGAAATTTGTGAGCCTGAGGTGAAGGCTGGCAGCAGTGTCCTCGAGGCACTGTACAAGGTGGTCACAGGCCAGGTACAGGCACATGACCTGAATCTGCATTAACACTGTAAAAAACATGGGCACATCTCATGACTCACTTAAACTCCACCCCACCCAGCTAGTGCTGCATCTTGGAGGGAACTCTCACCACCGGGTCAACCAGCCAGACACACGTGCCTGAAAAGCATCTTTCAATATCTGGGCCTTCTGGGCAGCTGACTGGTAGCAACAGGCCTAGGGGGCTCTGGGCCTTTTGCTTAGCTGCCTCAGGCCCAATATTGATGACAACCAGCCTCAGTCCACAGTGAGGCCACCCCCACAGGATGGGCAGCAGCCAACCACAAAGAGACTTGAGGCACCTAACTGATAGCCATGAGCCCATAGCAGGCAGGGCTGAAATTACCCTGCACAAGAGCCCCACCCAAGAGGCACCAGCAACAATACACCCAGAGATCAGCTTCAGACCACACCAGAGCACTACCTGGTTTGACCCACAAGTGGCACACCCAAGACAGGCACAAGAGCACACAAGGTGAAGCCTCCGCTGAGGGGTCAGCCCTCACACAGCAGCACATACACTGTGGGCACAGCCAATCTTCATAGTTAGTAAGCCTGGGAGTCAATCCCACCCACTGACAAACCAAAAGCAATCAAGGTTCAACTACAACAGGAGAATGCACACAACACAAGGGATATCACACAGGAAATTAGGGATACTGTGCAAGTTGACTACAAAGGACACATACTACATAAGGTCACCCAGCAAAGTCTGAGAGACTTAGGTGATCTACCTAATACATAAAAGCAAACACAGAATAGCAGCCAGCTGAGGAAACAAAGAAACATATCCCAAATAAAAGAATAGAAATAACCTCCAGAAATGGAACTAAATAAAACGGGGGCAATCAACCAGCAAGAGACAAAGTTTAAAACACTGATTATAAGACTGCTTAGAAAACTTAGTGAGAATTTCAACAAAGAGACAGCAAGGATAAAGAAGGATATAGAAACCATAAAAAGTAACCAGTCAGAAATAAAGTATATGATAACTGAAATGAAGAATACACTAGAAGGAATCACTAGCAGATTAGTTGGAACAGAGGATCGAATCAGCAATTTACAAGACAAGGTAGTAGAATTCACCAAACAGAACAACAAAAAGAAAAAAAAGAATAAAAAACAATAAAAATAGTTAAAGAGACCTGTATGTACCATAGGAATATAAGAAGGAGAAAAGAGGGACCAAGGGATCGAGAACATGTTTGAAGAAATAATGACTGAAAACTTCCATAACCTGGTAAAAGAAAATGACATACAAGTTTGGGAAGTGTAGAGAGTCTCAAACAAAACGAACCCAAACAGGCCCACACCAAGACACATCATAGTCAAAATGGCAAAGGTTAATGACAAAGAAGAATCCGAAAAGCAGCAAGAGAAAGACAACTAATTACTCACAAGGGTGCTCCCATAAGACTATCAGCTGGCTTTTCTATAGAAACTTTGCAGGCCAGAAGGGAGTGGCAGGAAATATTCAAAGTGATGAAAAACAAAGGCCTACAACTAAGATTGCTCTACCCAGCAAGCCTATCTAAAATTGAAGGAGAGATAAAGAGCTTCCCAGAAAATAAGCTAAAAGAACTCATTACCCCTAAGCAGCATTGCAGGAAATGTTCAAAGGGCTTCTTTAAGCAGAATAAAGGTGAAACAAACTAACTGATGAAGACGAGAAATACAAATAATAAAATGGCAATAACTATGTACCTATCAATAATCACTTTAAATGTAAATGGTTTAAATGTTCACATCAAAAGATTGGGTAGTTGAGTGGATAAAAAAGCAAGAATGCACACATGTGCTGTTTACAAGAGACCCACCTCAAATCAAAAGACACCAACAAACTAAAAGTAAAGGAATGGAATAAGATATTACACACAAATGGAAATGAGAAGAAATATGAAGTAACAATACTTATAACAGACAAAATAGACTTTAAAGCGAAGACTATAATAAAAGACAAAGAAGGGCACTACATAATAATAAAAGGATCAATCCAATAAGAGGACATAACCCTAGTAAACATCTATGCACCCAACATAGGAGAGCCTAAATATATAAAACAGATATTGACCAACATAAAGACAGAGATCAACAGGAACACTATCATAGTAGTAGACTTCAACACCCCACTGACACCGACGGAAACATTCTACAGGCAGAAAATCAACATGGAAATAGTGGCCTTAAATGACATATTAGAATAGTTGGATTTAATCAATATTTTTAGAACATTTCACCCCAAATCAGCAGAATATACATTCTTTTCAAGTGCACACAGAATATTTTCCAAGAAGACCACATGTTAGGCCATTAAACAAGTCTCAATAAACTTAAGAAGACTGAAATCATATCAAGCATCTTCTCTGAGCACAGTGCTATGAAACTAGAAATCAATTACAAGAAAAACAGAAAACACACAAACACATAGGGACTGAATAACATGTTACTAACAATGAGATCAAGAAAGAAATCAAAAGATACCTTAAGACAAACAAAAATGAAAACACAACTGCCACAAATCTATGGGATGTAGCAAAAGCAGTCCTAAGAGGGAAATTCATAGCAATACAGGCCTACCTAAAGAAACAAGAAAAATTTCAAATCAACAGTCTATCTTTACACCTAAGGGAACTGGAAAAAGAACAGCACAATAAGCCAAAAGGGTGTGCAGGGAAGGGAATAATAAAGATCAGAGTGGAAATAAATTAAATAGAAGCCAAAAAACAAACAAAAAAATCAATGAAACAAAGAGGTGATTTTTTAAAAAAGATAAACAAAATTGACAAACCTTTAGCCAGACTCCTCAAGGAAAAGAGAGAGAAAGCAATTAATAAAATCAGAAATGAAAGAGAAGTGACAACAAACACCACAGAAATACAAAAATAAATAAATAAATAAAAAGAAAATACTATGAGTAACTATACACCAACAAATTAGACAACCTGGAAGAAATGAATATGTTCCTAAAAGCATACTCTTCCAAGGCTGAATCAAGAAGAAACAGAAAATCTGAATAAACTGATTACTACCAACAAAATTGAATCAGCAATCAACAAGTTCCAAACAAACAAAAGCTCTGGACCAGATGGCTTCACAGGTGAATTTTACCAAACATTCAGAAAAACTATTCCAAAAAATCCAGAAGGAGGGAAGGCTCCCAAGCTCATTTTATGAGGCCACAATTGCCCTGATCCCAAAACTAAACAAAGACTTTATTAAAAAAGAAAACTATAGACCAGTATCCATAATGAGCATAGATACAAAAACCCTCAACAAAATATTAGCAAACCAAACTCAGCAATACATGAAAAAGATCATACACTACAATCAAGTGGGATTCATCCCTGGTATGCAAGGTTGGTTCAATATCCACAAATCAATTAATGTGATACACCCTTAATAAAATGAAGGATAAAAATCACATGGTCTTATCAATAGATGCAAAAAAATAATTTGAGAAAATCCAGCATCCATTTATGATAAAAACTCTGAACAAAGTGGGAATAGAGGGTTCATATTGCAACATAATAAAGGCCATATATAATAACCCACAGCTAACATCATACACAATGGGGAAAAACTAAAAGCATTCCCCTTAAGATCAGGAATAAGACAAGGATGCCCATTTTCACCACTTGGAAGCTCTAGCCACAGCAATCAGACAAGAAAAAGAAATAAAAAAGTCATCCAAATTGGAAAGGAGGAAGTAAAATTGTCATTATATGCAGATGATATGATACTACATAGAGAGAACCCTAAAGATCCCGCCAAAACAAACAAACAAATAAACAAACAAACAAACAAAAACAATTAGAACTGACAAATGTATTTAGTAAAGTAGCAGAATACAAAATCAATATTCAGAAATCAATTGCATTTGTATACACCAATAACAAACTATCAGAAGGAGAAATTAAGAAAACAATCCTGTTTACAATTACTTCAAAAAAAAAAAAATACTTAGGAATAAATTTAACCAAGGAAGTAAAAGACCTGTATTCCAAAAATTATAAGACATTGAAGAGAGAAATTAAAGAAGATACAATTAATTGGAAACATATACCATGCTCATGGACAGGAAGAGTTAATATACATAGTTAAAATGATCATACTACCTAAGGCAATATACAGATTCAACACAATCCCTACCAAATTATCAAGAACAACTTTCATAAAACTAGAAAAAATAATACTAAAATTTACATGGAACCACAAAAGACCCAGAATAGCCACAGCAATCTTGAGAAAGAAGAACAAGATGGGAGGTACCACACTACCTGACATCAAATCATACTACAAGGCTATAGTAATCAAAACAGCATGGTATTGGCATAAAAACAGATACATAGATCAATAGAACAGAATATAGAGTCCAGAAACAAATTCATGCCTATACTGTCATTTAATTTATGACAATGGAAGGAAGAATTTACATTGGGGAAAGATAGTTTATTTAATAAATGGTGCTGGGAAAACTGGACAGATACATGCAAAGAAATTGAAATTGGCCCACCTTCTTATGCTATATACAAAAATAAATTCAAAATGGATTAAAGACTTAAACGTAAAACCAGAATCCATAAAAATCCTAGAAGAAAATATAGGAAGCAAATTTACAGACATTACTCTTAGTAAAATTTTAACTAATATATCCCCTCAAACAAGGGAAACAAACAAAAAAAATAAATAAATAAACAAAAATATGTCAAACTAAAAAGTTTTTTTCACAGCAAAGGAAACCATCAATAAAACAAAAAGGGCATCCTACTGGATAGGAGAAGATATTTGCCAATGATACAACTAATATGGGATCAATATTCAAAATTTATAAAAAACTCATACAACTCAACACCCAAAAAAAGCAAAAAACTCAATTAAAAAATGGGCAAAGGACATGAAGAGACATTTCTCTAAAGAAAACATACAGATGACCAATAGACATATGAAAAATGCTCAGCCTCACTAATCATTAGAGAAATGCAAATAAAAACCACAATGAGATACCACCTCACTCCGGTCAGAATGGCTAACATCAATAAATCAACAAACAAGTGTTGGTGAGGATATGGAGAAAAGTGATCCCGCGTGCACTGTTGGTGTGATTGCAGATTGGTGCAGTCACTATGGAAATCAGTATGGAGGTACCTCAAAAATTTGAAAATAGAACTACCTCATGACTGAGCAATTCTACTCCTGGGTATCTATCCAAAGAAATTCAACACACTAATTTGAAAAAATATATGCACCCGTGTGTTTATTGCAGCACTATTTACAATAGCCAAGATATGGAAATAACCAAAATGGCCTTCAATAGACAATTGGATAAAGAAGCTGTGGTACATTTATGCAATGGAATATTACTCAATCATAAAAAAAAATGAAATCTTTCCATTTGCAAAAGCATGGATGGACCTAGAGAACATTATGCTATGTGAAATAAGTCAGACTGAGAAAGACAAATACCATATGATCTCACTTATATGTGGAATCTAAAGATAAGAACAAACAAGAAAATAGAAATAGACTCAGAGATATAGGGGGGAAAAAACTGGTGGTTGTTAGATGGGAGGGTGGTGGGCATGAGGGAGTAGGCAAAGGGATTAGCAAGTACAAATTAGTAGTTACAATATAGTCACAGGGATATGAGATACAGTATGGGGAACATAATCAATGACGCTGTAAAGATTATGTGGGGTGCCAGATGGGCACTGGACTTATTAGGAAGATCACCTCATAGACTGTGTAAATGCCTGACCACTGTGCTACACTATTACATTGCTTTGCACACCTGAAACTAATTTTTTAAAAACAGAAGAAGAAGAACTAAACTAGGCTCATATGTAAGAAGACCCAACTAATTAAAACAAACAAACAAACAAAATAACTCGTAAGTTTTCTCCCCAATTACTCTATATATTCAGGACATTCCAATCAAATTCCTAAGATTTTGACTGCAGATTGACAAATCAATTTGAAATTTTATGTGAAAAAGGACCAAGAATAATTTTAACTGTTTTGAAATTCAGTGAGTTGCTTTCAAGACTTACTTTAAAGTTGCAGTAGTTAAGACTATAAGGTTGTTACAGGATAGAGTATATTGAAACAGAACTATACATGAAAGGAAACTTGTTTTATAACAGGTGGTATTGAAGATTACAATCAATTATTTAATAAATGGTGATGGGGAAAAATGGTTATTCATAGTGGGGGGGAAAACAAAACTGTCCCTACCTCATACTATGTATGAAAATTAATACTAGTCAAAATAAATTTTAAGAATTAAAATTTTAAACTTTTAGAAGACAATGAAGAAAATATATTTATGACATTGAAGTATGGAAAGGATTTTTAATCAATTCCCCAAAAATCAAAAATTATAAATAAATGTACAATAAAGAATGAAAATTATTATACAGCAAAAGACACTTAAAAGATGAAAATACAATTGATAGTCCAAAATGGATGGGTATCCAATATAGAAATTAATACAAACAATTATGAAAGCAATTCATTAAAATTAGGATAAATGATATATACAGCAATTCATAGAACAGTACTAATAATGTATGATAAAGAGATGCTTAACCATCTCAGTAATCATAAAATACAAATTAAAATGACAAGATATTTATTATGCAATTACATTGGCAACATTTTAAACATCAGACAATATCAAGATATGAATACATGAAACAAGAAGAATTTACACAGTTGGTGGTAATGTACATCTGTTCAACCATTTTGGGAGTAATTGGCAATATCTAATAAAGTTGAAAAGAACACATTCATCAACCTAGCTATTTAACCCTGGAGAAAAAAATCTCATATATAGGCACAAGGAGACATAGAAACATTGTTTGGAATAAGGAAAAATAATGGAAATAAATCTCCATTAAGAGAAAAGAGAAAAGTAAACCATGGGAGAGTCACACAATACTGTAGAATGCTCAATGTCAGTGATAGTTGTGGGTGGATACAGGATTGTTGCAGTAAGCCACTGAATTTTAAATTGCTCAGTTTCTAAATAGATGCAATATTGAAGTCAACTTTACAATTTATTTCTTATTTTATTAGATTTTTACTAACAATGTTGTCTATAAAACATATAATCAGTAGAGCTTTTTGTTGTTGAAGTACTAAGCTACTGTCAGTCCTTTGAACAGAGATGCCCCTATTCAAGTGTTCAATGGGCAATGTTGTGTGAACATGTTCTTTTGAATCTGATTCTGTAATCTTATAAGGAACTTTGATGAGTCTATGAGAAACAGTGAGGGTCATTCTTAATGATGCAATCATATAGTACAACATTAATAAGAGATTTTGGGCTTCCTCTGGCTAGAAAGAAGTTATGCTTGATAGCTTTGTTGATGGCTGGAATACTCTTCCCGAAACAACCTCCTCCATCCCCACAACACACAAGTACACACATACACACATACACACACACACACACACACACACACACACACACATACACACTTCACTGCTAATGAACCAAGAAGAAATATTAACAGCAAATCCACTAATAAGTATGCAACACAAAGAAAATCAAAAGAAATTAGCTCAAATAAGTATCTGAATGAAAAAGGACTGTGTTGCAGACATCCAGTTTTCCTGCATCTCCACCTGGTGTGCCAATCTTAGCATATCAAGTAGGCAGCATGCATTTTGAAGAGGGTAGAAGTCTTATTTTACATGCAAGAGTGGGGTAATTTTATATCTGCTGTAAGACTGGATTAAGTAGTTACAGACCATTGTTAAGCTACTAAAATAATCATGAAGAAGAATGGATGGAAGAACATATCCTTGCAACAAACCCAAGTTAATTACCCTTGCAGCTGGGAGATCGATTTGCATAGAGAGTCATTGAAGCCTGTCAGGTATGAATTGAACCATTGAGCTGCTACATTTGATAATCCAGCCCTTGAATTTATTTTTTTTCCCTGAAGATGTTGTTTCAGCCTACCAGCCAGCTTTCCTCATATAAAAGTACTAATTTCTAATTAATTTGCTCCTATACACACACACACACACACACACACACACACACACACTGTGACTTTAAAGAAATTATTAAAATATTATCAAAAGCATAGATATTGTTAATCACATACGTGAAAGAAGAAACAGTTGTATTCGGTAGGTTTTAGTTTAGTTCTCAAAACCTGACAACTCAAGAATTGTCCTAGGACATTTATAGATTTGCAATTGGCTAATGATAATGAGGTTGTATTATAAAAGGCTTTACACCTGTATTAACTCATTTAATAGTCACAACAGCCATATCAAGTAGGTATAACACTTTCATCATTTTACCCAAAGGAAAACAAGCACAGAGAACTACAGTAAATTTCCGAAGACACTCAGTTAAGAAAATGGCAGGATCAAGATTTGACTCCTGATAGCCTGATTCTCAGCACAGTCTCTGATCCACTTTACCATGCCTCTCTTAAAAAGTCTACATTATGCTGCCTCTCCTAAGGAATACGAGCTTTTCTGTGAACTAATAATAGTAATAATAATAAAAACAATAATAATTTAAACAAAAACAGAAGAATTGGTACTCGTGGTATTTAGTAGTATTTATCCATTGGTATTATTTGTCCACTTTTAGAATTTTAAAATTAAAGAGCTAAGAGACGGTACTGTTGGGAAAAAGAGAATAAAGTGAATAAATAAAACTATATATATGTATATAGTTTTTTGTACATACATGTATGAAATTGAATGGGATTCTACTAAGGTTAATGATGTTTTAATAAATTGTAGCAAAAATTGATTTAGATAAAAATTAATTTAAAATATTAGCTAGAATTGAGAATCATAAAAAATAATATACATACCTAACTTAAAACATACCATAAGTTTTCTTTCACCAATATTTTTTGTGTTGTATATTTGTATGTTCATGTCACAGAAACCTAACTCAAATGAGCTTAAGTGTTAAGAAAACTTTAAAGCAAAGAACCTGAAGGAAAGACTTGGAGTTTACCATATAGTTAGTATAACGCAAGTAAGGATGGGCAAAGATAACTCCAGCCAAAAGAGGCGGAGTATAGCTTAAATGCGACTAAATTTGGATAATTAGGAAGAATTGCTACAAGCTCAGGGAAAAAATATATATATACATATACATATGTATATATATGTATGTGTGTATATATATATATATATATATATATATATATATAACGAAGTATACTCTCTATGTAACCTCATAACATTAATTATGATGATTTACATAATATTCTATTAAATTTCATAATTACACATGCAAGGATGGTGGCATATTTGTGGGGGAGGGGAATCCAACTGACTCTCACTAGTCATAGAAGTTGAAGTGTACACATACAGGGAGAGATGAGTAAGTACTAGAGTAGCTTGCTGACCATGAGCACTCAGTGCCCACTTGCAATCATACTGAAGAGAGCTTTTGCCAAATGCGTAACAACTGGGCTCCAAGAGTTTTGTCTCACATTCTTACAGTTCAAGCACTCTGAAATTTCAAGAATCCTAGAAAAGGATCTAGTCACCCAATATTGGGTTCAATTTCCATCAGTAAGCCCAACACCAAAGTCACCTGAATGGGAGACTACTTTGTTAAATATGGCAAACTAATTATAAAAATTTACAATACGTATACAATTGTATCTCTCACTGGGGGGGGTAGGTTTCACATGGGAAAAATTAAAACTCTGCCCACAACTGAAGCTCTAATATAAATGTATAAGCGTATGTAGTAGATTTCGAGAGAGTCTAACAAAGTCAGATTAGTGAGACCCTCAAGCCAAGTCACCCTAACTAAAAGATCACTCAAGATGAGATATTCTCCACAGGAAGGTTCTGCTATGAAAGGGGTTGTCATGACACTCGTTAAAGACACATAAAACTAGCCTCAGGTACCAATGCAAACTAGACAAGCAAAGTGTCCACACTAAAGTTGAAAGAACTGTATAACTAAAAAAAAAATTTTAAAGGAATATCAAAGACTGACCTGCCAGATTTTCTTCAGGTAACGGAATTTTTAATTGGTATTACAAATCAGCCCTCTGACATGGAATCTAAGAAGGTTACTTTAATACAACCCAGGTAAACAGTGTGAAAATTCAAGGAGAATCTGAACAACCCATTGTAGGTTAACTTCAGGGATAAAGTTGAAATAGTAGCATTCAAATATGAGAAGAGAGAAAAACATCTATGTGATCCATAAATGGAGAAGATGCTCAACAGGTAGAGATAAGGATATAATATGCCAAACAATTTTCTACAAAAATAAATTAATTTTAGCTTGTTAATTTTCAATGAAATATAGACTGTATAAAATAAGATATGAATAATGAAATGATAAAAAAATGAATTGAGGTTTAAAAATGAGATGTCTGAATGAGAGGTAGAAATTCATAAGGGAAATAGGCATGATAAGAAAAGCTAAAAAAGCAAAGAAGAATATAATTATTTGAATAAATAATACATTTGGTTTTATCAATTTCCTTTTATTAAACTCTACATCCTAAGTATCACCTTCTCCTAAAGCAGTTGGAATATTTATAAAAGCTAATCTTGCAATAAGATACAGTGAAACCTACAAAATACACAAAAGCACAGAAAGCATATATAATAACAATATTTGCCCCAAATACAATAAAATAACAAATTAACAACCAAAACAATGACAACAACAAAGAAACCAACATGGCAATTCTTTTTTTTTTTTTTAATTTTCACATAAAATTCTAGGGTCAAAGAGAAAATTAAAGCTAAGTCTTTACAAATAGAAAGAATATTATCTATTTTTTTTTCATAATTCAAAATATGTTTATTACTTAACAAGAAAACTAAAATAAATTATTTCACTACCTGAAATTATATTAAATTCAATAAATTTGAAAGAGACTAAATAAACAAAAGAAGATTATGATTTAAAAATAATATATGAGAAATTATAATTTTAAGTAATGAACTAGGAACAAATATTTTGAAAGAGTGATAAAACAGACAAAACTAGAAATAAACTAATAGAGAAAAATCTACATACTCATACACCCCATTAGAGATAAGAAAGAGGCTACAACCAGAGGACAGAAGAGTTCAAATAATTAAAATATTTCCCTATATAAAACTGTGATAAATTAGAAAAAAATGTCATCTGGATTATTATTTTTTTAAATAGATTTAAAATTTTAAAAATTGAATATGACCTTTATTCTTTCCTAGGGTTCTTGCTCATTAATAAACACAGAATATTCTTGGGTAATTAATTTTATGAAGCCAACATCACCCAAACTACAACCATGACAAAAATAGAAAAGGGAAAGCAAACGAACAAATTTTGTAAAGAACAAAAATCAGTCTCAACTATTAAGATAAAGATAAAAACCCTAAATAAAATATTAGCAAATTGAGTCTAGTAATATATCAAAAGAATATTTTATGATCTAGATATTTGAATACAGAAATATGTTTCTTTTAATATTAAAGATGCTATTGACTTAATTACAAGTATAAATTAATGAAAGGAGAAAGAAACTAAGAGCTCACCAGCTGGAAAGTCATCCATCTAATATACAGAAGGTATGAAAAAAATGTATACACATTTTAAGAAATGTGAAAAAAACTGTATTAAAATTACACTCATGGTAACCACTTGGAGCACCTCTTGTAATTGCAGAAGTCAAACGTTATTTGTTTTCATCTTTTGTTATCAGTACATATTGAGTATTACAATTTTAATACAGTTTATTTTTTCCTTTCTTAAAATGTGTATATATTTTCTTGGCACCCTTAACCAATTAGGAAACACTAGAAGCATTTCTTTATGAAAGACAGAAACAGCAACAATAAACATAAGTACTAATATTTGGTAATTCTCTAGAAGTTCTCACAAAAGTACCACAAAAACAAATACAAACATAAGATATAAACCATTACAAAGAAGAGAAAAATATTGTATGTTCAGATGCTTTGTTATAAAATCTAAGAAAATCAAGTGAAAGCATTTTAGCTAGTAACAAAATTTCTCAGTTTCACATGTTCTAACCCATGATTACTGATGTATAAGAAACTGTTTTGCATTAACACACAGATGTACAGTAATAAACTTAAGAAACATGAAATAACACATTGGAGAAATTTTTAAACCCAGTTGCATAAAAGAAAATATGATTAAATAGCAACGGCAACTATCAGAAAATTTATCAGCATGTATGTGGTCAGTCTCATCCAAATCAATATATACATATAATTTATAAGTACATTAATATAAAGTTTATCTGGAAGAAAAAATATGGTAGCTGGATTATTGAAAAAAAAACATTTAAAATAAAATATTAATGAGTAGGATTCCTTCTCTTTCATATTCTGAAATGTAACTTAAAGCTTCTCCAGTATTTAAATAAGTGCAAAAATAGATGGATCAATGGGAAAATAAGAAAACTCCCTCAAAGGTACCTGAGTATAATGAAAATTTTGGAATAAAAATCAATGTAGAATTTATAGGCAATAGCTAGATAATAGGATATTTAACTCACTCTTTATAGAATTTTTTTTAACTACGTAGTTCACATTGTATATGTGTACCTTGCCACACACTAATATACTGATGGATGTAAATAACTAGAAGAAAATTCATCTAATCTTGGAGTGAGGTAGATTTCTATAAACATAAATATGTTTATAGAACATAGACATGATAAGAAAAGCTAAAAAAGAAAATAAGAAATTAGAGATATTTATATGGATGAAAATTTAATACTTCCATATGTCAAAATAACATTATAAACAAAATTTAAAATTTGAATTTAAAGCAAAATAAAACACAGGAAAAATATATAAGAGTATTAACAAGGCTTAATTATATTACTCTATGTAAAGATCTAAAAAATTGAAATGTCTCAATAGAGAAACTTGAGATGAAGATGGAAAAAATTTCACATAAGAAGAAAACAAAACAAAACAAAAAGTAAAGATATGAAATGGTGCACAATTTCACAACAAAGAAAGCAATACAAATTGAACCAAAGAAAGAGCATTGCAAACTGTAAAATTACTTTAAAAATTATAATACTCACAGTAAACAAGGTTTCAGTGAAATGAAAGTGCATACATGCTGGTTGTGTGCACTGATATAAAATTAGGAAAGACATTTGACAAGTAATAAGTATTATAGTTTAGCTGAATAAATATACTTTCAGAAATGTACTCTATCAAAACCATCTAAACACACAAAAGATTTATAAAGTGATATCTATTATATTGTTATTTATAATATCAATAAGAAACAAGAAACATTTTAATCTTCTTTAAAAGTGGATTGGTTAAATAAGGGATGGAATGTCAAAACAAGGGACTATCAAGTAGTCTTTAAAAATAATATTTTAGAATACATCCAAATGTATTTGTTAGAGGAAATAACACCTCACTGACACTGGAATAGCAAAATAGAATACTGATATAAGTAGATCCTCGTTATCTCATCCCTCTCTGGCCCTTAGTCTCCACCTGCCCCACTGGTGGCCTGTAAGGCACCCAAATATGAAAATAGTTGGAACAATGTTTAGTGGGAAATAAATTTTTATAGATTAAATGTTAAATGAAAAGTAAACTGGTTATAAAAACAACATGCACAGTTTAAATGTGTACATATATGCATAAAAATGGTTTTAAATATTTAATACACGATGGGACAAATTTTATAACATTTTCTTTTTTGTGTGTTTTTCTATATTTTTTGAACATGTACAGGGAGGTTATAATACATATATTAGCAGGAAAAAAAAGTATAAGTTTCTCACAAAGAGTATGATTATAAATGCTATGAACATATATAGAGAAATTTGAGATACAGAAAGGGGGACCTCAAATTATAACCTGCTTGTTGACCTTTATTTGAATCAGCCAGTGGCAACCTTTTCTATTAAACCCTCTATAGGTTTTTGTGAAACTTAGAAGACAAATTTTCCTCTCTAACCAAAGAAACAAACAAACAAACAAAACAAAAGATTTATTTTCCTCTATTGCAGACTCACACAATTAGAGGAATATTGATTGAGATATTCCCAAGATAAATCAACAGAATATTAGGAACAGCTGAGAGAGAAATTACTCATCTGATCTTGGATAAGTTACTATTTTTTATATGTATCTGTGCTTCAAATTACTAATTTACAGAATTGAATAAGCATATATATGTAAGTCAAGGATAAACAATTCCACCTCTCTTATGGATCTCTCTACCTCTAGTATATATGGGGAAAGGGTGAGTTTGTTAGGCCATTTGTCACATGAAATGTATATGGATAATTATTAAAACTCTTAAATAGAATAGTATTATAATTATGATGAAGAGTTTAGGAGAACAAGTATTCACTAAACTTATGGAGGTGCAGTTCCATGATATAGATGAAAAGGCATGGATAGACAAATAGATCATTGAGTCATGAGCAGAGTCCCTGAAGCTGTGAGAAAAAGCAATCTCCATAGATAACGTATTAGAGGGAAAAGGGAAGAGGACCAAAGAGTAAACTGAGGAACATGAAGCGCAGGGGAGAAAAAGAAGAAAAAGAAAGGAAGAAATACATGCAAATAACGCAGCTGTTTTGGTCATCTACTATATAACAAAGTCTCACAAAGCTTGGTCACATAATAATAAAATCAACAGCCATTTTATTATTTCCCACAATTATGTAGGTTCACTATGCCCAGCTCTATGGTTCCTCTGCTGGTTTTGCTTGGGGTCTATAATGAAACTGCAGTCAGGTAGCAGATGGAACTCACATATCTGAGACCTTGGTGGAAATGGCTGGAAGTCTATGTTCAACTGGAACATTGGGACAGCTATTGGGATGGCTTGGTCTCCTCAATGTCTCTCTATTTTTCTCTCTTCCTCTCTTTTTTCTTCCACTTCCCCCTGTGACTTCTGTCCATCTTCTCTACACATGGTCTCTCCATCTGGAAAGCTAGACTTCATAGATGATAGCTCAGAACTCCTAAAAACACAAAAGTAGATGATTCCAGGCCTTCCTATGATTTAGGCTCAGACGTGGCAATGTCACTTGTTTTCTTATCAAATCTTTATTTATCTTATCAAATATTATCAAATGTTTTCTTATTTATTTATTTGTCGCTTTATTTTCTTATCAAATCTTATTTATCTCATTTTCCAGCATGCATTCTCTTCTCTTGTCAGTAGGTCTTTCTATTATCCCACAAACATGTTCAAAATTCCCTTTGTGACTTTTTCTGATGGTCTTCATCTTTCCTAAAATGTCCTCTTAACTCTCTTCTTCCTTTTAAAATATCGGTTATGTCAAAGTGTATCACAGGGGCATTCCATATTCAATGAACAAGGGTGTCAATTTCAGGAGGCATTGCTCATTGGTAGCCATCTTTGGTGTCTAGTTACTACCCCAACACATAGGAATTTGTCAATAAATATGTACTTAGCCTATTAATGGTTTACAAAAACATATGAGGAGTAAATTATTATCCCCATTTGACAGATGAAAAAACTGAGGCTGAGAAATGTTAAGTGGTTTGGCTAAAATCACAGAGCTAAAAACTATAGGGCTTGTCAAACTCCCAAAGCTATAGTTCACAATGCTAATTTGTATGGACAAAAGAAATACCTTTTTGATAATGACAAGACTAAGGGCCAGGAGTTGAGTGTGTGTTACTTTCCCGTGCTCTTACTTTAAAGCCGGGTAGTGACAAGAATAATAATCTGGGGAAAAAACATGCTATAATGATGCTGTAGGATTCTTTAGAAATAAAAAGTCTCTTCAAAGACACCATTTCCAGCTGAGCCTTTGGGCAAGAAACTTAGTTTTCACTTTACAAATGATAGTCACAGACCATGAACACCTTTTTAAATGCTATTTTTCAAGGCTGAGAGCAAGCGGTCCAATTATAAAAGAATCGATCTTGTTAAACTTATTCTTAAATTTTTTATTTCCCTCCTTGGTTAATTCAATTTCCCTTCAAATGCATGAATCATCAGGACATAATGTGAACATTCAGCCACAATCGGAGAGGATGTTACATTATTTGGATGTACCTGATAGAATTCAAACAGAATAGTTTGAGCAGGGTCAAATGAAACTCACCCAGCTGCCTATCCACAGCAACCATGATGGTTATTGTTTTCTTGTCTTTACAGGCTACATAAAAGATTTGTTATAATAAAAGAGAATGCACATTTTTCTGCTTATTTTATCCAAAGTGGTAACAAATTTAAAAAGAAATGGGAAGCTGCCATTTGTCTGTGCTTACGTCGGACTGAGAATTGTGCTGGGAAATTTCTCTTCGTCTCAAGCAGTTTTCACGACAACTCTGCGAAAATGTGTAGCAGCATTCCTTATTTATAGATGAAGAGAAATATAGCTCAGACAAGTTAGGTGACTAACTCAAGTTTACACAGCTGATCAGTAGCAAATTAAGGATTTGAATGAAGATCTGTGTGACTTCAAAGTCCTGCCTTGGTCACTGTCTCTGAAGCTTTCATCCTCATCATTTGTAAACACAGGCAAATACTAAGTACTCATAAACAAAAATTGACCTCATAATATCATAAAATCCAATTTGTAGGAAGAATCAGAAAGGTTAGAATTTGGAAGCTTTGGAGGTGTAGAGTTTTAAGGGTAGAGAGAGTAGGGAATGAGAGACATTTGTTTCTCAGAGAAAAAAATGGGAACAAACCAGGCCCCAGAGACTCTTCCTTTCATCAGGATTTTGCTCATGAAATATTTTGGAATTGTCCTCTTCCTCACCCCCCACTACTTTAACCCAGAAATTTCTGACTGCACATTTGCTGAAGGGGTTTTACTATGGTAACCTTCAGGCCTACACAAAGAGCACAGTCAAAACAAATAGCTCTCTTTAAATGTCATTATGGGGAGTAAAATTCTATGTGGTGTATTAATGGGCCTCCCACAGCTAAATCCTAACATACCACTTTGAAAAATGTCCCCTGTGGGTATCACTTAAACCAACAAAAGTGAGGGAATTTGAGAGTTAAGAGACAACCCAATCTAGCTCTGGTAAAAATTAATAGAAGACAGAGAGTATGAATAAATAAGTTAGGAATCAGGGAAACAAATTAAATTTGCTTTGTTTTCATCTTTTTTAAATGTTATTTTAATGTGGAAGGCCTAAAGAGAAATCTAGCTTTTATTTTTTTACATGCAATTTCCTTATTTTTGAATTTAATAAATCATTAATGGAAGTAGAAATCCTGCCTTTGGCTTTAAAAATATAAAGAAGAAGAGAAATATGGATTTCTTCTCCAGCCACCAGACAGCATTTATAAAAGATCAGAGCAATGCCCTAAGTAAATAATATACTTATAGTGTTTACCCAGCATGCACTGCTCACCTGATAAATATGTTGCTAGCTCATTTTTTTAAGGACTTATTAAGGAATAAGCTAATTTCCAAAGCTTATTAAGGAATTAATCGGCATACCTAATAGACCTCCAGAGACAATTTGACTCATGATGTAACTGTATCTTGAGGATAGGACTGATGTATGGCTGGAAATCTTCATGAAAATATTTTAAAGCTTTCACCAGTTCTTTATTAAGCCTACAACTTATTTGCTTATTGCATATTTTTCAAAGCAAAGGAATTAGTTCTTATTTTGCTTCCCCCTGCCTGGAGCCTGAGGCAGCTAGCTTTAATCTATGCTCTGACTCCCTCGGATAGCTGAGAAATTCACCATCCATATCCTACAGGAAGAAAAACTGACATTGAGCATAATCAGCACCGGCTACAACCAGGATGTTTATGACACGGCTTTAAGTCTTTAAACTATCTCTCCTTTGTTCCCACTCTTCTGTTTTTTTCTTCCACACATCTCTTCACCAACTCTATTTCTAAATGGTCTCTGCAAAACCAAATTAAAAGCGTAACACAGTTTAACCATGTGATACCCAACCCAATGAGGAGATCTGGAAGGTGTGTTCTCGGATACTGGAGGCCGAGTGTGAACTTCTAAGTACTGTGCCTCATACATCATATTCAAAAGGGGAAAAAAAGACATTGACTTCCTAAAAGTCTATCATTTCTCTTCTAGCACCGTCATTCATTACCAATTCTGAGAGAGAATTGTCTGAGAAAACAAAAGTGACTACTATCATATTATTTTCAAATTGTCTCATTTGCTTCAACTTTGAAGTGAGAACAATGGATTTGGAGTAGAATCCATGCCTAAATGTTATCTATCAATAGTTAAAGACCACAACATTGTATGCCCGAGGAAAGTAACCATGACTATTTCTTTGAAAATATTTTGATATTATGATAAAAAAATCAAAGTCATATTCAGAAATAAAGCTGACTTTATATGTTCATGGTACTCCTGTATAACAGTAAGAAAATATGTTAAGTTCATCTTTCACTGAAATAAGCCTTAAAATTGAGTTAGCAGGGTTTTAGTTGAAACAGAACTAGATCAATGTCTGGGACCTACCTAGCTCTACCATATGCTTAAGGTGATTTTAGTCATTATATCTCTTCGAATGCTTTTCTCCTCTTAAATACAATAATAATGATATATATTGTATAGAATTTGCTGTTAAAATTCAATTATATAATATTCATGTATTTAACAAATGCTTATTATGTCATGCAAAGCCCAGAGGATAAGGTGATGAACAAAAAGTCTCCATTATCAAGGATCTTATATTCTAATGGTGGCTAAGAAAATAAAGGTGGAGCAAAATGAGCGAGAGAGAGAGAGAGAGAGAGAGAAGTATAGAAACTGTTAGAAAATGACATATAGCCAATGACACACCAGTGTTGAGTAGCTTTGAATTATACTTCAATGGATTGGGAGTTGATTGAAGTTAATGAAAGTAGAAAAGTCATATGATTCAATTTACCTTTGGAAAAGTCCACTCTGACTACTTTGCAAAATATTAGAAAGACAAGAATTGGATTGGGGGATCATATGGGAGTCTCTTGTAAGAGTCCTAGCAAAAGATGCTGGTGTCTTAGACTAGTGGTTAAAATTCTTTAGAGGTTGTTGAATTTAAAGTATGTTTTTTAAAAGTTTGAGTCAATGGTATTTGCAGATTAATTAGATATGGGTTAGGAAAGAAAGAGAATCTATCAATCTCGGCCTGATCAAGTGAGGAGATACCTATAACTACATATAGATAAACACTGACGCCCATGAGGCTTAAGCTCCTCACTTGCACAAAACTTTTCAAGGCTCTGAGGCTCTAGACTGGGTCCTAAATGTTTATTCACACTGTTAATTTTTTTTAATACTTTCCAAAACTAAGACAGATTAACAGTGATTAGTTAAAACCATTGTTTCCTTATCCTGGGTCACAACCACTCCTTGGGTCAGCCGGCATGGCAGTGGACATAGACATTTCTGGAATCCAGCTAAAAGGAAGTTGAATAGGGGGTTGTGGTAGGCTGTTAAACATGACCCCCAATGAAACACTCCTCCGTTTGTCCAGATCCCTTTGCAATGTGATCCCTTTGTACTGCTCTTCCTGTCAAGTAGAGTCTATTTCCTTTCACACCTCTTGAATCAAGCCGGTCTTGTGTCTTGCCTTCACCAAGAAAATGTTGCAGAAGTAAAATATTAAAGCCCAACTTTAAGGTGATTCAGAGCTTCCATTTTCCATCTTGGAACCCAGATTGAGACCACATGGAGAGCAAGACCACAATGAATAAGATATCATATGGAGAGAGAAACCACATAGAAGAGAATCAAGGAGCCCCAGTTGACAGCAGCAACAAAGTCCCCAATATCAAGCAAGATGTCACCTTTCGTTTTTCAGTAACAAACTGCCCCAGACAGACACCCTGACAGACATCATAGGGAAGGGTGCGTAGACAAGCCATCCCCAGGAAGCCCCAAATACCCAACCCACAGAACCGTAAGCAGTAAATAGGTTACTGCTGAAGTTCACTGCATTGCGTTTTGTTTTGTTTTTCACAGTAGTAGATCGCTGATATTAGGATAATTTAGCTTGTTTCAGCAGACTATATTTTTGTGGTTTGCAGATGCTATAATATATAGTTAGGTTATTGTTTTCTTTCCATGTGTATCACTGGTCTCCAGGAATACTTTTACCACTCACTGTGCTTACTCTCCTGGCATTATGACACCAGTGTTCAGGGCCAGAGATGCTTCTGCACAACGAATGTGTCCTGTGGTGTCTGGCACCCAAACTGTATGAGCATTGGAAGAAAAACAATGCTGAAATCTACAGAGCCAGAATAAATATGAGAAAATTTTTTCAAAGCATTACCTGTATAAAATTCTGAGTATTAGGTTCTTAATAATGTCAGATCAAAATGGAAGTTCTTGAAAATGTAGCATATAAATTATAAACTTACTATGTATTTGTTTTAATGACAATTGCACAAATGCAATTTATCAGAAATTCTGTGCTAGTCGGGCATGAACCTATATCAGAAACACAAAAGCAATTATATTTGTGAAGGCGCAAATATGTTGTCATTATGTAATCACAGTTTCTACATTTGACCAAAATTTTAAAATTTCTATGACATTATTAATGATAATTGTGAAGCTGAAATAAGTTTTTCTAACTATCAAGAATTTAAATTTATTTCTAAGTTACTTTAAAAAATTTAAAGCTAGAATGACTTTTTTAAGACTATAACTTTTCAGAGTAGTTTTAGGTTCACAGCAAAATTGAGATGAAGGTATAGAGATTTCCTATACACCCCTTCTCCCACATGCATAACCTCTCCCATTGTCACTCACCAGAGTGGTGTATTTGTTACATTAATTAATCTACATTGACGCATCATTACCACCTGAAGTCTGTAGTTTACATTAAGTTTTACTCTTAGGGTACACATTTTATGACTATGGGCAAATGGATAATGATATGTATCCACCATTGTAGTGTCATACAGAGTATTTCCACTGCCCTAAAAAATCCTTTGCTCTTTCTGTTCATCCTTTATCCCCATGACCAGAACCCCTACCAACCATTGATCTTTTTTACTGTCTCACTAGTTTTGCCCTTTTCGGAATGTCATATAGTTGGAATCATATGGTATGTAGCCTTTTCTGATTGGTTCCGTTCACTTAGTAATATGCATTTAAGTTTCTTCTATGTGTTTTCGTAGTTTGACACCTCACTTCTTTTATCAATGAATAACATGCCATTGTTTAATGTACTATCTTTTATTTGTTCACTCACCTACTGATGGAAAGCTTGCTTCCTTCCAAATTTAGGCAATTATGAATA
The DNA here is from genome assembly GCF_057876585.1 of Rhinolophus sinicus. NCBI lineage: Eukaryota > Metazoa > Chordata > Mammalia > Chiroptera > Rhinolophidae > Rhinolophus > Rhinolophus sinicus. The sequence goes on from NC_142502.1 coordinate 22,429,872, forward strand.
AAACGGTTTTAAATATCCACATGCTAGTTTTTGTGTGGACATAAATTTTCAACTCCTTTGGGTAAATACCAAAAAGTGTGATTGTTGGATCACATGGTAAGAGTATGTTTGATATTGTAAGAAACCACAAAATTGTTTACCAAAGTGCTTGTACAACTTTTTACTTCTACCAGCAATGAATGAGAGTTCCTGTTGTTCTGTACCCTCATCAGAATTTGCTGTTGTCAGTTTTCTGGATTGTAAACATTCTAATAGGTTTGTAGTGATATCTCATTTTCATTTTCATTTGCATCTTCCTAATGATATATGATGTGGAGCATCTTTTCATATACTTATTTGCCATCTATAGATCTTCTTTGGCAAGGTACTGGTTAAGATGTTTGGCCCATTTTTAAAATCGAGTATTTGTTTTTTCATTGTTGAGTTTGATTTACTTCTTAGTTTAATTTTCGAATGTTTACTTTTTAAAGAAAGGATTAACCATGCTAAAGGAAAGAATGATTTACTTTCATATTGCCTTTCTAGAAATATTATAGACTATTGCCATAAGTATATATAATAAAAAATATACCACTAAAAACATAAAAGATATGGAAATGTTTTGGGCAGCTGATTCTTAAAACTAAAGTTATTTCTATGGATTTTATTATTTGGGAATATTTTCAGTCTTTTAAATTTTGTTAATTCATTCTTCTAAAAAAAAGTCACTTTTGTTACATATTTGGAAATTATAACTTTTTATTATTTTTCTTAAAGCTCTCCAAACTCCATGTGCTCCAGGCCTCAAAAAGTCAGGCTGTAAAGTTGATAGCACCATTTACCACAATTGGAACACTGAGAAAGGCATTAAAGCGCTTTGAGAATTGTAAGGTACTATCTAAACATAAAGCCTTGCCATTTTTATATTTTTGTTCTGAAAGGCAGTGAATGGATTCCCAATCTGTAACTGTATAAAATGGCTGAGGGGTCACAACTTTCCAAGCTCTTAAAGGACAAGTACTCCCTTTGGCTGTGAAAGACCCTACTTCTGTACCTGGGGAATTTATAACTGTGCTAGGCTACCCAATAGAAGGGGAAAGTACAAAACCCAATAGAAGTGGCTTGACAGAATCTTGGGACATAAGCAGCCATCAGTAGAGTCTGATGACCCATAAGCAATGGTCAAAGACCTCCCATTGGCTACTCCTCCCAGCTATGACAAGAGGAACCAGCACAGACCCACAGCACTGCTGAGACAAGGTGCTCTCTCAAAAGGCATTGGATGGTGAAGCATAGGCTCTGCTGTCCCATTGCTCCCTGCTTCTAGCAATAATTGCTCCTCTATAGCACATCAATGATGACTTTGCTCCCTCCATCTCCAGTGATGTTTAATGAGTGCTTCAAGAGCTGATTTGACAGTTTGAAAACAAGAGAGAAAACCAACCAATTAACTAACAGAATAATGACTGATACTTGCTCTTTGCTTTCCTGATAATTTCTAATTCTGCTGCAACTAGTGTAGAAAGAGAAAAGTCATAGACAAAGAAATGAAGAATAAATCCAAAGATTACTATATCAATACACAAAGCTACTCAAATTACCAGAAATGCATTTCATCACTTAGACATGTATGCCTATAAACAGCACCCAAAATAGGGTACAGTAGTTCCCTCTTATCTGCAATTTCACTTTCCATGGTTTTGATTTCTGCAGTTTGCTACCCATGGTTAACAATGGTCATGGAAAATTTTAGAAATAAACAAATCATAAGTTCTAAAGTCTATGTTTTTCTGAGAAGCGTGATGAAATCTCATGCTGTCCAGCTCCATCCTGCTCCATCCCACGCAGGACGTGAATCATCCCTTTTTCCAGAGTATCCATGTTGTCTGTATATGCTACCCACCCATGTGTCACTTAGTGGCCCTCTCAATTATTAGACTGACTTGCAATATCACAGTGCTTATGTTCAAGTAACTCTTACTTAACTTTATAATGGCCCCAAATGATGGTGGCAATTCGGATATGCCAAAGAGAAGCCATGAAGTATTTCCTTTAAGTGAACAGGTATTAATGTATAGGAAAAAAACCAAACAAACTATATATACATTTTGGTACTGTCTGCGGTTTCAGGTATCCACTAGGGGAGAGGGAGTATGTGTCTTGGACTGTACCCACTGTGGATAAGAGGTACTACTGTAATTAAGCACGTTCCACAATTCTATTAGAGAAATAATGTGTTCATAGCATTTAAAAAGCAAATATCTGAAGATGAGGTGTCTTCTTTACCCAATTGCAGATGATACATTTTTAACATCCACCCCCCCGTCTCTATTATTCCTTTCCTCCAGGGCTGTGAACTGATTTTATCACTTTTGGTCACATTATTCTTCTCTTGGAATAGCTATCAAAGTTTATGAGTATATTCCGCTATCTTGTCTTAAAAAAAAAAAAAAAAATCCTTCCCTGGATCCCTGTTCAACATTAACTAACTGAAACCTACAGGATAATGAATCTGTAAAATGAGGGGGAAAAAATAAATATCTGAGTTTTCTGTCATATTATATGAATTTGAAAGATGATTAAAAATTTACATGACTTTTGAATAGAACCTACATATTATTGTTAGATTTAAATATGATTTATATATGTTTTAAATTAAACAATTTAAGAATATTTTCCATTCAACAGTTTCAGTATTTCCTTTTCCTGAGCATAAATCTGGTTGTTGCTCCCATGCATTTTAATGAAATTTGAGCCTTCTTTTCATAATAATTGAGAAGATTTTTTCCCATCTGAATCTAGGTTGTTGGTCTTTCTTTGATGCATTTACTTATTTTCTGAAGGCAACTCAAAAAAGCAGATTTGTTCAGAATATAAAAACTAAGTTGACTAAACCCTACAACCCAAAGAATACATTAGATACCAACTAATTACCATATTCAGGTAAAACACTGAGTTACATCCAAAAACTTAGGTTCTGTATGTCCTATACCTAATCCATTTAGTACAATGTAACTCAAATTCCACTTGATTACCTCACTTGTTTGCCAAGAAAAAAGCTATTAATTTATTAAAAATAAACATAATGGATGTTATTAAGGCACCAGCTTCATATTTTCACAAGAGTTTACTTTTCAGACCAATCTATAAAGGGTCTAACAATTATATTACATAAGTAGTTTGCATTCATATGTGCAGTCTTTATTTCTACCAAATCATTTCTAAATATCCAGACAGATATATTAATCTAAGTTAGCCAAACTATGACAATGCCTTAATTTAAATACAAGATAAAAATCTTTTGCTAAACATTTGTATCATTTCATATCAACTCGAGCTTTTAATTTTAAATCAAAGACTTTTGAATATTGGAATCTGTAAGAGAAATAACATCAAATTATTAAAATCTGAGATAACATAAGAGAGAAAATAATGTACCATTTCTCAGTGATCATCAAATAAAAGGGTGCTCTTATAAAATCTAAAATGTTGTCTTCATCAGTGTGCAATAAAGTTGTGGAGCATCAGCTATCACTAGGAAAATTTTCACTTTATTTATTTATTTATTTATTTATTTTATTTTTGGTCAGTTCCAGCCATATTTTCAAGAAATTTTAAAATATATTTCAATTTCTGAAAGCATCAAAATATTATTTATGGCATTTTCAGTCAACTCTATTGTTCTAAATTTTTGTTTTTTAATGTTATCCTCTACTTTTTCCCTTGGTTATGGAACAATTATAACACGGGTCTTCTGTCAGAGCCCCTCAGCAACCAAACCAAGGTACCACATGCTTCCAAGAGTTGACAAACACTGGAGACATCAGAACATGAATTGTGCAGATATTTATGAGAACATTTATCAAGAATGAGGAAATATAAAACAGTCTGGAGATCCTATATTTTATGAAAAGGTCACTCTTTCATGAAGTGTTTTTTCTGTTCAGGCTTATAGAATTATGACTACAATACCATAGCCTTAACTTTGGCAGGATTCCCTAGCTGAACGGTGGATCCTTAAGTAACTCATTGCGATGAAAAGGTCATCTGCATCTGCCAACAGGTTATCTCTGCTTCAGCTCATATTAAGAGCAGTAAACCTTAGATCAACCCAAACCAGTATAATATACACATCTATAATGGCAGGCATGCTATCTAGGGGAAAACATGGAATAGACTAGAAAGTACATTGTCTATGAATGAATCATACATCATTTTTAGATGGAGTTTTTTATTTTATACACAGATTTGTGTAGCCCAAACTGCATGACAGACTAACTAGACAACCTTAGTTCTTTAAACATTAATAGGGTTCTCTTCTTATTTTGTGTTCTGTTGTTTTGTTAGCAAACCTGTCTTTCTTTCAACGTTCTTTACCAAATTTCAAATTACTTGTATGTACATTCACATCACCTTCTTGATCCTTTAGAATTTCAGAAACTGAAGATGAAACTCCCGATTCCAAACTTCAGTCAGATGAGCATGAGGAACGAAGGCAAGAGTAAAAGAAACAGAAAGTTGGATCTCTTCCAATCCTAACACCTCAACCAGTTCTCCACATTCACGTTAAATCCTCAGCAAGCTTTCTAAGGCAATAAACATACTTCCCAAAGAAAAAATAACCTTAATGCTCAGGAGAAGGTGACACACAATAACTGTTACCATATTTCCACTCAGGGAAGCTTCTGTCTTTATTTTAAACCTGCCATTTTAGAGTTCAAAGGCTATGATGAAAAAAAGTCAAGTATTTGCTCCCCTTCTCTAGTCACAATCAGATAAGATTATTGTTCTTCCTAAGCACCTAGAATCAAGGTATTGGAATGAAAATAAAAATTTAACAAAGAAGACTACACAAAATTAATTTGATAAATAAAAAAAATAAAATTTATACTTAATCATAGAGATCTACTGGGAAATGTGCATCTTACTTAATTAGTATTGGTAAAAATCAGAACTCATGCTATGTTGTCCAGTACAAACATGTCATTCACTTAGCTGGAACCAAAATTCCCACTGTGTCCCTTCCCCAATTCAGAATCTCTGTAGACTTTCCAAACAATCATGTGAATAAGATAGGTTCTTCCTCCAACCCACACTCACAAATAAATTAGAATGTAATATGCTTGGCAGAAATGGATTCCCTTCCCTACAAATTAGTAGGAATGAAAAATGTAATTTTGTATGAGTGTGTTCTTTGTTTCACATTTTGAACTAGAGTGTAGGGAAATAGATTGGTTCTAGCTACCATCAGAACCATTCATCAGAATTAAGATCCTAGTATTATAGAGCTGAAAACCTCCTCGAGAGGTCATCAAGCCCAGCCTCTGTCCTATTAATCAAAGGGAAGCCCAACATATGCCCCAGCAAGCACTATGATTTGTAATTTGAAGTTGACATAGTATAGATTTCTGGGAAACTGTGAGTAAATTATTGTACCATTTTCTGCCTTAGATCACATCTGTAAAATGAGGATGAGAACCACTGCAAATTGCTCCAAGACTCATAGGAGAAAAGACATATTGATAAATTAATGTAGAGGATTAATTTGTGACTAATAACCTTAGGACAGAAAATAATACATGCTTAAAAAGTACCAGCATATTTAGTTCACTGTTCAAAAACAAACAAAACTGTATTTAGACAAATATATAAAAATAATATGCAGAAGAGAAAACATAGAAATAGTCTCCTTGAAATTTTATATTTCTTGATCTCTCTCTAAATTTCTTTCTCTGTTATCTTTCATCCTCTGTTTCAGAATATTCAAGAGAATAATAGGTCTCCTATTGTAAATCTAATATGAAAAATAATACTGAATTATGTAGAAATTTAGAGGGTGGTACTAAGAATATTGATTAGCCAATAATTGACAAAGGAAGACGGTTTTGTCTAGAAAGGAACATGGTTGTGCATCGAAGAGAGCATATGTATAAAAATCATGTCTTGATACTTGATCCAATTATGTAGCTTTCTTCCTCCCTCAAAAAATTGCCCTAACAGTAGCTGAGTATCCCTTGCTGGTAAGCATCAAAGCTGACAGCATGTGCCCAGAGCAAGAGAACTGCTTCAGATTCTCCAGGTTCCCCATGGAAAAAGAGAAGAAACAGCTCTCTCCTGCAGACCTGAGTGGGAAAAATCTTTTCAGATTCAGAGTTTTCCTTAGTGAGAGAGTTAAAATCTCTTGGGGCATGATTTTAGCAGCATTAACTCCAGCTACTAAAGTGTATCAAAATGAAAAAAAGAAAAAAAAAATGACATGTCTTTGCATCATATTTCCAAAAACCAAGGGGGAAGAATCCTCTGAGAATGTAGGTAATATGAGATAATATATTACTACTACTAATATATTACTATTCTCTCTCCCTAGGGCTCCAGAGAAGATGATTACTGTACTAACCATCATATTTTGCTACCCATTAAATATCAAATGACTCTGTGAGGTCTAAATTCTGTAAAATGTGGACATCAACTCTTTAAGTAGTTACGCTAAGTAGTAACCTTATCTAGCTTTATCATTTCGTCAAATTACCTCATCTACTAAAAAGCAGTAACTATAGGATGCCTGCCCCAGACCCTGCCTCAACCCCCCTCAAATGTACATATAATTCAACACTATATTTTTAATTTGCCTCTTAATTTTATTTTATATCTAAGCTTTTTTATTTGGTCAAATATTAGGTTGGTGCAACAGTAATTGCGGTTTTTGCAATTATTTTTAACCTTTTAAACCGCAATTACTTTTGCACCAACCTAATAAAAAATGAGGGAATTAAATAATTCCAACCAAGGTGATCAGAGTAATGATCCATGAACAATCTAATTGATTCATACCCCAAAAACATTTTTTGAATAAAAAAAAATGTATGATTTAATTCCAGATCGGCAAACACGTATTTTTGGCCACTTGCTACTCCTCACCTAGGTAGATATCACCAATCAATCACAAAATAGTCCTCACTGCAGAATTCTTCCCTTCCTCCCACACCTGTCCTCACCAAAGGCCTTGTGATTTTTCAGTTTTCTCAATCCAGCAATCTGGGTAATTACTACTCATGTTTAAGGTGGTTTGGAAATGAAAACCAGTTGAAATCTAGGAAATATTTATGTCCTTCAATGGAATCATCAGTTTTTTATGATCTATAGAGATTTTTTTCCCCCTTCTAATGACCTTTGGATAAAACGCTGACCCAACATATAAGTTTTCTAGGACTACCATAACAAAGTACTACAAACTGGGTGGGTTAAACATCAGAGATTTATTTTCTCACACTTCTGGAGGAGAAAGACCAAGATCAAGGTTTCTCTCCTTGGCCATCTTTTCCCTTTCTCTTCACGTCCACTTCCCTCTGTGCATATCTGTGTCCAAATATCTTCTTCTTATAAGGACACCTGTCATGTTGGATTAAGGCCCACCCTGTTGATCTCACTTGAACTTAATTACTTCTTTACAAACCTTATCTCCAAATACGGTCACATTCTGAGGGATGGGTGGTTAGAAATTCAACATAGGAATTTTGGAAGACACAACTCAGCCCATCACACCCACATTATTTGAAATTGAGTTATTCTTCAACTGTAAGCCAACTTTAATAAGATTATCAAGTACTTGCCTTTATATTTCAAACAATAATGATTTATATTGGTACGACTACATTCTTTTAGTCAGATACATCATCATGTTGTAGCATCTGTGACAAATAGTATATTTCAACATTTGTATTATTCTTCTCCTTTTGTGATTTTTAAAGATGATGTCAAGGCTGTAATTATCTTGGCTAGCTGATTCAGATTCCTAGATGGTAATGACCTTTGACCTTGAATTTCTGCCTCTAATGTTTCTTCTCTCTTCCTGCTGTTCTCATCTTTCCATGTATCTAGTTTCAGGATAATATACACTATTATAAACCAATCTCCTTCTGTCCTTGCTCTTTTTTTACAATTTTGATCTTATGCCTTACTATTTATCACTATTACTAATAATAACCTCTCTTCTTAAAATTATGTATTCAGTAAGCAAAGTCTTTTAGGGATGCGAAACACCATTCCCTGAGAACACAGACTAAGTAGACAGGTGTTTGCACATTTTCCTTTACATCATTTAACCAGAAAAGTCAGATTCCTTTGAACATAAAAACATACATATCTGCAACCAAAACTAATAACAAAAGGAGCTATTGTTTTCCCTAGATGGAATTTATTAAATGTATTTTTACTATATCCATTCTTTAACCTTTCAGGAGTTTCATGAACTGTTAAAGTTGATAATTTCCCATAAGTTTGTGAATTTCCTTGATTAGAGAGAAAAGAGGGAAGCATTTGGAAATACCCACAGAAGAACTTCTATGAAACCAGTGAAAAATCAAGTCTGTCTGGATAACTGGAGCATCAGTTATCCAGACAAACCAGCAACTTGGAAACTTGATGAAACAATTAAGTGAATACATAGATGAAACCTAAAATTACTCCTTAAAATTAAATATTCTAAAAGCATAGCAGAATGATCACGTGATTGACATTGCAAAGTATATTTTATTGCACTGTTCCATCTATATTGAATCAACTCAGTAGTAGAAGATACACAAATTATACTGGTCTTTAAAACTGCACAGTAGGCACAGAGTAATTAAATTTTAATATCCACCTATTGCAAATTTCTTTTAAATAACTCTGTTCACTTAGTTACCCTACTCTTAATTTTTTAACAGATAAGTCAGCTAGAAAAATTTCACTCTTGCCATTTCTGAGGTAGCTTTTATCTTTTCCTTCCAACAAAATCCAACACATATAAATATACTAGAAACTCGAAGTTTTTGTCAGAAAACAAAATGTGATATTTTCCTGAGTCACCTTGTGCTTGCACTGACAGATTGAATCACAGTTAGACTTGATGCTTTATGATTTTGTTGGCCAGACTTCCATCTGCACGACTGTTTCGTGGTATAAGAATATCCCTGCCTTGGCCACTGTTCTTTTCAGCACAGCTTTACTTGTTCAGTGCCCTTTATTTAACCTTGATAAAAAAAAAAGAAGACATTCCTAGGCATTTTGCCTTTTACCAAATGAAATTTGATTAAATATGTGCATGCATGTCTGTGTGTGTGCAATTGGAATAGCCTAGGAACCATGCCAAAAGGAAGAGCCACAACACAAGTTTGAACAGCAAGTATCTTTGACTTATTGCTGTGATTATACTAATTGCTCATCTACTTGGTGGGAGGTTGCAGGAAGCTGTTTTGAAGTAATCAAGCTGAGATAGGCCCTTCTATTTATAATAATTCTGAAAATTCTTATATCCCAAAGACTTAATTGCACTTTTCTTCTTTTAAAAATAGACTCATTCTTCTTTCTTCTCGCCCTTCCCATTGCCTCAATCTAATAATAAATATTTGATAGCTTCCTAGTTATTATAAGAGTAAGCATAAACTATCCTTCATTTCATAGATCTGAATACAAAGCCCTCAACATTCATTAATGGATTTGAAGTACAATATAAGCCTTCTACAAAATAATAATTGTTTAGGTAATCTCTTGCAGAGGGTAAATTTTATATGCATGTCATTCTTGTGGAAGTATTCCTGTGTTATGAGAAAAGACAATGATGGCCTTAGCTCAAGACTTGGATCCTTATTTATTTAGTCAATATTTTGTTATGATGGTTAGTGTTATATCAATTAATAGTATAGAACCAACTGACACAGTGCTTTTTAGCATTATAGATGGTCTTGTGTACTTTATTTTAATTTGTTCTGGGTAAGAACATTTTTAATAAAAATTCAGTGGTTAATAACATGTTTTGATCTTAGAACCACATGGAAACCTGGACATAAAGCTCTTTATTGTATATGCTACTCAACTCTCCAATATGCATTTCTTTTTGCTATTCGACCCTCATAAACAAAGATCTCATTGTGATCTGGTGAGAGCATTTAAGTGTTTTGGAGTCGCTCAAATCCAAATATTCCAGCTGCATTACTTCCTCTATGAATCTTGGGCTCCACTGAGCCACATTTTACTGAACAGTATAAGTTGAATGTTAATATCTACTATGAGTTGTTGTAAGAATTAAATATTAATAATTAGCATACATAAAATAATGACACAAGAGAGACAAAAATTTTCAGTGACTTTCCTGTTCCTCAAATCTCCCTCAAAAATTGTATTGCCTAAAATAAATACCTTTTAACTCTTCAGGCTTCAGGAACTCATCTTATTCCTGCCTCTTGCCCTCTCTTCTATCTTTAATTCCCCTCTGAAGGCTAAGGAAGCATAACAAAGTTAAAATGCGAACTCATTTAAGAAGACCCTATCTAAAATATGTAACTTTAAGTTGATAAATTAAGATGTGATAAATTTCATAAAATGAGTCGCAGAACTATTCAATACTGAACACTGAAGAAATCTAAGAGATAACCTAGTTCAGCCCCCTGTTTTGCAAAATAGGAAATTGCAATCAGAGAAGTTAATTGATTTATTTAAGAGCACCGGGTTGCAGTATTTCTTTAAATACAAAGTACTCATTACATATTTCAAAAAATTACATTTTAAAAAATTTAACTTTTTGTTGTGTTTAGACAAAAAATAACGTACAGCAATCTATTTTATGGCAAAATCCAAATAGTCAAAATTATTACTTTTATATTTGTGGGGTTTTGAACATGAGTGTATTATCTTCACAAAAGTTTCTAAACTTCACTGTGCTTTTTAGTACTTCCCAATGTATGTTTCTCCCAAAAATATACACATACACACACACACACACACACACACACACACACACACACACACACACACACAGTTTAACTCTATCCTAAGATTTTTAAGCGATCCTCTAGTTAGAGCAGAATACATATTTAAACATCTTAACGAGCCTTGAATAGAAGCAAGCCTTATAGATAAGTAAATCTCCCAAAGTTAAGCCCAGTCTTTGAAAAAATGGAATAGTATTTCAGAAGATGAAAACAGTATCTGTAATGAGTAATCTTAGTTGGGCAGGAGTTAGGCAGAAAGGAAAATTCTCAGTCTTTCTTCTTAAAAAAATATCTCTCTACTTCCCCAAAGGGAGTCCCACTCTTCCCAAAAGGACCAAGAGCACCACTTGATAATTCCTTATTTGCATCCACTTCCTGATGAGCTTGATGGAGAGTTCATGTTTTAACACCAAACCCCTCAAATAACTGTATGTACTGAAAAAAAGCATTGGCAGTGTTTCCCAATGAACAAAAAGTTTGTGAAATGTTCCTTAAATCAAAATAGTGAAAAAAGTATAGATGCAAATGATAAATGACTGTGCCAATCATACCCTATTGAGACATCTTTGGCTGAAATACAGTTATATGGCTATCTTGATCTTAGTTCACTAACTTAGCACATTATTCATATCATGTAAGCAAATAAAATAGACTAGAAAGATAAAACATATATGGAAAACTATGATATAGCACTCATGTAAAAATATAATCTGGTGTGTTTTGTGACCATTAGGTTTGACATTTAATTGGTCTTCAGAATAATTACGTATTAAACCATCTAAGTATGATGACATAAGTTTTGTTCAATAATAATTCTCCAACATAGCTCATTTGTCTTTGGACCAAATGGCACCTTTTTGATGTCAAGTGAAGCTATGACTTTTAGAGGTGGGAGTTGAGGCACAGAGGAGAATAAAAATCAGGTACAACACTTTTTACACTTGATCTTAGCCAAAAAGCCGAGAAGCGATACAACAACTTTTTAAAATTTATGTTTATCCTAAATTTGTCATTTTATCTTTTGGATAACAGTAATATTTCCTTTGGAATTCCCACAATACCTTGGCTAGAAATCCACATAGAGTAGATATTCAGAATCTATGACTTGAGTGATTTCTTTCTAATGATTGTTCAATAAGTCATAGAACAATTACTATAGTTGCTCTACTGAAGTAGTCAAGAGCAAAGAATATTCTTTCCCCTTCAACATTATTTTCTGCTAACACAGCCCACTTGTCAAAGTCCTGAGTATTTCAACAATAGGCATTATGTAAACATATAAATAACTAGATAAATAACTGACGAAATACTCTGCATTGTTTGGAGATAAATGTAAGCAAACCACAAATTACAAGACTAATATTTGCCATCTTTTGGAAGATGTTTCTAACCTAAGAAAAAATACAATACATTAATTATACATTAACATGAGCTTATGGAAGAGGATTTTGTAATATTTAAAAGTTCTTAATGGTCAGTGAGCACTTTCTAATTTCTAATAACAATAATAATATGTCATGATCTAATTGTGTAAGAAGATTGATTAAATAATTATCAAAATCAAAGACTCTTCTGTTTGTGTTATGAAAAATGTTAGGTTTCCCTGTAAAGAAAAACTGGGAAGAACATCTATAACTCAAGTAGCAATCAAGATCAGTGGAGTATCAGTTTTGGAATGATAAAATGATTACGAAATTGAATATGAAAATCAGAATGCCCAGTGTTCTTAGACAAATGTTATTACAGATGTCATGAATAAACTACCCATGATTGAGAAAAAGAAGATAAAAAAATAAACACTTGGTCCCTGAATCATGACAAGTCAATGCAATCGTGTGCTTTATATTGAAAGGGCAATTCTATATGTTGGTAGACCAGCTCTGTCAGGCCCACTGGCAGGCCACCCTTCTGTGCTTTTCCTCAGTGTGACATACACCATGAGGGGATTATGATGTATAGAAGCCAGGAATATTTCCACTATGTGTCATGATCATGAGGAAGGCAGAGCCTGGCTGTTGGTGACAGTCAGTGACGGTATTCGCTGGCCTTCTGGAATGATGGTATTAGCTAGCAGCAGAAAATTCAGTCAACATATTTTAACCTTCAGAGTTATTCAGGCACATTCTGATCTCACCAAATGGACCGATAAGAGTGAAGTATAAACTTGGCCTCAAACAGCTGTTTCCAAACAACCAATGGGAGGCGGGGCAAAGGAGTTTTTTTCTGTTTTTAGATACAGTCCGTGCCTTTCAAGGCTAAGACTTCAACAGCAATTTTTCCATTGCATAAAACACAAAGAGCTATCCTTTCAAATGTATCAGGACACAGCAGGGCAATGAGGGGGGAAAAAAGGAAGGAAAAGAAAGGAAAGAATAACTTAAATGCTATGGGGTGAAACGAACCAGGATCTGAGGCCAAAGCACTATGTGAACATTAGATTATGCAGTTGATTCAATTCTAATTCAAGTCAAGCTGGTTCAATGTTTCACTTATGATCTTTTGTCCTTTTTTGCTTGTTCCTTATCATGAAATCTGATCTATTTGTAGGTTTAATGCAGGGCACAGGGAAAAGGCTGACCTAACCTTAGTATTATAGGGGATTGCACTAAATGTGGGAGTGAGAACAATAATTCCACAGCTCCCTACTTGGAAATGGGCCCATCTTGAAGAAATAAAAATAGAAGTGTCTGAATGCAACTAAAAAGCTCAGCCACACGGAATTAAAATATCAGTTCCCTTCAATCTCTCCCTCCTCTCCCTCTCCCTCTCCCTCTCCCTCTCCCTCTCCCTCTCCCTCTCCCTCTCCCTCTCCCTCTCCCTCTCCCTCTCCCTCTCCCTCTCCCTCTCCCTCTCCCTCTCCCTCTCCCTCTCCCTCTCCCTCTCCCTCTCCCTCTCCCTCTCCCTCTCCCTCTCCCTCTCCCTCTCCCTCTCCCTCTCCCTCTCCCTCTCCCTCTCCCTCTCCCTCTCCCTCTCCCTCTCCCTCTCCCTCTCCCTCTCCCTCTCCCTCTCCCTCTCCCTCTCCCTCTCCCTCTCCCTCTCCCTCTCCCTCTCCCTCTCCCTCTCCCTCTCCCTCTCCCTCTCCCTCTCCCTCTCCCTCTCCCTCTTTCTTTCTTCCAGTCATCAGAATTCCAAAGCCCACAAATTAAAAAGATCCTTCAGTCCAATATCTTTTTGGTAACCCATCACTTGAAGTTACACTGATTCATAATGACTTCATGTACAGTATGCAGTAGTTTCAAACTAGCATTTCCCATTCCCTTAAAAAAAATTATCAAATCTAAAATGTAAATAAATAAATGCATATGCCTAAGAGGCACTGAAACTCCAGGATAGTAATTGATTAGCAGATGGTCACCCTTATGATTCCAGAATGCTCTTCTATTAACTTTCTTTGCCTTCTAAATAAATACATTATAAACTGAAATAAGAAAAAAATGTTTTCCTAACGTTTTACCAATCTCTGTTTCTAATTTACCCAAGGGCTGCATTTAGCATATTTTCAGTATCATATACTCAAAGTGGAAGCACTGGAAACAAAAAACAGATTTAGGAATCCAAGATTTACCACTTGCAGGAGACGATAATTTGTTGTATCTCATGATCACCATGTACTGTACATTAATTATTTTTATGAATATATCCATATTTTAACTTCTGTCTTCTGAATAATAGATATGTTCTCAGACAAAAATAAATTTCTCTCTCCCTCCACTGTTCATTGGTGCTTTGCCTGAATGGGATCTCTTTGAAATTAAAGGGGATTCTTTGTTTAAAGGAGGTACTTAGGGTTCGAGAAGGAATAAAAATCTGACCCATGCCATTTTAAACTTATGTTTATCCAGGCTTCATCATTTTCTGTTCTAACATGTGAATATAGTTTCCAAAACCACAAACCTCACAAGTGTTTAGATCCCAGACTTGTAAACAGGTTTGATTTCCTTTTATTGAGCGTCTTCCTTCCTCATCCTTTATTGCATTCATCTGGCTCTAATTCATTTCCATGTACTTAAAGAAATGAAATATTTTGTCTGAATTAAGAATAATCATATATTTGAGAAGATCAATCATGAAACAACAGAAAAGTGAATAGTTTTCAATGGATTTGTTTACAGTGACTGAGCAACTAGGATTTAGATGAATAAATAAAAAGACCGGTAATTTTATTGAATTATATTGTTCAATTTCAATTGTGTCTCTTAATGTAAACAGCTCAGTGATTGATGTATTATTGAACATTCGTGGAGTGTGTCTGTAATGAATATGTTTATGAACGACCCTCTGAGAGTAAATCAATGTTAGAAAGAGACCTCTGTTGATTTGGAGTTTAGATGATTGCAAACCAAACTTTAAAATGTCCAGATTTTAACACTGTGTACTTTGAAGTTTAAGAGGGAAAATAAAAGTACCCAAAAAGCAAAAGAGACAATGATTTATGGAAAAGGGGGGAGAAACCTTTCTTCATATCTCAGGTCATTATTTGGAAGCATCTTTAATTAAGTACATCATGACATCATCAAACACACTAGTGTCTTAAACCAATCATGCTTTTCTTATAAAATTATGCAATTATTAACAGGCAGGCAAACTCACTTATCCTACCCAATGGATCAATTATCTCTACAAAAATACTACTTTCCATAGACCACTAAATTGCAATTATTCCTGAGCTTTCCAGGTGTCCAAATAGCTGATTTAATTGGCAAGGAAGGAATCAACATCTTTTTTTACGGCTATCCAGTGCAGAATCCCTCGTTTCTTCTTCCTTTTATCTTTTAGAAAATTCATATTCTCCCTCAATTGCTCTATTTTGTCAATGCCTGTAACTTGGCCCAAGACAGTCATAAATCCTGAAACTGTATCTTCCACCATCCATGGAAGAGCTACTTAAAAAGCGCACACACACACACAGGATGCTTCCACAATATCTAGGTAAGAGAATGCTAAAAAACTCAACCAACTCCTATCTTTAATCATAAGGATATAAAATCTGTAGATACAGCTCAGGGTTGAACAAGTAATGTCTCTATGACAAGGTGCTAGAATATAATCCATCTTTTGATGGATTATAGGTTCTTCCTCCTATCTTCCAAATGTTACCTCTTTGCCAGATTCTGTACTTAATCTCTTTTCTTTCTGCGTACCCACATATCCAAAAGTATCATTTAATCATGTTATACAACCTCTAAATTGGTATCTCAAGACTAAATTTTTTTCAATTTTATATCTGTCTTATGTTTTCAACTGCCTGCCACTTTTCCCCAAAATCAACATTTTTCTTAAACCAGGTTTTTCCTGACTTCATATTCCTATAAACGTGCCAAAATTCTTCTAGTTAATCAGCTCAAAACTCAGAGTTGTCTTTTTCCATTTCCTCTATCCATCTACTGTCACCTTACATTTACATTTTGCTTCACAAGTTATGAAGCTTTTTTATTTATGAATATGCTTTTATTGAATTGTAATAATATGCATGTGGAGCATGCAGAAATAATGGTCTAGAAGCTTGCTAATCTGTCTGGTTTGTGGGCCAACATCATGGGTATTACATAGGACCTTGTTAGAAATCCAGAAATTTAGTCCCCATCCCAGACTAACTGAATCAAATTCTTTATTTTAATGAGATCCCAAGTAAATGTTACATTATAGTATCTTAAGCATTGCCCTAGGAGAGGTAACAGATTTGCCTAAGATATCATAGTCAGTATGTAGCAGAACTAAAACTGAAAACAAAATATTCTAACTCCAGGTCCCAAACGCTAATGCATGCTATTGAAAATGTGGCCCTCACACCAGCAGCAACAGCACCACCTGGGAACTGGCTCAAAATATAGATTGTTGTCTCTTGCCTCAGGTCATTAAATGAGAATTTCAGGAGGCAGGAACAAGAATTGGTGTGTCTAGAAGTTCTCCAGGTAATTATTACACATGTTATAGTTTAAGAAGAACTACTCTACTGTGATGTATATGTCTTCTAAGTTCAATTAGGTGCCAACTTGTCTCTCATATTTCTTCATTTTATGAACTTTGTTACCTCCCACATCTAACTCATTCCCATTTTGGATTTAAGACAATAGCCATCTTAGCCTTCTTTAACCAACCACACCAGCTACATCTTTCTCTTAAGTACTACTCCTTCCTCCCTCCCTCCTTTCCTTCTTTCCTTTCTTTCCTTCTTTCCTTCTTTCCTTCCTTCCTTCCTTCCTTCCTTCCTTCCTTCCTTCCTTCCTTCCTTCCTTCCTTCCTTTCCTTCCTTCAACAAATATTTCAGTATCTCAGATAATGGGTCCATTGCAAAATTTACAATAGTTCCCCACTGCGTCGTAAACAAGGGCAGTTCTCTTCACATTGCCCTTCATGAACTTTCTGTATATCCTCAAACTTCCCTTCCTTATGTCTCCTACCATTGCTCTACATGAAGTTTTACTCAAGATAGACTGTCAAGAGGAAAAGTCCAAGAAAAGACACTACAAAAAAGGATGTACCTCTAGGTAAGACCTAGATTTCCAGCAGCAAGAACTGAGCTGGTTTTGAGTCAAGGCCTTTGTGGTTCTCTTCCTGTGCAGGGCCAACATTTATCTAATAAAATGGTTAGATTTGAAACCACTGGCAAAAGAAAATGGCATGAATGTGTAGTGAAGAACCATGGACCAACGCAGTTTCTCACAGTCTGGAGAGAGTTTTTGAATGGTTGACAATCATTTAGTATAAACACAACTACAAAGCCACAGAGGTGAAGAACATTCAAATGACTAGGAAAGACGAAAGATAGGGGTCCACTTTCTTTGATTTGCTGAACTTTAGGAATTTAATAGGCTTTGAAGACCTTCAAATGACCCTACCTTATTACAAATGAGATATAACTAGGCTCCAGAGAGATTAAGTATTTTACACTAAATCCAGTGTCTTGACAGCAGTAGACTGACATAGTCTGATGTCCATTGAGGACTTTACACTATAGCAGTGATTCTTAATCCTAGCTATACCCTAAAATCATCAGTAGAATTTTAAGAAAACTCTAGAAGTAGTTTCCATATCCAGAGATTATATTTAAATGATCTGCAAGTGAGGAATGGTTATTTTATTTTATTTTTCCCAGGTAATGCTAATGTGTAATCAGGGTCGAGAACAATTGCACTGTACAGTGATCTTTATACTGAATTACTTGGGATCCTGCAAAATGGCAGACTGATACAAAAGGTCTGGGAGGAAGGCCATGAGTCTGCATTATTAACAATTCCTCGGGTAATGCTGATGTGGCTGGTTCAGGAACCACACCTCAAATAACAAGGCACTACATAACTTCAGTTTCTATTTTTGTTTTGTCTGCCCTCCAAATGACTTTTGTCTTTGTGTGCAATCAAATATAAAATTCTCCCTTTTAAAGTGTCTCCTGACATCTTACCTACTTTATCCACTCATTCAACAAATACCTGAAACCTTACTAAGTACCAGACACTGTTATAAATAGTGTCTGAAGGGTCTATAACTTATTACAATCAACTTATTTTATTTAAAAATAAAAGTTTGGAAAAAATAAATCACACAATTCAAAAGCAAATTTTGATACCAGCATGTTATTAATATCTTGAAAATATAAAGATCCATAGTTGTCTTGGAATTGCGTAATAAGGCAAAGAAAAGAAGTGTATACAGTGAGGGTACTACGTAACACAGGGTAAAGAACAGAAGCCTACGGAGTGTGTATCTGAGTGTCTGTTACCTCATCTTTAAACAAGGATGACTGTAGCAATGTTAAAGCACTGTTGTGAGTCAATGAGAGCATGCATTTAACAGTGTTTGGAAACAGAAATGTATTATATTATTCTCATAAACTAGCTATTGACATTGAAATCCTGAAAAAATTTTCCAAAAGATTAACTTCTCATTTATGTGTAATTCCTCACAAATAAGTTCTGTAAATATTTCTTAACCATTTAACAGCTTTGTACATTTAATCTAATTTTTTAATAATAGAGGAAAACCCAATAATAATAATATATTTTCCTATAATAATGCCTTCAGCACTATTCAGATTAGATATAGAGATCCTTAAGTATATTCCAAATGAGTTCTTTATAGATTTTTAGAAATGCTATAATAACTTCAAAGCAGTAAGGGGAGGTAGTAAAATATGCAAAGCCCTACCATATAAACGTTTACCAAATACATACTTATGAAAATATCATTTCTTTCAACTAAGGCACATGTATCCTATTAAGAAAAACTCATAACAAGTGGTTTCTTTACATCTTATTCTTATAAAGAAAAGGGGATTGTCATCATACCCATCAAAAAACAAAATGCTCCTTGTTTTATAGATCACACAAGTTTTCTGTGATTATATCCTCCTTTTTATTCAGAAAAATTCTCTAACATTCAAAGTTTAAGAGAACAGTGGCAAGTTTAGATCATGTCCCTTTTCTCCAAGTTTAGCAACAAAAAAGTAAAACAAAGTAAACATTTCTAATAATTCATGTTTTAATGAAATGAACTCTAGTTGTTCATACAAAATTTCAAATTTGTATTCGATTTTCTCATCCCTTTGCATATTTTGACTATATTTGCTCAAACTCTCTTCTAAAATAAATTTTGGCTTTAACTCTTCTTTAAAAATGCCAAACAACATAAGTTCTAAAGTCTACCAGTGTCTTGATAAAACTCGACTGCATATTTCTTTCTACTATTTTACACCTTCAATGAGGGCATGTGGGTGCTTTTTAAAAATTTGTATGCTTAGTCTTTATGTTTTCACAAAATCAATACTGTTCTGCTGTAATTAAAAAAAATTACTGCTGACAAGTAAATGTTTCTTTATCTCTTCTTTAAAATAATCTCAAAATAAGCAAATAAATACTATCTAAAGAATTTAAAAAATAGACACAAACTGCTTTGAAAAAGACAGGTGGCAATCAAAGTTGCAAATATCACTGCACCATGATTAGTTTGAGAGGCATAATGTTTATGAACGAGAAACATGTTTTTGCTACTGATGAAAATTAAATATTCTAGAGACTTGGAATTACAAACATTTGCTTCTCTGTCTGCCAGGGGGCAAATACAGGCAGCAGCTAGAGAATAATTAGTAGAAATGTGATGCTAGGGAGTAACATCAAATATTATTAGTTAAAATGACAGCAATGTAAAATGTGAAAACTCAATATATAATCCTAAAGGATTTTTTAAAAGATTCGATTGTGATTCAAGAAATCTTAAATTAGAAATAATATCTCTTTAAAACATCATTCTAACCTATACCACACCCACTGCATCTTCAGAAGTCAAAATAAATTGCCCTTTTTCCTATGATGCCAAATCATGATATATTTACAGTATTACCTAAAACTCCACTGAAGTAATAAATGATTTGAAGTAATGAATTCTAGATTTCTTCCCTTTGCCATCAATGACCTTGCAGATGAAGGTCAGACAGTTGGTATTTGCATATTGCCTTCCAAATTCATAGCTTCAATATCTATACAAAATGGATGCTAGTGAAAGTAATTGGCATTATCTTCTCATGCTTTCTTCTTTTTTTGTTTTGTTTTTCATTTTTTGTTGTTGTTGTTGTCCATCGTTTAGTGAAACTATGACAGCACAGCAGCAGGAAGATTCAAAGAGCTCCACGAGGCGTTTTGAAATTCACCCCAAATGTAGGCTGAGTGAGCTGCAGGTCGGACAGACTGCCAAAGTCCGCCAGCTTCAGCATTTCCTTAATGTCTGAATCAACTTCAGTGATATCCTGACCCAGGGCCGAAACCTCAGGAACATAATTATCTGTGCTTTCTCTCTCCTCTTCCTGCAGCTTGATGGAGATACCTCTCACGGGGACTCTCTGAATCCGCTTCATCAGATGTGTGACATTGCCTGCTATCCTGTTGTGGAGCTTCTTGCCGGGAATAATGGCAATCTCCACACACACGTGCTTGCTGGTGTGGAAGTTGTTGCCCAGGCGCATGTTGTACTTCTCAATGATGACCTACGCCACCTTCTTCACCGTCTTGGTGGGAACGCAGCCCATCTTGGCAGGTACCTGGTGAAAGGTCTTCATGCTTTCCAACACTATACAATTTCAAACTAATTAAAAGCAAATCCTTAAGACAACAATATTGGCCATTCATTTACATGATATTTTGATAGAAAGACATTGGGAAACCCCCACTTTCTCTAAAAAGCCTTCCTGTGTAACATACCCGTCATGGGTATTGGTACCCTTTGGTTTAAACAGAATTGTCACAAATTGCCTATGATTACTCCTATGAAAATATCTTTTATTGCCTGGAAGGGAATAACATTTCTGGAAGTCTCCTCTAGCCTTATCTCATTAGTTTAAAGATATAAATTAATGTAATAAATTAACTTTAGTTCAAATTTCACTTTAGTTCAATATTTGCCCATAAAATAAAAATTACAAAGCAAAGACATGTTGATTGAAGACAAGAGGAAGGAGGACACAGGCAGACAGCAACAATTAGCCTGACACAATGACAGACAAGAATGAGGATGTCAAATGTGGTTGAGAATATCTGAGAGTGATACAGAGCATAGGTATGGGATTGGAGAGCGAGAACACCCCTTATTCATTTCACAGTTTTTCACAAGACCGATGTAGCATAATATCCTTCCCTCCCAGAGTGATATCTAAGTCTTATTGAAATGCCTTTCTGTAATAAGGAAAGGATTGTGCAGCTTGTCTTTCCACTCAAGAGTCCACAATTTATGGAAAAAGCAGATATGGTGGACTCTTCCATCTTGAAACATCCATAATTTTCCAAACTCATAAGTACCACTTTTATAACTAAGCTTATAAAATGCAACAAAGTTCAACTGAAAAATTTAAGCAAGTCCTTCAAACTCTTAATGAGTCCAAAAATATAGGACTAATAAAATACATAGTTTTTCTCTAACTAAAAACAAACACAAAGCTTTTTTTTAATTTTATTTTCTCTTCTCTTTAATTCTCTAATGTTATCTTTCTATTCCCACCCCCATATCTGATCTGGGTAAGTTAACAAAGATTCCTAGTATCTAACACTTCAGGCTAGTTATAGCAATGTTTCAAACAATATGGAGGGAAAGAGGACACTTGGTGAGAGCCAAGACTGTTTGCTCAGAGAAGCTTTGTAGAGGATATTCTGATTACATCGCCAGTGTGAGCACATTCATACCTCAGTAAAATGCAACTCTCAAGTACCGTGTAACATGGATGTCCTATTGCTCGTGAAAAATTAAAAAAAAACATGTTGAATCTGTAAATGCCAGCCAATGTCTACTTTACACAAATTATAAAACACTTTATGTAAACTTTGTTAGTCTCTATCTCTCCCCTCCCTGGGGATTACAGGAAATGGGCAGCTGATGAAGGTATCTTTTGGGGTCTTCATTTTTAACCAGTGTTCTATGCAATCTTTACCCACCAGTTTTCCATAAAATGAGTATTGTTTTTGCCATAGTGTCAAATCTTCACTAGGGATAATTTTCAGTTCCTCATTCTCTCACTCTCTAATTGATCAAACTGATACTTTAAATAAAGAGCCATCACTTTTTACATTTCTAAGCCAGTTTTCCTTCACCATAAATGGCAGCTGCCAATTCTTCCCTGGCAGGGTTTCTTCAGATGGCATTTCAGTGCTTTCTCATTATGATATGAACAATTTCTCATCAGCATCTCTGTATCTCTCTCCTCAGTACTACTATCTTTCTAATATATTCCAAACTATCTTATAAGAAGAGATTTTTCTATGAGCCCCTGGCTGCAGAAGAAAAGAGAACAAGTTGAGTTCAAACTGGAGAAAGACCACCCTCACTGAGCAGAAATTACTTGTTCTCTGATTGTTACCATCTGATTCTGGAAAACCCTGACTTTGGTTGTAGTTTCCTAGTGTTTACTCTTTAATTATGTTGTACTCATTATCATGCAGTCCAGAATAGCACTAATGAGACCAGAAAACACAGACAAAGTTAGAAGTAATGCCTAATTATTTTTAGTCTACTTAATGACTAATTTCCTCTATATAAAGGTGAAAGTAAGAGCAGAGTCTTTTCCTCTAACCTAGTGGGTACTTAAGAAACACAGACTAATAAAGAATAAGCAAGTATTTACACTTCCAGCCACTCTGAGTGTGAGAGATGAGACGGAAGAGAGTCAGCCTGGTAGGCCACCATTCCAGGAGGGGTATAGCCACCCTGAAACTAGCTGGGTGGCCTGAGTCTCATAGAAGGAAACTTTCCCAATTTAATTTGCTATAAGAAATTTAGGTGATTCCAAAACATCCGTAAGGCAAACAGCGTTTTTTATATTGAACCCTCCCTCAAAGCCTTCCTAGAGCTAAGAATTTAAATTTCTTCTAGCAGCCTCATCATTTATCTTTTCACTACTGATTTATTTGGTTTATGATGAGTCTGGATCAGAAATGGGTTCATCTAACTAATATCAAATAACCTATGTTTTAATGACCTACATATTACTTATACCTGTTAATTTACTTCCAAGCAAAATTCTATATACCATGCATCCTTATGATTTGTGAGAACAACTGCTGTCCAAATTCCATTGTAAACAATTTATTGGATTGGTCCTGAAGTACACAATTTCAACATAAGTCACTGTTGATCACTGAGTAGAATTATAGGATCAGCCTAAAAACCCAGTGGAATTTCTCACTATTTAAAGCATATTTTCTGGTTTTGGTATCCAAGTTATGATTTGGCCTCATAGCATCTTGGGCCTGAACAACTGAATTAAGCTGCGCAGATCTCTATGTTCTATTTTGGCAAACTCTAAATGTATAAATATTTCCATAATATACCAAGTTTAGGGTTTACACCAAAAGTGTTAACATGGGGTTTTGATTCAAGTAGAAATATTGAACCTGGTATATACCTCTATTATTTTACTTGTAACTCTAAATAGTAGTTTCTTTTTTTTTTTTTTTTTTTTGGCTGTCAATCATCTACACCTAGATTTTGACTTCAGTAAGGATAATAGTGCCTTAGTCATTTCTCCCTCTGTGGCTCAGCATGGCGCAGTGATGCTTGTTAAACGCATAACTGATGCCAACAAACACTTGTTCAATCAATCAATCAATCATCAATCAATCAATGAAAAAGCACTGAAGAAACATATTCCCCACAGAATCTTCTCATGAACCGAGTACACAATTGCAGAATCAAATTAGTAGCTAACAGCTTGAACTCCTGTATAAAACCAAAAAGCTTCTTTGAATAAAACAGCCTTCTATTGGAACAGCAACATAATAGTTAAATCCATTTTATCATAAGCATTTAATTATCCATTACTATCTACTCATTTAGGGAGGCGCTAATCTTGCTGATTGCATTACAATTAGAAAACAGTTCAGACTTATGGAGGAAAATGGAGAGAAATTTAGGCTTTTAAAAAGTAACTAACATTTTGTGAAACCACACAAACCTCTGAGCCCTATTAAAGTCACTGATAAGCAATCTTGGAAAAACATTCTCCAGTAATGGCTAGCTGGGCTCTTGCAGCAAAGCAAATTGTTTTTTCTTGGCAAACGTCCCACAAGCAATAGGCAGCAAGAAATTGTTTGTTCTACACATACAAGTTCTCATGTGTATCTGCAATTCTAATGCCAAATTCGGTTCTATCTCAAAAGCCACTTTAACTGCAAAGAAAATTACCAGAGACTTTACCAGGTTATGGAGTTGACCCTTAGCAGGGCTCCAAAGCCATCAGAATGAATTCCCCAGTGTTACTGTGGGCAGTATAGAAAATCACTGTCCATTTGGCTAAAAATTTCTACACATTTTCTTCCCCTTTCCCCTGGCAAAGATTTTTGTTTGGTCAGGGACATCTGGTTAGCATGCAGCACACAAAAAACATACAACTTGCCCTTCAGAAACTTAAAAAAAAAAAGACATTAATATCAAATAAAAGGAAAAACAAAAGAAGTGTCTGTTGGTGCATTGTGATGGATCATTGGAGGGTTTGCAGTGGCCAAACCAGCTGGGTTAAGCTACAAAAGATCAGTGAGATCAAGAATTGGAAGCTACGTTTTGAACAAGAGGGATAGACTCGTAGTTGAGCCACTGGAATTTAAGTAGACATTTCACAGGAAAAGGAATTCTATATAACAACTTGGCAGGAGAGAAGAGAGTAAATAATATAAGGATGGTGCTATAAGTATTCCGGAATAGCTGTGTGTGAGTTGCACACACACACACACACACACACACACACACAAAAAAAAAAGACACAACACACTATATTTGGTAAGAAATGGCCTTCAGCTGTTCTGATTCACAGAGATACTCTCTGGATTCTTGAAGAAACAACCCAGTGTGCCTGCAATTAAGCAAAATATAAATAACAATTTTCAGGATTTGTTACCTTTCAAGGTAATGCTTATATCTTAAAACTGACTCCTTTTTCTGCTTTATGCATATACAAGAATTAGATAATAGAGAGAAAATAAAGGTTGGAGAGGGGATAAAAAACATGGACTGCCATCAAGATTTGTATAGCTGCTTAATCACATGGGTTTCATGGGAAATCACCTAGGCGTGAAGTAAATGCAGAATTTGACAGTTCGTGTCAAGCTGCCATTTTCTTCTGACATCCATCAAACTATACTGCTCCATCACTTATATATATCTCTGGTTCTTCTGTGTCAGAAATCATACCCAAGAAAGAGCTTTTTAAATATGTATTCATTTATTTAGTCTATTAAATGGAGGTTTATGTGGTGATAAGGCAAGAAAAATGGGAACCAGATTGGCACCCTGTTTTCAATAATTCCTGCCAAGAAAAGGAGCAAATTAAGGAAAAGTTCTCTTAGATTTTAAAAACCGCAGTTTCCTTTTTATGAGTCTCCACATTATTTAAATTCTTTTATGACATTTTCTTGCAATATTTTTACTTACAAGGCATGTAGACAAAAAAAAAAAAAAAGCAAGATAGAAAACAGAAAATATATTTACAGAATAAAAGTGAGAATATTATTACTTTGAAGCTAATAAGTCTATGTAATAACAAAATAGCCAGATAAAATGTATGTAAAAACTTTACTGGTGACTTGTCTACATGGTATGCCTTTACTATTCCCATCTGTCTTGGAATTGTTCTAATGTTCAGTATCATGGTGATGCAATATTTTCTCTATTAAAGGAAATACTCAGAAAAATTATATTGATTTATAATGATTTTGAGACTCAAATCCTGATTTATACTTATTCCTGAATGACTTTTATTGTCAGTTCATATTATTCTTATGTTATAAACTTGGAATGGAAATTGCCCATATCTAATGTCCTGAATTTGTAGAATGTCTAAGTGTTCACTGCTATAAAAAGCAATATCTGGTAGACAAGGTCACTGTTTCAACCCAGCTATATTAGCAGTTTATAAATGCAACAGAAGAAACTGCAGTTCTTTAGAATATGCCAATAGTTAAGAGTATAAGAAAACAACAAGAACAATAACACAAAAAAATCCATAATCTATATGTAGCAATAAGGAATGCTGAAATGGAAAAATTCCAAGAAATAAAATCAGAGACAAGAAGAAGTAGGAAAAATAGTACTAAAATATCTTCAAAAGAAAATTATCTTCTATGGGATATTATAATGGCTAGCACGCATAGTTCATAAAATTCCATGCCCTGCATGCCCATGTAACCCCACAGATTTAGCCCCTTTCCCAAAAAGCATAGCTGATTGCTAAATTTATTCCACTTTTTCTCCATGTGAACACTGATGGAACACTGCTTCCATTTTATAATGGAAGAAACACAAAAATAGGATTAGGTGCTTGGAGATTCACTTTGCAGTAACACTTACCATACTGAAGGCATCTCTGGACTTCTGAGTCGGAGATGCTGCAAAAGTAGTGCCATTTGTTTTTCAGAAAATACGACTGTCACCATCCTGCTCACCAGCTTTATCACAGAGACCACTTGAATACTTCAGAATCTGGGGGCTAAGATAAAAGCAATTAGATGATTAATGTACTATTATTGGAGTTGCCTCAGCAGAATCCCTGTCGAAACCCAAGAAGGAGATAGTATAAGGAGGACTGGGTTCTGAGCTCCATGCCTGGGCTTTCTAATCAAAACTGCTGAGGCACCAAATAGTGAAAACTTTTTCAAAGACACAATCCTGTTCCTGATGCAAACAATGAGTGTGTTCTCCCAGACCTCAGGTGGTCCCAGTATAAGCTGGGCTTCTAAATAGGCAGGGAAGCCCAATCTATTTCCATCTATAAAAGGAGCAAAAGCTTTGAGTGTTACCAAAGCACCTGTACTTAAAAACAAACAAACAAACAAAACCCTCTGATGTCTTAGGAAAACTTGTTCTTGTAGCCCTGTGTCATGCAGGGTCTCAGCTCCCGCTCCCCACACAAGAATGCAGAATATGTGTTCGCTTCGGCAGCACATATACTAAGAACGCAGAATATGGTGAGGCCAAAAAGGAACATCCACGGAGCCATAGATAGGGGAGTCATATCACTATATTCTAGCTGGCAGCTGGGTTGGAGACACAGGAAGTGGGATCAACATGATCCACAATGCAACCTTCCTGCTAACCATACTTGCTAGCTGCAGTCCACCGTCTGCTTCTCTGCCAACCAACCAACCCCCTTGCCAGTTTAGCCATGGCAGTTATATCAGTGGCTGATGGCTAACTGGTATCAGCTGATGACCACCCATCCACAACGGATGGCCATCTGATTATAGTTGAAGGCCATCTAATAACCGAGCCAGCACCTTTCCACGTGAGGCCGAGAGCCTGGAAACTGTTCTCTGGGACTCTGTCCCCATACCCTGCTTCATATTTTGGCTTCCTGGTTAGGTCCTATGCACGTAAATCATCAAAAACTTTATTGACATATTCATTCAGCTAAGAGATAGATCGGAGTATTAGCTAAGTGTAGTATTTGTTCTGGGTTGTGACCACCTGGGATGAAATCCACTTCCAGTTGTGAGAATTTGGCAAATTACTTCACCTTTTTCTACAGTTGACCCTTGAACAATGATGACGCTTCACGGTTGAAAATCCACATAAAACTTTTGGTGCTACAGCTGTCTCTTCAAATACATGGGTTTAACCAACTGCAGACTGAAAATAGTATTTTCAATTCTCGTCTGGGAAACATTGTTGAGAAACTGAGGCTGGGAATCCAAAAATACTGTTTTTAATCCATGATTGATTAAATCTGAAGATGGGGAAACCCGCTGATATGAAGGGGCTGACTGTATTTACTGAAAAAAAATCTGCATGTTAATGAACAAACCCATGTTGTTCAAGGGTCACCTGTACTTCAATTCCTTCATCTGTATCTCCCTAATAGCATTGTAATGAAGTAAATTTCGCCAATATTCATGAAGCGCTTAAGAGTGTCAGAAATATGGCATGTACATTGCAAATCGGTGCAGCCACTACGGAAAACATTATGGAGGTTCCTCAAAAACTTAAAAATAGAACTGCTATAAAACCCCACAATTCCACTTCTAGGTATCCATCTGGAAAAAAAAAAAAAAAAAAGGAAAGAAAAACACTATAGAAGGACAAACACTGTATGATTTCACTTATATATGGAATCTAAAAAACAATCATACGAACAAACAAAACAAAATAGCAACAGACTCACAAACACAGAGAACAAGCTGATTGTTGCCACACAGAAAGGGGTGGAGGGAAGGGCAAAAAAGGTCGAAGGGAATAAAATTTACAAATTTCCAGTTATAAAATAAATAAGTCATGGGGATATAATGTACAGCATAAGGAATATAGTCAATAATATCATAATAACCTTGTATGGAGTCACAAGGTTACTAGACATTATGGTGATCATTTTGCTATTCAAAATATAAATTTTGAACAACCATCTTATATATCTGAAACTAATATAGTATTATATATTAACTATAATTTAATTTAAAAAACAAGGCACGTGCTTACTAAAATTTAGTAACTCTGCGTTGTGAATTACTGAGAGTTTTGATATCACAGTTGACTCTGCCTTTCTTCTTGTTACCTTGTGATTCTTAAATGACAAGAAATGCTAGATTTGGGCCTCAGTCCCCTATGTCTATGCTCTGGGGACTCAAGCCATCAAACATGCCGTAGATGTCACAGTTATATTCCATTAGAATTTTACTCTAACCATACTAGGTGATCTTATTCATCTCCTTCTCTATTGTTGAGTTACTCCAACTGTGAAGTGATTTGAGATTTTGGAAAGTCCCCCAGAGCAAAAACAGATATATTGGTATTTGAACTTCAAAGTATTCTTAATTATAATTTTGAAAATAATTTCCAAGCAATTAATTTTGAAATGGAAGAGAGTGTTTCAGCTATTGCTATATATGGTTACATAGCTCTATAATTTCTAAGTAGCTTGCTCTTTAGTTTCCAATTCATCATGTGTATAAAACTCCCAAGTAACATGTACAAGCTAAAATAAAAGTCTGTAAATGAAGACATAGAATCATCTTCATGTTTATAATCTAAACTAACCTTGCTGTAGGAAAAAGATTACATATTAAGAATGGAGAGAATTTCTGCAGACAGCCAGGTTCTGGAGTTATATTTCCATTGCATAATTGCATAGCTCGCTCACAGTCCACAACAACAGGAAAAAAAAAAAAAAAAAAAAAAAAAGGTCATATGCAAGTTAGCTAATATTCTAACAGGTATAATTTTAACCTTGAATTTAGAAAGGTTTTGAAAGTTTTCAAGGAATGTGATATAAACAGTTAAAGGTTGGTGGCACATGTTTGCAAATCAAGCTCCAGTCTTCTGAGCTTGCTCTGGAGAAAGAGATGATTGATCCAAACAGTGGTTGACTGTAACCTCAGCCATGGGCTTTTTTTGTAGATGTCCAAGGACTGCGGATCAATGTTTGTCAAGAAGAAGGGTTTGAAACCTGAAGGACTTGGATTCTTTATTAATGCTGGATATAAATCACTACTTGCAAGAAATGTCATCAGTCATATGCACCAGAGAGCCTGTAGTTTAGAGCTTCTAAGCAGCAAAAGAGACTAAAGAGCAGGGCACATGTATAAATAAAGAGTTTTGCATCTATTTTGAGCCACAGATCTCAGTTTGATAGTCCGACTAATAAAGGAAATATGGCACTTCTATCTTAAAAACTTTATCATAAAACACTCCTCTTCTGAAATTTCCAGTAAAGGCCTCAAGGTGAAACCTTGGGTCTTCCTTTACTCACTACACTAAAACAGAAGAGACTGAAGAGATGGCAGAGGAGAGGGAGAAGAAGGAGCAGGAAAGAACATAATCCTTTGTCCTGAACCTACTAGAATGGAACATCACTATGGTAAGAAAGAAGCATTAGAATACATGATTGATAGAATTAGAATATACCTACTGATAGCTAATTGTGCATGTCCTTTATGCTCTTAGTTCCCCTGAAGTGGTCATCAAATCCTTCCTTCCTTCCTTCCTTCCTTCCTTCCTTCCTTCCTTCCTTCCTTCCTTCCTTCCTTCCTTCTTTCCTTCATACCTCCCCTCCCTCCCTTCTTTCCTTCCTTCCTTCTTTCCTTCCTTCCTTCCTTCTTCCTTTCTTTTTACTTCCTTCCTTCCTATGTCCTCCTTCCCTCCCCCCTCTTGTCTTTCTCCCTCCCTCCCATCTTTGTATCTTCCTTTCTTTCTTCCTTTCTTTCTTGTCTTTAGTCATGTTTGGACTTGTTTTTTCATAATGTTTAGACTATTTTCCTCACATTGTCACCAGCTCATTACCACAGAATTACACTTCACAAACAAGAGCTGGCTGGAGAGCCAACTTGGCTTAGCTGTGCCATCTAAGGGAGTTATTAAAAGGATGAATTTCTTTATTTTTGAAAAGACAAGTACAATCTGATCAGAGAGCAGGCAGGGCCACTGCCTATTACTATCTTCAGTGCTGTCTTGCGGCCTTTTCCTCTAAGAGTCACTCACTGAAGAAGGGAATAGCAGCACTGTTGTTTTGAGTCAGAACCAAGATCCTATACACTTTGTTGCAAGAACACATCCTTCACAGCTTTATTGTAATCGTCTTTACAATTTCTGCTGTTCTTATATGTGCTAACAACTAGAAGTCCATATTTTATATTAATGATAAACACTGATCTTTACACACACACACACACACACACACACACACACACACACATCCTCACGAATAAGAAATAGCCAACACACTCTCTTTTACCTAGAAAATGTTCATTATATTGGTTATATTAAGACAATGTTTCTTAAAGTAAGGTACCTGTACCATGATATTAGATGAAATATTGTGAAATATATATAGGTATATAGAGATATATATATGAAATCTATGATTTTTGAGATAGTATTGCTTTCTTGTTCAGATAGCTTTAATTAGGATAAAACATCTAAACAATCCTGGATAAATAATAATTTGGAAGTATGCATATAATAGTAAAATCATACGAGTAGTAAAAGAGCATTTTATATTTGGAAAATCATTCAATTATTTTTTTTCTTTTTGCACATATATTTAGCAGCACATTTTAGAGTTCAAAGGTAGAAAATAGAGCAGTTATAAAGTTTATCAGGGTCTTATGTGTTTTACTGTGCACATAGCCTGTTTTACTGTGAACATAGTGTTTTTCATAGTATTATCAATGAACTTTTTTTTTTCTTCTCTTTTTTTTCTCATTATCAGTGAACTTTTAACAGGAGTCTGTAATGTCATCAGTGATTGTTAAAAAAAAAAAAAAAAAAAAAACTACAAAGCTTTAACAAGAGTCATTTATCCCCCTCAAAGAATTAAAGACTTTTGGTAGATTATGAGATATTTTATTTTAGAGGAAATATTTTGGCTTTTTTCCAATAAAATATCTTACAGATGATATATTACAGAATTGTACACCTGAAATCTATGTAACTTTACTAACAATTGTCACCACAATAAACTTTTATATATATATGATTTATATATATAGCTATATCTATATAATTTATATATATAGCTATATCTATATTGGTATAGATATAGAGATAGATATCTTTGGTTATATTACTTTTTTGTTTTACATTCTTTCTTTTTTTTTTTTTTTTTTTTTATCAGACATGCATAAAAAATCTCTAGTTTTTCCTACCAGGGTCTTCCATGGAACTCATAAAGAGAAAGAGGACATAAACCACGTTAATACAATTAGGGCTGATTATGGTGTAGCAGTTGTCTATTCCAGAAAGTGTTGTGAAAATAATGGGATAAATGTTAGAAAAGTCAGGCCCAGGAATGGAGCATAGAGAACGATGACCTCACTCAGCCTTTGTATAGACCTATATTCATTAGAATCATGTGCATAGGAAT
Source organism: Rhinolophus sinicus (assembly GCF_057876585.1). Classification (NCBI taxonomy): domain Eukaryota; kingdom Metazoa; phylum Chordata; class Mammalia; order Chiroptera; family Rhinolophidae; genus Rhinolophus; species Rhinolophus sinicus. The sequence goes on from NC_142502.1 coordinate 22,461,918, forward strand.
CCTTCCCTTTTACCCGTATCTCCAATCCGTGGTCACATGCGGCCGTATCTAGAAATCCAGAACTTAAACTTGCATTACTAATCACCCTTGTCTTAATGAACCCTCTCTCCTAATAACTCACAGACTATTTTGTCCTCCTCCCTCATTCCCAGTCCTCATTAGCAATTTCTTCTCCTGGGCTACATTTATTATGAATTTCATCAATTTGACCAGACATCTGCTCTGTTAGAAATGGTAAAGCTTCCATGTCTAATGTTTCTTCCATAAAAGGCAAGGAACTTACATGCTGTTGACTTTTGTGATGAAAGTGCATGGGTAATTTAAAATATACATTGTCAAGAATGTGTGATAGTGTAAGTGAACTGAATGTGCCTTGAATCTCTGGACCAAGTCAGTCGGCTATAGAGCTTAACTTCCCATCCCCATAGCTGTGAGCTGGAAGAACAGTGTCTGACTCGGCCTGCTGACCATGGAGGGGTAGACAATGTTATTCTTCCTAGAGATCAGAATCCCCAAGGCTGGCATCAGGACCATGATGGGGCTACTTCTGATATACAAATGATTTCTGTTTGTGACAGCAATTGGCTTTTCTTAGACTAGAGGAAGTAAGGTCTAAAATACAGCCATGGAGACTTCTTTTTTGCTGAGGTCTGTGAAACACCTAATAAAGGGTAAAGTCCAAATAAAAATTACCTTGTATTTTTACTTTGGCTCCTTCACACAGTATTTATTCATATCTCATTTGTCATACCTTAATAAAGATACCAGTTACTTTTGAAATAAGCTTTTGTCAGATTGCCAATATCTTGAAATCTTAGAAACCCACTGCAAATGTGAGCACAGATTTTGAACACCCTGGAATCTGGCCAAGCACTGAAGATCTTTAAGACAAGAGTAGTCAGTCATCCCATTTAATGTTTTGATTTTGTGTTTGAATAAAAAATAAAAAAATAAAAAACTGGACTAGATAACCTTCCAACTCTAAGATTCTATAACTCTATTTTTCAAATATCTCATCTGCCAAGAATTCTATAAACCAACGTTCTATAAGAGAAATTCTAAAACAATCGTTCTTTGGTTTGTTTGTTTCTCGCTCTCGCTCTCCTTACTTTCCTTTTTCCACCCATCTCATCTCCAAATACGGTGCCATAGCAAATTCCTTCACCAAAGCAACAGAGTTGTTAGTGATTACAATACATGTTTTAAAATTCTCCACTCACTGATATAAACATGTGATATGAAATACTGAAGAAACTTCAAGGGCATTCCAAGCATTTATGGACAAAAAAGTCAAGACTTGTGGTATTTTTCCTTCAACATTCATGTGAACTGAATCAAAGAGACATAAGAATTTATATTTATGACTTCTTAATCAAAATGAATGTATTCTGTCATTGGCAATCCCTGAATATTGTGACTCTGAAATAATGTAAATCTATCCAGTCCGTTTCATCTCCCTCGGCATTCCTCTGGTGCAAGGCCTTTCAGTCTATTATCTAGACCACTAATGTAGCCTCTAAACAGACCTTTTCCAATCCTGCTCCAGGCTGTCTTCATGCAAGCACCAGACTAGGTCTCCCAAAGTCCTACTGTGATCCTGTCACATCTCTGCATAAAATCAACATTAGCTGCTCACTACCTACTAAGTAAATGCCTGACACAGACATTCAGATATTTCTATAGTTATACCGTGCCTTATTCTTCAATCTTACCATCTGTAATATTTTTATATATTCCTATAATCCAGTATTTCTCATACTCATCACTTTTGACATTTGGGACCAGATAATTCTTTCTTGACATGGACTGTACAACACACTGAAAAATGGTTAGCATCATCCCTGGCCTCTACCTAATAGATGTCAGTGGCACCCCTAAGTTGAAGCAACCAAAACTGACTCCAGACATTATCAAATGTGCCCTGGGGAGCAAAATCATCCCTGGTTGAGAAACACTGATGTAATCCCATCAAATTATGTTACTGATCCTTCGTAAACCATACCCTTCTCCTAACAATATTTTTATTGATAATAATTTCTCCTAAAATACTTCCATAACCATACCATACAGACACAGACACACACAGACACACACAGACACACACACACACACACACACACACACACACACACACACACACACGTAGTTTCATATGTTGATATTTCAGGACCATCTAGAGCTTCCTCCATGAAATCGTTCTCAATTCTTGCATCCTGATGTGACTATTCCTTTAAATCCATCCTTTTTATCTATCTCATTCATTAAACATTCATCCTTTTTAGACTCATAATACAAACTTTGTCTATTGGTCAAATTCCCCCTGAAATGCTTTCATTCATTCAATTTATAAGCTTTGTGTTACTCTAATGTTCCAGGCATTGTTCTGTGCATTGGGACTAGAATCATGAGCAAAGCAAACTATCTGCTGTGTGAAACTTGCAGGTCAGGGAAAGGGTGGAAGGTAGGTAGAATACATGGGGTGAGGAATTAACAAATGACGAGATTTAAATAATACACTATCTGATGATTTCTATGATCTTTCTTAACAAACAGTGCAACAGACTATAATAAGTAGAAATTCTTGACGTACAGCAATTAGGGAAAGCCCTACTGAGGTATGATACATACTTAAGCTGAGGACTGAAGTAGGAGAAAGTGTCATGTTTGTATCTTTGCTTTTGGAGGCAACTGCAAAGGCCCTGAGGCAGGAATAATATTGGCTTATTTGAAGATTTAAAATAAATTCCCAGGGCTGGATTATAGCCAAAGAGGAAAATTTTAGAAAATTAATCGGGGGAAGTAAGCAGGGGTTAAACTATGCAGGGCCTGTTAGTTCAAAGTAAAAATTCTGGATTTCTTTGAAACATTTTAAGAAGCAAAGTAAAGGGATTTATGAAGAGAAGTGACATGGTCTGATTTGTACCATTACTATATTACTCTGAATTCTGTATAAAGAATGTAGAAAAGGAGTGTTTCTATTTAAAGATCCTCAAGATTAGAGGATATCTCAATTTTTCCTATAACTAAAAGTCCAGAGAGATTGAATTCACCATCCTAGAACATTCTACATGTTGTGCCAAGAAAGAGTGAAGAGGGAATGAGGTGCTGATCCCTCAGCCCTTGGAACACAGTGTTTCTGCTCGTTACCTCAATGTGCCATAGAAACATTAACAATTTCAATGTGCGCCATGGCATGAAAAAAGATAGGAAACACTGCTGTAACACTGAACTACATTAGTCACACAAACAACATTTAAACACTTCCAAAGAACTGGGAACTTGCTAACTCCAAAGAGATCCTTGTCCAGATTTGGAAAGCTCTAACAATTAGAAAATTCTGCCCTCCTTTGAGCTGAGTCAGAAATGTGTGGGCTATACTGATGAGATCATAAGTAGACTCATTTGGCTCAGGCAAAATTTATGTTAGAGGAAGTTCATCTAACTCAACAACCCTCCTCCCTAACTTACCTGTCAGTGGAAATACCATCTTCCCAAGGGCTGGTTCCCTTTACACCTTCTTTTCCATATGATGTCGTGACCATTCTAACCTTTTCCCCCTGAATCATTCCAACTGGTCTGCTTGCTTGTAAGATATGACTTTAGTAGAATCCCCTTTGCTAAGATTTCCCTGATTTTCCTTGATTTCCCATCCCCAGCTTTAGGAAGTTAGTCATCCCCTCCTCTTGTGTTTCTTCTCTACTAGACTGTGAACTCCCTGAGGAGAACTTGATCTTGATATCCTGAGTGAAATGTAGGGTGCCTACTGCACTAGAGATGACTAGTAAATATTTGTTAATCATTATGGGTGGAGCAAGTCTGGATTTTTGAGTGAAATTTTCAAATATTAAATTCAACCACTGCTAGTTATAGGAGTCATTTATTCAAATATTTGCTCCACAAATATTACTCAGTGTCAATGTGCCCAACGATGGAATTGCATTGTCTCTACCTCATCATGTTTATGATATGTACTGAAAGGCAAACACAACTCAAATGATTGAATGATAAATAAAGTAAGAATTCTATAATGGGAAAATATAGAGTACCACAAGAATTTACTATATCTGGGAAATACAGTTTTGTCTGGGTTCTCAGGTAGGTTTTTTGTTCTGGTAAGATTTGAGCTAAGGTCCAAAGAATAAGTGATTCTTGAGAAATGTACTTAAACTTCTAAGCCTCAGATCCCTCACCAATGAAATGAGGATAATGCCTCTCCTCTTTAGGGTCCACCCAAGGATTGGTTAGTTAACATAGGTAGAGAGAAGGAAATCAACAATTGGCATGTTCTGTCTCCCATAATGAATGAAAAATGAAGACGGGCTAAACTGGCAGAATTGTGGAAGGACTTAAAGTTTCATGGTATATGTTGAAAAAATATGTTGAAGTCATAACGCCTAGTTCTTTAGAATTGTGAGCTTATTTGGAAACAAAGTAATATGAGATGTAATTAGCTATGTTAAGATAAGGTCATGCTGGAGTAGGGTGGACTCTTCACCCAATCTGACTTGTGTCTTTATAAGAAGAGGCAGATTTAGACAGATACAGGAGAGACACCATGTCATAAGAGAGGCAGAGATTAAAATTCTGCAGCTGCAAGCCAAGGAATGTCACAGACTCTTGAAAAACAACCAGAAGCTAGGTAGAGGGAAAGAAGGTTTCTGCCAACACCTTAGTTTTGGACTTCTGGCCTCTAGAACTGTAAGACAATACATTTTTATTGTTCAACCTATCCAGTCTGTTGTACTTTCTTATGACAGTCCTATGAAACTAATAGATGTTGTAAAAGTGTTTGGATTGCATATTTCAAACAATGATATAGACTTTGAAGACTGATTTGGATGGTACGATTCGAACAAGAAGATATACACCAAAAAAAGTGTTTTGAGAAGATAAATCTAGAATCAGTGTTTACCCAGTTAATGTATTTTCTGTTGTCACTGAGTCCATAAGCTCCTGGAGGGCAGAACATGCACCTTCCATGAAAGGCTGAACTCAATAGGTACTGGTTAAATAAATTATTTCAAAAAAACCTTTGGGTACATCAGCTATTCATGGAAAATTTAGAGGTAAAACATTTTCACATGTTGAAGTTTTACTCTTCTAAAGTAAAAATTATCTTCTCATTTTATTTAATTGAAGAGGCAAAGCATGCAGTAAATTAAGTCCAATTTGCATGCAATTGGGCATGCAATGTAGATTTTGGCTTTAACTAGGGAGCAAGCTGTGTATAAACTCAAACACCCCATATTTGACGTTAACATTAATTGTTTGCTTAAAATTTTCAGTAGTTTTCGTCCCTTACTTTCAAAGAAAAATATCATAGCATTTCTCTTTCTAATTTAAAGCCCACAAAATCCATAACTTATAATAAGAATGTAGCCCCTGGGGGCTAATACATTTCTGTGATGTTATACTAGTAATGCCTTCAAGTTCTATAGCCAGCCTGTAATTCTATTAAAAAAAAAAAATCTTCATGGCTTTAATTCATATGGTTTTGCTCTATTTAATTATATTTATCATCCAAAAATATTCTGCACTTAGAAAAGTAGTGAATGGTGTGTAGCGGAAGCAATGTACTGCATCGTATTTTATGAAATTTCATCTGCCATGTGTATTGATCTGGTATAAACTAGAGAACACAGTTTGTTTAAATTAAGGCTTTAAATTCAATTTTATACCAATTCCTTCAACTCATTATCCATAATGTATTTGTTTACATCCATGGAAATGTTACCTGTTTAAACTAGGAAATTTTACCTAATTCAGATTGATTTGTATCTCCTTTCCTCTCGATTTGTGCAATTTCATATTGTAATCATTACATAATGAAAAAAGGGGGGCTTAGTTTGATAAAATTAATATTATTGCTTATGAATGTTAAATATGCAAGAAAAAAAGAGCAGAACTGAGGAAAAGAGAATGCTGGACATATCTAATGATACTGTACTGATCCTGTAACAGTTTTCAATAGAGGCAGTTCTCAGGGATTTTCATGCACCCATCCCTTCTGAGGCAAAGATCCCTTGGCGGATTTATTTTATTTGGTACCAATTTTTGGAAATGCCCCTCAAGCTCCTTTTTCTGGGAATTTTGTCTTTTTTTAGACACTCCAAGATTTGCCCCACTACTCCCTATCAGTAATTCTTAAACTTGAATGGTGATTACAATCATTCCTGGTTCCCAATTAAGACCTGTTTCACTTAGATTGTTGAAGGACAAACCTTAGACATTTGCATTTCTAAAAAACACTCCAAGTGACTGTGCTTCAGAAGATCTGAAACCTCAGTTGGAAAAACACTGTCCTGAACTTTCTGGCTTAAGGTGCTCTCCCAGCACAGTTTTACTTGAAGCTGCTAAATCCCCAACACCAGAACCACCTTCCTGTTGTACAGATACCGCGTCCCAACATACTCTCCTATGCCCTTTCCTCCTCCTAAATGTCATGTAGTCTGGCTGACTATCTCAGGCTAATGGGGGAGTACTGGAAAGACTCCTCAATTCACATAGAAAGCCTTCATAAAGGCCTTCTGATGGCTGTGGCCAGCCGGATGGAAGAAGTTATAACCCAGAGACTCTAATGGTAGGAATACCATCCAGGAGCTAGTTAGGATCTCGCCATATTCCTAATATTTTGTACATGACTTCCATTTGCATAGTGGTGAAGAACAATAGGGAATATCTCTGAGACAGTCATTCCTACTGGACAGACCTCAGCTTAAAACCCAGATCTGCCATGTGCTGCCTATGTAGCCTAGGACAAGTCATGTGATCTTTCTGAGCCTGATGTTTATCAAAAGGAGATAATAATCTATACTTTCCAGAATTGTTTAGATTAACAATAGTATATGAGAAGTTTCCATAAGTACATTGTTCTTAATAAATGGTAGTAAAATAATGTACCAAAAGGTACATTAATTTATGTACCAAAAAAGGTACAAAATTTCTACAAAACAATTGGTCCCATTTCCTTTGGTGTCCCAGGAACCCACGCAGTCCTTGCACTTCCAACAAAGGCAATGATGGTGGAATTTGCTCCCAGTACTCAGCTGCAACCCCAGGGGAAAAAGTTGAAGGTCAATGTAAGGATAAAGGCAATACCATTTAAACTAAAGTTTCTAGATTTCTTCTCTTTAGGACATAGAATTGGGAAGGAGTCAGAAACTGGGATGTTTCCATCAAAATGATCTTTAAATTACCAATCAAATGCCTTTGGGATGATGGAGTTCAATGTGAGAAGAAAAAATATTTCTTCTGTCCAAATTACCGTATTTTAGAGCCTATTGCTTGGTAGTTTTCCATCATTTCAGTTACTGGGACTGAGGTTAAAGGTTTGGACTTCCAGCTTCTTTGTATTTTACTGCTTTCATTTATTTGTTTAATTTTCCATTGTGAATTGGGCATGAAATGCATACCGAATTCATGCATTAAATATCCCTGGCATAAAGGACATGCATTAAATATCCCTGACATAAAGGACATCCCCAATGTACTCAATCATTAATGAGCTTAGTACTGAGTTTCAGTTGCCAAAGAGCAGTGGCAAGTTTCAGTATGTCCTACAGCGAATGCCTGAAGGTTTTTGCCCTCTTGTAATATGAAGAAAGCACCAGTCAAGTTATCAACAAGCCCTGGAATTAACATGTGAGTAGTTTCTATGTCTTAGGTGCTACTGTCCTGAGGTAAAGGATAAAATTACAGAATAGGTTTACAGCCTCGGATCCTGGGCAAACTTATCTTAGGCTTATGTAAATTAACGAGTACTTTGGAGCATTTGATAGACATTTAAACCCTTTTTCCTAGCATCCTATTTGGTCCTCAATATTGAGACACTTGCATATATACAATGCTGATTTTCAAATACATATTTTCAAATCTTTTAATACTTTTTTTTTACTTAAAAGAGCATTTAGATAGTTGAGTAAAAATACTGAGCCATACATACAGTTGTGTCCTATCTTTTACTGGTCAAAGAAATTTAGGCGTGTTTTTTTTCTCATAACTGCAAAATGCGGTACAAGAATTGGACTTGCTTATTTTGTGGAACAACAAAAGAAAACTGAGGGCAGTATAGAGCAGGGGTCAGCCAACTCTGGCCCATGGGCCAAATCCAGCTTACCACCTGTTTTGTAAATAAAGAATTACTGATTGAAACACAGCCATGTCCATTTGTTTAGAAATTGTCTATGGTTGCTTTTGTGCTAAAATGGAAGATTTGAGTACTTGTGACAGACATTTATGATCAACAAAACTAACAATATTTATTATCTGTCTTTTTACAGAAAAAGTTTGCCAACTCTTGGTCTAGAGCACAACACAAACAATATTTTAACGGCCAATGTCTATGGCCATCGAAAAATTTTCATGTTGACAATCCCAGGACCGTAGGTGGAGTTTAAATATAACCAATCTGGTTATGCTTATGTTGTTAATTATGAGAAATTCTCTTAATTTTGTTGTCTTAAATGTTGGATACCTACTGAAAACATATTAATTATCTATAACATAATATTATTTTCAAATAGGTTTCTGAAAATTACTATAGTAGTTATTATTCCTCTTTAGAACTGTCTTTCAGTACACTTCCAAATAGAGACAAAATGAAAAATAGGCATTTAAAGTAGTACTTTCACAGGAAATGCATTATTGTCATAGTAGTTGTAAGAAAATAAAAAGAGGGGAATGCACAGAAATTGCCTCTAGATTTGTATAGAATACACACACACATATATGCATATGTGTGTGTGTGTGTGTGTGTGTGTGTGTGTGTGTGTGTATACTCATATATATATACCGTGTTTCCCCGAAAATAAGACCTAGCTGGACAATCAGCTCTAATGCATCTTTTGGAGCAAAAATTGATATAAGACCTAGTCTTATTTTAATATAAGATCGGGTCTATATAATATAATATAATATAATATAATATAATATAATATAATACCAGGTCTTATATTAATTTTTGCTCCAAAAGACACATTAGACCTGCTTGTCCGGCTAGGTCTTATTTTCTTATTTTCAGGGAAATATGGTGTGTATATATAAGTATATATATATATATATATATATATATATATATATATATGAATCTGGAGGATCAAATCAGAACCAGAACCAGTAAAATTTTATATAATATATATATGTATGTATATATATATATATGTATAAAATATTGGTTCTAGTTCTAATTTGATCTTTCAGTTCAATAATTTAATACAGATAATTGCTAAATACATGTACATTAATGTTTTTAGATAAATACTTACCTAGAAAACCTATCATCATACAATAAAGGTTGATAAGATCAAATTTGATATAGAATTGCTTTATTTGGAATTTGTCTTACAAGGATCAACGTTTTTTTTTTTTTTTTTTTTAAAGAACTAAAAGTACTTCCCTCATGATCTCAGCCAACCACAAAAACTGGGGACAACATTGAAAAAAAAAATGACAAGCAAATCTATCTTTTAAACTTCTACTTGTTCTAGCAAAGTGTCCAGGCTGAAATGGGTATTGAGCAACTTTATCTACTCTTAATCCAAAGATACTGCAGAGCAAAATCAAAGTAATGAAGAGGGATTAAGACTAAAGCTACTACATAGAGTTCATCAAATCTCACAAAAGACTTTCCAACATTCCTGACTCCATGTCTATGTTCTCCTAAAATAGAAGCTGTTCTTTGGGCAATCGAGTTCTTGTACTGACCCGGAACAGTGAGGCAGGGACCAACTGAGTGACTCAGAATTAAACCACACAATCATTTCTTCATAGAACACAGTCTTATTGAGGGTCTCAGGCACCACACAATGCACGGGGGGTTCAAAGGCATGAGCCCTCCTTTGAGAGCCTGCCTTCATGGAGTGAAGGGAGACAAGTCAAGCTAGAAGAGTAAGGAGAGTGCTATATTCTACTGAAGTTCTAAACCATGATTCCCACCTACATATAAAATGAACATGTTTTATTCAATTAATGAGCCAAACATTATGACCAGATCAAAGAGCATTTCAGAAGCCAGCTAGCTAGAGACAATCTCAGAATAAGACTGATGGGTAGATACAAAACGTCTAACGGGGCCATAAACTTTTGGAGTTATCTATGCCTCTTGGCAGAAATTATTTGCATATCTACTATGCAAAAAGCTACAAGTTAACATGCAACTTCATGATGTCTGGGATTTTTAATTAATGATCAACAATGAGGTGACTTAAACACATTCCCCTACATTCAATCCTTGGATGGCCTTTGCTTCTATAGGACATTTTTGCCTGATTTCTAACCTTCAAAAATAAAGGTTAGAAGGAAGACACTTGCATCAGCGGGGGTTAAGATGGGGCGGGGCAAGCTCGACTAAATGTGAGCTGAGATTTGGAAAGTAAGCAGGCACAAAAACTAGATAAAGATGGAAAGATGGGCACTCTAGGGAAGGGAAAATGGGACAACTTTATGTTCATTCCTGTGATAGTCTATGTAATCCATCTACAAACTGATAAATCACAAAACCACTCTGAAAAAAAGGTAGAACACACAGAAGTTTCTTTCCTTAGAATGCAGAATAAACTTGCCAACTTTTGATAGGCATGGATGAAGTAATAAACTCCCAGGGCGGCATTATCCGGAAGCTGAGGAAGGACCAGAATACCTCCACAAAGCCTAGGGCATGCCCCGTATTGGACATGAACTTAGCAGAAGACTGAGAAAGAGAAAGAAAAAAAAAAAAGAAAACCCTGTAAAATGTCTATTTACTAGCCACATGTGCTGCTCGTCTGAATCAGTTTGTGGTCTCTCACTTACTCTATTTAGAATTCTGTACATCTGGGTGTATTTTTTTCTAGTGTTTCCCAGCATATCAGCGACAGAATTGCCAACACTGAGGTACCCATAAATTATACTGCAGTTTAGTAGTTTCTAGTGTCTGGAAAGCTCGGAACAAAAGACTCAAATGCAAATGCGAGCTGCTTAATTCAGTGAGTATTTGTGATGTTACCCAGGTGCCAATGACATCTTTCTGACCAGCTCAGAGGCACCAGGGACCAACCCAACATACATTTTTAATGTGCTCAGCTGTGACAGCATATACACACAGAAGACCTTAAGGCCTGAAAGTCATCCTCTTGCAAACTGCTGCACTTTTAGGGACCCAGAAGAAACAGTTTAATTAATCTTCTTTTTCAGGATAGCTCTTTTTTGATATAAATTATGTACACTGAAAACCTGCCAATTATAGCAAATTAAGGGACTTGGCAAGTGCGTCCCTTGGAGGCAGATGGTAAATAATATACAGATTCTGACTTGAAATAGGACCATAGTTTGGCTGGTGTAGAATGTAAAAGCAATCCAGATATGAGAAATAAACAAGAGTTAATGTGAGCTCAAGAGGAGGGTTTTGGTTTAGGATGGCTATAGTGATGACATTAAACCGGATGACTCATTATCTTCATGCAGGTTTCTGTGAAATGAGCCTGTTCTTAGAGTTTCTTTCTGTGATTCTTTGATGCACAATTATTGATCATATTAGTATCTTTGGGATGTTTCCTAGATGCCTGTTTCCTCACCTGTGCAATGACAATAGAATAAGTGGGTGAGTTTTTAATGACATCACCATATACAGTTGGTCCTTGAATAACAACACAGGGATTAGGGGTGTCCACCCCTAGGCAGTCAAAAACCCTGGTATAACATAACTGGGCCATCTGCATACATGGATTCTCAACTGCAGATGGAAAACACAAATCCATGTATGACTAGACCCGTGCAGTTCAAGCACGTGCTATTCATGGTTCAACTGTAACGTGTTTAGTACAGTGCTTGGAAGACAGTAATTGCTCAAAAATTTTAGCTGTTTTTGTTAGTGTTATTACAATATGTCTACCAAACTAAATAACAAGTCTCATACACACTCATCCTTACCTTTCTGCCCAATAGTTAATACTTATGAGTATTGATTATGTTCCAGGGGCTGTTACACCATTTTCACTTTACATTTTACAGATAAGGAATGGGAATCTCAGAGAGATGATGCTCTGTTGTTAATCAAAGACTGACAGCTATGTAAAACCCAAAGAAATCCTGAAACGTAGAGTCTTTAGTTGATGTATGCTTAAACAAGTGCCAGAACACTGTGTACATCAAAGTTGAAGGGATTTTCTGGGGATAAGGTAAGACAGCAAAAGGTTGGTTCTTGGCTCACCTTTACACTCCTCTAAACTGGATTTGCTTCTGGCTTGAGTCTCTAAAGCAAGGAGGAAAGATGGTGTTCTCAGCTTATGCTATGGTCCAAATGGTTACGTGCCCCAGAATTTATACCTGGAAAATCTCACTCCCAAAGATGATGATATTATGAAGTGGAGACTTTGGGAGGTGATTATGTCCCGAGGGCTCAGCCCTCATGAATGGAATTAGTGACCCTATAAAACAGACCCCACAGAGCTCCCTAGTTCCTTCCATCATGTGAGGTGACAGCAAAGAGGATGGCCACCTTATGTGAGGAAGTATACTCTCGTCAGACGCTGAATCTGCCAACAGCACCTTGATCTTGGAATTCCCAGCCTCCAGAACTGTGAGAAATAAATGTCTGTTGTTTATAAGCCACTCAGTCTATGGGATGTTGGTACAGCAGCCAATTGGGCCAAGATAATGTATTCACCAAATAACTAGCCTTGTTTTTTATTAATTCATCACAGAAATTATTTAAAACAATTACTAGGCTCAGTTACAGACTTCATTCACACTTTGGGGAAAAAAAGAAAAGCAGAGGGTAAGGTAGAAGGAAAGAAGCGGGGAGATACCAACACGGTGAAAAGGCAGAAAAAGCACCAGTTCGAATGGAGGTAAATCAACAGAGCCACCAGGGCAAATCCCTCAGCACCCACTTGCACAGGACTAACTCCATCCCTGCAACTCTCAGAAAACACCTCCAATATCAGCCAGACTGAAAACAGGAACCTTCCAGGGGTCTGAAATCACAGATAGGACAAACTCAAGTGCAGTTCATCATATTAACTTAGGTTGTGCGTAGGTTGCTCAAGTTAGGGAATGACTCAATAATCATACACCATTACAGCTATTTTCAAGGCTGTAAATGATGCAGTGCATCGGCACTGATGCAAAAGCTTACCCCAATTAGCTTCTGCAAACCAAAGGCTCTTCCTGCAACAGGGCTTCGTTTCCTAGGAGCCTTCAATCTAATTACAAGGCTGATTCTCCCGCAGGGCCTGGCTGGCCAGATGATTTCATTTTACTTTTAGGCTAACCTTTGCCATCAGTGACGTCACCGGGAGTGTTCCTTCTCTTGAGAGGCTCCTAGGAACACACTGAAAGGTTAATTTGTTTGATATTTGATTAGAGAGACTTCTCTACTGGAGGGGCCTTGTTTTGCTGCAGGCAGGTAATGGTACATAGCAGGCATCTTCAGAACAAGGCAATTTGCACCCAGCCAGCACCAACATAGCTTTATGCACTAACTACCCAGGAGCCACTCAGATGGAAAATCACTGCTGAGAAAGAAGTCAGTGGATCCTTTCTGCAATTCAGATTACTCACTCAAGGAGACTTTGCATATTTCCTAGTGTTTTTCCTCTTAAAAAAACAGGAGCTACAAAATGCAGTAGAAAATGTAACTAGTTATGCCACTGGAAAAACCTGTGTCCAACCATCTTAACCATTAGAAAAATAAAGGAAAAAGCACAAGTAACTTATAGGTAATAATTCCACC